>NC_134048.1:13926304-14235672 GCF_965140245.1 Athene noctua
ATGAAGTGGAATCACCAATTAATTTAAACCACAACATTTCCACTAAATATCTGAAGCAGTCTATTTATTCAATACCTAATTTCTGTCCTCAAAGCCACATGAACAAAAATCCTGAACATATTAGAATCGGTATTGGTATGTTCTAATTTGGACTTCACACATCTTCACGCGTGATGAAGTAAGGCTCAGTCTTCCCTCTAGTCTTGGTCTTAAACAGAGAACTGAGATATGATATCTGCAAAGTGCTGGCTTTCTGTAGTATAGTCTTTGGCTGAAAGATTATGTATGTTGTAGGAGACAAAAAACTGTCTATAAGGCTATTTCACAGAAAGCATTTTTCTGTCTGGAACAACAAGAACATAAAGAAGAGCAGCTACTGGGAAGCACCATGTGATAATGCTGCCATAGAGGAGAAAAATGTCCGCTTAGAAACCTCAATCCACTGTCTTTAAGGGATGTAATTTACTTCTGGGAGCTGAGAGTTACCTTTCTGATCTCTAGGAGGACAGGCCTAGGTTCCCACCTCCTTGCTGCTCCTGGAATAAAGTTAGGAGGAATAAGGCTCTTGTATTCCTCTTAAGCTCTGAGGATATTACTTATTGATTGTCTGAGGGGTCAGGCAGGTTTTTGTCATCTTATGTGGCTGGAATAACAGCAAAGTAGATTCCAGCTCCAGTTCCCACTGACGTGATCAAGCCTAAGAAATAAAAAGTCCATTACTGGAGAGATGTAGAAACATTGGATTTCTTTCCACAGTCATCTTAATCTTACCCTACCCTCAATTCTCCCCAATAGTATCCAGGCTCTGCGCAATGGAGGTGATTTAAGACGTTACCGCCTCCAGCTGTCTGCCTCGCCCCACTCACAAAAGTTGGCAGAAGGTAACGTGTCTGTGCTTCAGCTGCTCCCGTTCATGGTCTGGCTTATTAGCTTAAACTTTTGAGAAGACCAAAAGTTGATTATGCATTGCCTCTAGGAAGGAAAGCACCAAAGGGAGAACCTAGTTGTCTCCTTTGGTGCTTTTAAGAGAATAGACCTGTATATATATTTGTTTTGCTCTTTGTAAATTAAAATACATTAACCTTGAGAAGAGTAATTTTTACTCCTACAGACTTCAACTGATGCTACTGAGCTTGCTTCCTTGTGATATCGTGAGAGCATAAGAATCACTGGGGGCTGCTAAGCTCGCACTGGCATAGTAACATCAGTTCCTGGATTGATGTGACTGTGTTTTATGGGTGAACTGGAAACTCAGACATAACCTGTAACAGCTGAGAAGAGATGACAGAAATGACCAGTGGATCACTGATTTCTCTTTGTTACTGCTCAGAGAGCATCCTTATACCACAAACAGAGTTCTTTTGGACTAGATTTAAGATATTATCAGCCAAGTGACATAGATGAGCACAGTAGAAAGAAAGAATATCTTCTTTCTCCAGAAGGCAGCTCAGGCACAAAAAGAATAAGGAATTCACCCCAGTCACATGGAGATCTCTGGCAGAGTCCCATCTGCTAAATCCTTGCTGGGCTAAACCTTTTGATGGCCAAACAGACATACAGTGACTCTCAGTGTGCAAGTTCCTGCATTCCACCAACTGGGAAGAAAACCTCATCTTTTTGCTTTCATTTCCTTTCTACAGAGATTTAATAGCTGAAAAGCTGTTGTGAGCCATCACATTAGTTAAAGTTCATTGCTTTTGCTGTAGTATGCACCAGCATAACACTAAACTCTAACCATCCAAACAAAAATCATTCTATTTCATAAAACATAATCCCCTTCTAGTGTCTGAAGAGAGTTATCAATTCAGGGACTCAATCTGGTTCTGCCTGAAGTCAATGGCAAAGCTATTAATAATGGCAGAATCAAGTCAATTCACTAATTTGCCAAATTCCCCATCATTAGCGTGAATTAATGAGATCCTACTGGAGCTGCCTTTTGGCTGTGGGTGAAATGGGACATGCCTGGCAGCACATCAGCATTAGAAGGGAGGCCAGGGAGAAGCAGGCGTGGTCTGGGGGGAGGGAGATGAGCAAATGGAAGACGCTTAATGCAGTCCAGATGGAAAAAATTGACCCTGACTTCACCAGTCAGGCGATGGCCATAGCCAAGCTGTTTCCTAGTGAGGAGAAAAACTAGAGAGGCTCAAGTAGCAGATGAGAAGTCAAC
The DNA here is from genome assembly GCF_965140245.1 of Athene noctua. Lineage (NCBI taxonomy): Eukaryota > Metazoa > Chordata > Aves > Strigiformes > Strigidae > Athene > Athene noctua. The sequence goes on from NC_134048.1 coordinate 13,928,472, forward strand.
TCAGATAAAATAAGACAGCCATTCCCTTTGCCCCCAAAATGATCTTTTGCCCAAAACATGAAGAAAAACGCACGTTTTCCTGCCTCTTCTCAAAGTTGTCCAGTGGTTTTCCTCTTCTTGCTTGCTTTAAAGCTTCTAGAAGCAGGAGTGCTAGTGCATGAAGTGGAAGGTTGTGCTCACTCTCACATGCAGTCCCATCCAAAACTAAAATGATAACAAAAATTTCATGAAGAAAACCACTTCTGCAAGATTTACAGTGCCAAGAGGGTCATATAAAGTTTGGAGAAGCATCCAAAGAGATGTCAAATGGAACTTAATTGAACTTGGCTGTCATCACAAAATAGGACACATCACTTTGAGCTTAATGGATTCTGCCAAGCCTAACAACAGATATTATTTCTTTGTTCCTTGAGATGCTGATGGCGGTTTAACTGTCCATGAGTCACTGGGATAATAGCTATTGCTTGAAAAGAATGTGCAGGGAAGAAAGGATGTTCTTGTCTGACGCATGTGTCTGCTTCTGGTGCCATCACAAAGACAATGCCAGGCTAATGCTTGAGTATGTTCTTTTAATGGTGGCAGCTTTGTAGAATTAATTGGGTAAATCAGAATATTTGCTTTTCTTTATCTGTTTTATTTGTACTGGCTACAGAGCCGAATGTATACACCTGCATGTAGGGCAGTCAGGAAGCCTGAAATTAATAGCTCAAATTAAAGACGTAGAGCACATGAAATACTTGGTTTGTTTCATTTACTGGTATGATGACAGCGATGAAGTAACTTTGATAACACCTTTACTGTATTCAGAAAGGACCTTGGGAGAAATGCATGTGAGCAGATGATTCTGAGATGGGAACTCAGAACTGCCCAGTAAAATCCCAGTGGGGTTTTTTTTGCAGACTCTCTTGGCCAGGCATTTACTGTGTTTCAGACTTCTGACCAGAAATCTCCTCCTGAGCCATGTCTTACATCAAACTAACTTCCAACTGTGTGGGAACCCCGAGTGGTGGATATGGAGGTGACCTCTGCAGTCTCCAAAGACAGTTCAGCCCCCTCAACAGTTACCATTAGTGACATTAGAGCCATGACCATAGTGAGCTGAAAGGGAAACAGCACATTAGAATATTTCATGATGGCAAAATACCAATAAAAAATGGACTGTCATAATCCACTTCTAACTAAATACTGACTGCCTGTGCTGTGCTCAGCAAGAGCAAACCTTAATAAATATGATCCAGACCTTGCCCTTCCTCTCCCAAAAAAGCAAAGACGAGCCACCAAATCTTCAAATACTCGGTGTATTCCCTGGAAAGTACCAGAGGCTAATCCGGCATGCTGAGTATAAGCAAACACACTCTTTTCCTGTTGTCCTATGTGTTCCTGTGTAGCATTAATTGTCTTATAATATAAAAAGTGCAGCTCGATGAGATACTTAATTGGAAGACTTACCTATTATTTTAAGCACCTAATTTGTACACCTGTGCCTGTACCCCTCAGATTACCATTGTTTAAAGTGTTAGTCAACCTTCTTGTAGGAGGGAGAAAATAAAACATGTTAATTTTATCAAAATTTTAAAAGACATTATTAAATATCCTCTATTTGAAAAAAAAAAAAAAAGTCTCTGCAGGCAATGTACTGCACTCACAGAGATAAGAAATACTTCCCTTATACAATCCATTTACTTTGTAGTTCACTTCTAATGGGCAGTTTGGTGAAAGGTACTTTCCAACATGCATTTAAAGTGATCCATTCAAAAGATAAGTAAATTGCAGCTATTCATTAAACCCAGCACTTCATGTTGTGCTTCAAAAGTATATTTAACCAGGAAATGCTACTGTAGGCTCTTACTCGTTTTCTTTCCTCTGAGATCTAGAAAAAGTTATGATTCATCACCTTTTCCAAAATTGTCTGAAAATTACAGGCCAACCATGATAGCAAAGCACTAAGGGCTTAGGGAAGTGAATGCACCGAAGAGCATTGCAAACATTTTCCATACAGCTACTCCTTCTTGTTCCTTTTGATCATTGTTTACAACACAAGCTTTCTTTAAGAAGAAACAAAGCTTTTGTACTGACACTATTGTACAGTCCATGTGCTATAGCAAAATTACTAACTTTCTAGGAAGGGTTAAAGTGGGGCCAAACACGAAAGTGCATTGTAGTGCAGCTTTAAGCTTGCATGCACATGTACACAGAAAGCCAGAACTTATTACTGTTTCTTCAGACGTCACAGTCTTGCCTATATAAGGCAACACTCTAAAAGTGCAAGTGCTAATTCACACACGCAGAATTCTGCAGTCATTTTTGTTTTCAGTCCCATTTTCAGATTCATGGAAACTCCACCCATCTTTCTCTGAATGGAGATGCTCAGCTGCCAGATAGGGTTTTTGGGGCAAACCAGTCAAATTTCTTGTATATGCCAAGAAAGAAATTTCCACTCTTTCCTTCCAGTACACAAAATTAAGCAAGCACCAGTATCCTCAGAGATCACATAACATGTCTGAGGATATGGTGGTGAGAGAAAGGAAACATTTTTTAAGTTACTCAAACTTGAAATCTTGTCCTTTACAATGATGGAGACCAATATTGTCCCACAAGACCAACCAGGTACCCCGCTCTGTCTTGGAAGCAAGCTGTACATTACTCAGTCTCTTTAGGATGTGTGAATCACACACCCCTGGCAGAAAACTGAATTTATGGCATAAATACCCTTAATGAGAGGTGCACTAATGCCATATATCCTCCAGCGAAAGACTGGGATTCTGCATGGCCCATATACAAGTGGAGAAAAATTAGTGTGGGGGCTCTAATTAGAGGCCAGAAAGGATCTCGGTCCCCAAACACTGGAACTCCACAACTTCATGACTATTTCTTTTACCTTTTAACAACATTAACAGCAGATTTTTTTTTTTTCTGTGGAGTCTAGTCTCTTCATCTCTCCTTCCCAAAGCACAGAGTGATGCTACATTCTGGGAGGTGCAAATACTGATTTGACTGTGATAACTGTGGGTTTATTCTGTGACTGAACCCATATGGTGGGGCTTTTGTTCAGAACTTCAATCAAAGCTGGGCATTTCATAGATCATTTAACATTTAGGAAGCCCCACATTTTTCATGTTGCTAGGAGTTAAACCATACTCATAGTAAGGATACCTCTAAGAAAAAAGTGGGTGTTTGTCTTATCTTATAAGCTTCTTTGTAAAGTTTTCAATGTTTTTGCTTCTTGTTGAGCTTGAAATACCTTAGCAATCAAAGCAAAACAAGGTTTTTCTGAGGATATTTCAGTATTTCCATTTCTATTTCCTGTTAAAGCAAGGATATGCAGAGACAGAATAAATATGGGAAGTCAGCAAGAGAAAACCAAAACCAAAACAAGCAAAAAAATCAACCAAATTCCTATGGAACTTTTAAGAGGTGCTTGGTGCCAATTCTGGGTAAAGATGGCTCCAGCCCAAAACATTACGTACGGACCGCTCTGAATGAGGTTTTCATAAATCAGACTTTGGCTTGGGATCTATATTTCACAGCTGCCCTGTGTTATGTGTAGCTTCTATCATAGGCCAAAACAAGAACCCAAGCTCTGAACAACCCTCGGCTGATGGGGGAAGGGTGCAAGGTCAGGTGAAGACCTCAGTTTTGTGGCTTCAGTCAGGCTCTCTCAGAAGGTGTCTAATAAAAGATGAAGGTCCACAATGAGTCCCTACTTTATCCTAGCCGATTCATGCATTTCCTTAATAATAATGAATCAGTGAAAAGAAAACTTGATGAGAAGAAAGCCCTTCATTTATGCTGTTCAGTGGTTAATGCTGCTGTCTGCAGCCACCAGTTCTGTACGACTTTCTCAGTGAGAATGAATTTTGTGTGATGACATTGTGTCTGCATACATCTTACTTTTTCTGCCTGAGTTTTGAATGTTTAAGGAGGTGCAAAGTTGGAGAAACCATACTACATCACATTTAGGTTATATTTAAGCCGGTCGCAATTCCCCACGAGTATAACTCGGCCTGAGACAGCAGCAGCGGAGACCAGCACAGATGAGGCAGAGCCCACAGTTAAAATTTATGGGAACAATCTGCCCTTCAGAAAATGGGATTAGCAATGCAAAGCCCAGAATTAGAGAGGCACGTATGAACCCACAATGTCAGTGGCAAAGAAAATCCCTTTCATTCATCTGTGGTTCTGAAAATGATGAAGCAGTTTAGAAGAACAATTGTATGATGCAAGACCAGATCTTGAGAAGTTAGGGTGGTTGGGGGAAGGGAGAGAGGGATAGCAAAGTCTTGTTCCCTGATAACACCTTGCTGTTGCGTGCTTAGGATATCAGTTTGTCCAGAGAGCTGATGAGAAGGGATATTTCACAGTAACTGAAGCTGCGAGAAACTTCTTTGCCTAAGCATTTAATCATGTGAAACTCAACAACTGTTGGAGGTTTTTTTGTAAATTTTAAGTAAGCCTGCATTGGTTCATAGGCTCACTATGATCTACCAGATCTAATGTTTCTGTGATTTTGGTGGGAAGTCACTGAGTTTTGGTCTCAACAACATAGAAGGTACATCATGAGGAGAGTACAGGTGAGGAAGAAAGAAGATAAAGGAAAGATGACTCCCAGTTACCACTTGCTCGTATTGAAGAGATGTACACTGCTTTGTCCCATTTTGCTTGCCAGCTACCAATTTAGCCCTAATTACTGCATCTTTTGTATGCCCACTGGATTTTTGTGTAAGCACTTTTCACTGCAGTCCATCAGAAGTCCTACCAGTTACTACTGTATGGAGAAAAATCACTTGAGGAGCAATGAAGAAGGAAAAAAATAGACTGGAAGTCAAAAGACTTCCTTTGGTTCCAATAAACCATGATTACCATGAGCTCTCGTGCCAATTAAAACATCAGGCAGAGTATCAGCCACACCTGAGCTGGAGGGATACAATGTTATTAACAATATTTATGCCATCATCTGTAGATCATGTTCCATCTCTTCAAAGCTGTTCACTAGTCTGCTCAGTTCAGGATAAACTGTAAAAACTTTGGCTCTATAAAATGCCGGTGCTGGGTGCTAAATAGACTGAACATTTGGTCACATATATGGTACCTCCATTCACAGTATGGGCGAAGTCTGCTCCTGCATGTTTGCATCTGTAATTGATTGTGGGAGCTATTAATCACAGGTGTGAGTGATAATGTTTAGACATCTCTTTGAATCAAGGATGCTATTAAGGAATTAGACTGTAGTAGGGTAAGAGTTTGTCTCTGCTGTTAATTGCTCTTGGGGTTTTGCAATCCATGATCAAGTAGTGGTGCAAAAATCCAGGACTGACTTAAAAAACTCAAACAACCCAACAACAACCACCGCAACTCCAGAGTTATGTGTTCTATTCAGTCTACATATTGATGGCTGCATATTTCTGTTTCATATGTATAATTTGTGAAACAAATGATCAGTGTCTGTTTTAGTTTCTGAGTGCTGCTGTTGGAGCCTGTAAAAGATATGATCAAAAATCAATAAGGTAACTGGAAGGACTCTGCCTCCCGGTAGTTAATTAGCTCCCCCTCCAAGATAGGCTTCAACAAGGACTGAAGAGTGACTTCGCTACTAGCTTTGGTCCTCTTGTGATTATGATTCTGAAAAGATCAGAATTATTTAATCCTATTCAAATTCACCATAAATTTGGACTCTTGTTACAATCAGAAGGCATCCCTGTAGGCCTGTGAATTTCTCATTTCTTAAGAGCTGGTATTAAAGCTTTTTGGGCGGAACCATTTTGGGGTAGAAAGCTGGGTGAAGAAAATGACAGAAGAAAATATTTTTGAGTCTTTAGGGGTGACTTTTCATCTGGAGTTAGTCTCCAGGGACAGGGCTGGGAGATGCTTTGGTTGTAAATGAGAGGTAAACCAAAACTCTTCTCCAGGCACACTTGGTTGTTTAAAGATCTTCTGATGTTTGTCGTGTGAAAGTATTAAATGCATTAAGCCAAGACGATTCTAATTCAGGCAATTACTTTTCACTTACCCCAAACTCCTCCCAGTTATTTAAAGTGATTTTTCAGACTGGAAGGTCTTTAGGACAGAATCTTACAGCAATACTAGGAACAAATTTAATACTAGTTTTCTCACGTCCTGTGCTGATTCTTATACACGGTTGCTGTCATTAACAAACTATTACCTTCTGTCGCAGAAATAGATACATTCCAGTCCAAGATGAATAATTTGGGTTTTTTTGCTGAGTCCACTGAAATCTAACACTTAAGTTGCTGTTGTTCTTGTTATGAGAAATGATCTTGCATTTTGAATGCCTTCTCCTTCTCTCTGGGGACATTGCCATCAAGGTGACTGTACCTGCTTCCAGCACCAGATTAAGAGCAGTGGAGAAAATGGAACAAAACAGAGGTTTTCAAATTCCATTCTGATGTCTAGCTGCCAAGGGAGCCTGCCGTGCTCAATTCAAGGACTAATCCATGACCATCACTCTACTTCAATAATTGCAGAACATTAATGAGTCTGTTTCCTTATTACAGAGCTCAAAATAAGAGCATTGGCATTCCGCTTTAGCAGGGAACTTTTAAAGTCTTAGCCCAAGGATTGTAAGAGGAATGGATTTTTTTTTTAATTAACTTTGCATTCAAAACTTGTGTTAAACCATCTGTTCTCATGCAAGGGGTGAGGGAGGGGGAAGCTAGCCACAGATTTTCATCAGCGAGCTGTTAAATTAGTCCCTTTACTTCACAGGGCTTGTTTTATTCAATCTGCCTTTATTAAGAACACAGGTTTGATTCTGCAAGGAACAAATTCTTCTGGTTCTTTAAGGAAAATGGTTTTAAGCAGGGTTTTATTAGGTTGCATTACTGGATAAGCGATACAACATGTTACCAGCGTGAATCATCTGATTTAGAGTGACAAGAAAGGAACTTAAGAAATACCCAGAGCCAAAACATTGGCTGGCAAGGGCTAACAGGGCCAGATTTGATCTACTTCTGCAAAGTTTTTCTGTTACAATTGGTAGTAACTGTCTAGGGCTTTTAGATATTTTGACTAAGTCTCTTTACCATCCCTAAATTAAGAAGGGGAGAAATTAGGGCCAGACTGCAAGTCTTCTAACTGGACTGAATAGTCACAGTGAAGTCAGCAGGGCTGCTGATGGAATGAAGCATGATCTGGGAGGAGATCTAGTACTATCTCATCCTAAGAGGAAAGCAACATACATAGGTCATCTTGCCTTCACAGCCAGGTTTGTGCCTTACAGCATGCTTGTTTTCTTTCCCTGTCTCAGTCCTGTTAGTACAGCTTCTGTGACACACACACCCCCCCCCCCCCCCCCCCCATTGCTTGTCTGTGAGAAAACAGGCATTTACAAATCTCTGCCTTTGGAAAGATGCAGGCTTCAGCCAGACCAGGTGAACATAACATACCTGAGAGGCATGACTGAAAATCCTCAGCCCGTTTCCATTGGCTGATTTCTGATCCTTTTTGCTTGCTACACTCAAATATTCTGTTGAGTGATCTGGCAGGTAACTGGAAAGAGGCACAGAGAATATTAACAGAAACAGAAATGTGATTTCTTAACAAGAAACAAGGGGAAAAACCTGATTCTAAGTCACATATTCAGCTATCATAAGGTCAAAGTGCATCTTCTCCCTGCTAGCTGAGAGCATCTCTTGCACTGAAGACAGATTGAACACAGCATGTGAAGATCTGCAAGTTCAAAGATATCTTGGGTAAACCAAAAAGGGAAACTGAAAATGTCATAACAAAATATAATACTTTCACTTGCCAAACTTGATAGCTTTTAGTCTAAGGATATGTCTCTCACAGTCATGTTGACAGATCTCTATCAGTATTGGGGTCTAGCCTAAAATTAGCCTTTTCTTATATTGAGGTCCTTCAGGCTGAAATGAGCTTTTAAACCTGAACTAAACTTCAAAAAGAAGAAGGTCTGAAATAGATGACTAAACCAAAATTCCCACCTATCCAAGTTTTTCGGATGTAGCAAACCTTTCTGTTGAATTTTCAAACTGTTCTCTAGACTATAGCGAAAACCCCTATCCCACAATAACACCTATGTAGGTTCAGTCTTCTGACCAAACTGAGCTATGAAACTAGAAGGAAGGCGGCTCCCTGGAAATCAGTTTACAGTCTTAGTGATGTCCTCCCTAGCAGAATTTGCCCAGCCAGTTCCCCCTACCTGTTCCGACTAAGTCTTACTGCCAAGAACCAGTACTACAGACTGCTCTAGCTGTGAAGAAAACTCCATAAATACATTGTTCCTCCTTTAACTGCAATGAGAAGAATAAAAGGAGAAACAAGTTTTGCAGCAAGACTGTTCCTTTGGGATGCAATGATGAATGTTCATACCAGTAACAAGTGTCACTTGTTAAATCCTCTCATAACCTATTCCCACTTTGAGGCTTGGATTTTATTTATGAAACCAGGCCATGGTCAACCTACGGACTGAGAACTTATCACTGAAATTATGTTGTGAGTCATCTGGGGGGAAAAAAAGCCTCAGTATCCTTTCCTAGGTATTTGGAGAACTCACTGAATATATGGGTTCAAATTAAATCAAATATAACACCTTTTAAAGGTTTCTTTTTGCATTCCTGTAGTGAAAAGAGCATCCTTAGAGTGAGTTTTTTATACTGATTTACATGCAGAAGATGACATGCATATATTCATATTTCAGACTCCATGAGAGGAAAAAAAAAGGGGCGTAAAAACAGCAGACAGCTCCCTATTGGCTCTCCACAGGGCTTGGATATTAAGTCTGAGCTCAGGAAAAGAGTTTTCTTGCCATTCAGTGAATGATTGCTCTCTCAGTTTCATGACTAACCATCTAGTTTTCCTTTTTGGTGGGTGCTTAGTCATTTGGGATGCTTGAGTCCTCTGCATCCTTTCCCTTGGAGGGAACAGAAGAATCACATTACTGCATGCTGCAGTCCGTCTGTGCCAGCAGGCCAGGAGTGGCTTGGGAATGACAGTTTTGTCTTGCACACTATTATTAAAGGAATGATGACTACTAATTCTGAGAAGTCCTGGACATTAGACCACGCTTGGGAATGAATCTCCACCAATTTTCTTCAGAGTACGTTGACCATTTTGGCATAGAGAAAAATCCTTAGTGCAGCAGAACTGAGCATCTTTAGTCCGAAATGGCAGGTTTGACTGGAATGTTTATTTTGGTAGCTATGGGATTTCAGGGAATTTGATGAGGTAGGGATCCTGTGTAAGACCACAAATCTATTCAAAATGCTGCTCCATTAGCCTCTTTCTCTGCCCCATTCATATCTCCTTGTTACAATATATAATAATGAAGGCTATGAACCCCCTGATTTTTTAAAGTATCTATTTGCATGGAATTTGAACCTTGCTACAAATAAACCATAAAAATGACATTAATAAACACCGGAAAACAGTAATGATGTGTTATTGCTATAGGAGGGCCAGTTAAACAAGTTAAAGGCTGACACAGTTTTCCAGACGCAGTGTTGCACAACATGCTTGTTTACCTGGATCATTTACTCTTTCCCTTTCCCTCCTTAGACACACACATGGGGGTACCAAGGGAGAACAATGAAGTGGACTCAGAAATGCCAAACACAGGTTACGATCTCCCTCCCTTACAGTTTTATCTGTAAGATCACATCTATAAATATCTCTTACTTGTAAAACCTTTTCCAACTACAAAAATTTATCATCTTTTGATAAATAACTTCTGATATTTGAAAATGAGGATACTTGTATCTCACCTAGAGTTCTAATACCCTTGCTTTATCCTCTTTGTACATATATATTCAGTTTATTTCTCCATTTTAGGTCTCATTCCTTTACCTTTCCCATGAACCATTAGAGTTGAAAATAAGTTTTTCTCTCCTTGACTTGACCAATCTATCGAGAACTCTTCTGTTTTTCTTCCCACTAGGTCATTTTAGCCCTTTAAATTCTGCCTTAAAAGTTTTCCTTTCTCATCATACTGTGGTGATGATTTCTCCTTTTTACTTGTGTAATATAATTCAATACTGAAGGTTAGGAATGTCCTTAGAAATGCAGTTGGAATTAGGAATAATGTTTAGGATGCTTGAAGAGGAAAACAGCAGGGCTAGGATTTATGTCTGATTGATCTGATAATTCTTATTAATGTCAATGCCTATGGTGCTATGAAATTGGCTACTTAGAATAGTGTTCTGTGACCATGCCCTGAATTTGCTCTGTGTTTAGGAAACGGATCCTACAGGGTGCTAAAATCATATGGATTCAAGCTAAACTAATGTTCTATTTATTTTTGACAAATCTAAAATCTATCCAATTAGTTTTTTACAAAGCTTTTTCATTCTACTAGTGTGGAAGTGACAGAAATACTAAATGAATACTGCAGGAGTAAAGAAGTTGGCTCATTGCTTGGCTCACCAGCAATGGTTAAGTTCAGATCCATACTTTCATATCTTGCCATTTGCAGTGAAATGAAGATAATTTAGAAAAGTATAACAAGATTTTAAGAGATGAAAAATGCATATATTAATTTGAACTAATTGCAGTGAGGAATTTTGACCTATTTTCTTTGAAGTCTTACAAAAAATAAATTAGGTGTGTCAATCCCATTTGCACAAGACAAGTTCAAGGTTTCTGACAACACTATTGCTGCCAATGACTTTGTTATAGCCACTAAATAAATTAATTTTTGTTCCAGGATCAGACAGTTATTCGTACAAGGGGTAGGAGTCCATATATATATATATATGCACTTTATTATATGGACTTATATATATAAAGTAAGTCCTGAATCCAAGTATTCCTTTCTGCTGGTTGCAGTCTTGCTTCATGTTTTCTCCTAGTGAAAACTGAAGCTCTTGCGGTGGATGTAGATCAGCATCTCCGCACAGATTTATTTATTTACTTACTTACTGGTGATGACATAGTGTTTAAGAATATACTGTAGTTTACAGCATGCCCTCGGTACCTGGGTGACAAATGTTAGTCTTCCCTTCACAGACTCAAATGCAAATGTGCTGAAAAGTATGGTGATCTTCTGTGTGGCGGTACCCACTTCTGTGCCCAAAAATGGGTGGGAGGCTCAAATGGGAAAAAGAGCAACAGGATCATTAGTGTGTCTGTAGAATGGGTGATTTCTTTCTCGTGGATTTGAAAGGAGATTGAATTTATCAATCTGAACTATGTTCTCTGGTTTCTTAGATGGTAGTCACTGAATATGGGAGTAATACTATGATACTCATTTTCTGAGTCCACCTTCCCTGCCCTTTTATGCCAGCTATCTTTGGAGTTGTCTTTCCTTCCTTCACAAATTCTTACTTTCTCCTTAATCTTAGGAGCAAAAATCAAGTTTCAGCCCAGAAACTGTGTCCTTTGCATTGAAGCAGTGTGGAAGCAGGAAAGGAAAACAGTTTCAGACAGTTTCAGACGCAATGACCTATTTGGATTGTAATTGGCCATATCACCACAGTGGCTTCAGTCTTTGGCATTGTAGGTATGGAGAAAGGCAGGAGACATGGCCTGAATCTTAACTCACATTTATACCAGAGAGGATTGTCCTTTAGTTGTGAGCACGAGCCATTAATGTTACACAACTACAAATGGTGGTCCAGTTACAGAGAAAGGCCATATCTCCCTCTTGGTCAAAAAGTCCATGAACTGTGCTCCTCCCATTTCCTTCTTCACCTTTCTTGTCTCCATTCCCTTAGGGTTCTCCTCCCTCCATTCTCCTCCTCTCCATTCCCCTACTGACTGACCTTTACAAATGCAACAACAATAATTATCCTATAATTAGACACTCTAAGTCACGTTGTTGCTAAAGCTGTCAGTGTGGGAAGGAAGCAAGCAGTGCTCAAGGTAAGAGTTTAAGACTCCTTCTTCATTGTATCACCAAAGGTATTTGTGCCAAGTCCTTGGCATTTCATTAGGTGGTTGTTGGGGTTCCCTTCTAATTGAGTCTCATAAGTTAGTGATTGCTGTTCATGACTCAGTGGTTGTCTGTCTCCAGACCACATAGATAGAGAGTAAAGGACATTCAGGGTTACAACAGATTTCAAGTTCCTGCTGCCATTATGGCCATTGACAAATTAAACCATCCAAGGTCATCACAGCATCCATATGGCATTAGAGGTGCACCTCGTTCTTCTGGTTTTCATCCCAGAGTCTCGAATGCAAAGGTTTGATTCTGACAGGTGGCAAATATGTGCAGCTTATGTGAAATCCAAATGCCTGGCAAATCCTTCTTGGCATTAGTAATACCTCTGAAACCATAATTTTCACTGTCCCATCAAAACAGGTGAGACATTGAGACATTCTTGTAGAAGTGTCCCAGCTATGACAAAGTTTGGAAGCCCAGCCCTGGATTGAAGACATAGGACTCATTTTATCCACCCTTCGTGGCATTGGCACTCCACTTGAATTTCTTCGCAAGGCATTGTGTATAACTGCAAAGAAACATGTGAGTTCCTTACAGTTGGGATTAGTGATATTTTCACATTTTCCTTTTTTCCCCTGTCGTTAGTGTCTTCTGTGGTCAGCTGTTGCAGTGTAATAAATCCCTCAACCACCTCTCTAACTTGAGATGTGTATCAAGACTCTTCTGTCCACTCATTATGTGGCTTTTCTTCTTCCTCCATTTTCCTTGTAAAAAGGTTGTTTCTTTCCCCTCTCCGCTGTTTAATTTTCCCTGGGCACACTATATCAGGTAATGTCTGCAGAAATGCACAAGACAGAATATCTGACTTTATCTCTTTGTTGTCCACATTTCAATGTCTTGCTGCTTGGATTGGTTATCCAAACCTCACAGTAAAAATATTACTAATAAAATAACACATTCATATAGTACTCTGCCTTGGTACCAAATTTCTTCTGGCTCTTACTTATGCTTGCATTATTGATAAGCATCAGGCAAAAGAAGGGTCCGTAGGTTAAATCTATATTGCTTTGAATTTCCCTTCTATGCTTAACATCAGACGCCACCAACACATCTTGAACTGATTTAAGGCCCTGGGGTGTTACTCAGTGCCATTCAAAACACAGCAAGCCACTTTCCATGTGCTGGGGCCACTAGGGCTCGTTAGAATGGCATTTTTAATAAAACTTAAGTGTAACTACAACATTTTGCGGCTCGGCTCTCCAGATAAACCACTACGTACGTCATTCCCCACTTCACCTCCCCATTTACACACCCACTAGACTTTTGACCAGCCGGCCAAATTCATTATGGGTGTAAATCTATTGCGATCAATAACATTCCTTCTGCTTGACACTTATTGTAGGCAAAAGTTTCCACAGGGTTGTTTGCGTGCGTGTCTTTTTTTAACTTCCTATAACAAATTAAGTCTTGAAGCAAGGCCCTGAATGCTATTATTCAGGTGAGGCAATGCAGGAGCATTAAAAACATTGTTTGCAGATGCAGCTGTTCTATGTTAGAGTTGTTTTCTGGTCCAGAAAAGGCTGAGCTGTTAATAATGCTTGAACGTTTTCCCTTTCGTTGCCTAAAATAAAAAAATACACTTATCCAGTGCAGTTTCTTCTAGGCAAGAATAGGGTTCACAAAAGAACACTCTGGTGCTAACTAGGATATGACAGGCAAAAAAAGCATAATGCCTACACCAATGGATTAACTCATTATATGTGCTACTGGACAAAATCAAATTCTGAAAAGATCATCTACATCTCACACAGACAATTCTAACCAGCTAAGTGAGGACAGTGTTTCTTGGGACCTTTCTCTATGGGAATTTGAGAGGAACTGGAGAGGAACAACCCCACCAGGAACTACAGTTACTGGAGCAGGAGCCTTTCCAGAAGGAAACTTCGCACTGGTTTTGGCAGATGTTAAAGCTCTGCATCTCCTCTGCAGGTTTGCTCTGATGATGCCCCTTAATGAAGCCTGTTTCGCTTCTGCTTTTATTTTTCTAGCTTTGTTATTAAGCTCTGTGTGTTACACATGGGACAAAAGAATCAATACATGGATTCTCTGAACGTGAATCATTGTGTACCCTGTGGGATTTGGATAAATAGTCTGAATCACACTTTCTTTACCTCTCTAGACTCCTATTTCAAACACAGCCTACAGCCCTCAGATAGAGGACAAAATACTGCTATTCTCATATGTTTTTTCACTTATCAGGAAAGACCTAAGCTGAGATATTTTTCATAAAAGTCCCTGTCTTATGCATCCTAATGGTCTCTTCATTTACCTTCATCAATTCCTGGCAGATTCTGTGTAGTTTTGGTTTTTGGCAAGGACTGCATCTTTGTGTGTATATAGCTACATACATACAGCTCCTAGCAGTTCTAAGTATTAGTTTAATAAATGTAAGACTGATGATGTGGTGGATGTTCTGTTCCCATCTCTTTTCCATCACAAGCCTCTCCTCCGCTCAGCAGCTCTCCCACTCTCTGCTGCTCTGCCACAGCTGGCAGGGAAGGAAGGTGTAAACTCCTGCGTGACAGAGTATGCATCAAGTCAACAGCCGGCACGGTTGCTCCCAGCTTACACAGTTGCCACGCGATGCTGTTTAATACCAGACCAATGAGGTGAATAAAACCTACAAAAGTTTATAGTGTGTAAATTACTGTTGCACCCTGCCCTCTGCCTCCACACTGAACTGCCTGCACCAGAGATGTATAAATGAAAACAGTCTCTTTCCATACAATGGCAGAAGGACTTCCAGGAACTGGAGAAATTACTGGGCAGTTATATGGGGATAGGAAGCAGAAGAAAATGTCTCAGGCGGTTTTGGCTCTTGACATGTCATCCTCTGAGCATCTCACTCCCAGATGTCTTCAGAAAGAGACTGTGCTAGGAGCCTTGTCTCGAGGCCACAAGTCTCCTGCTGAAGCCTCAGCATCAAAAGTTACAGGGATGAGCAAAACCATAGCCTTTGAGAGCAAGAAAGGAGGCAAAGAAATGAGTATGGGTAACAAACAGCTAATTCAGGGCATTGAGCAGAGTATAGAGGTGAGGAAACCAAAGGTGCTTTGGAGAAGGGCTCTGCTGGAGGCTGTGCACCACAAGGACTGTTGTTTTGCCTCTTTTTGGCTTTCAAAAATGTCACTGTTGTGTAACCTGAATAGCTGCTGGCCATCCCGTATCTTACATATTTGAGAAGACTGGAAAATTCTGTTTCAGAGTATCTAAAACTACTGAGGAAACATGCCATTGTAGACAGGCATCTACAATTCAGCTCAACACAGGAGAAACACTGGCAGCTGCCGTGTTATCTTTGGAGCCATTGCACAGTCTGTCAAATTGAAAACATGACAAAACATTTTGAGTAAATGCTGAAACTTTTATGATCTCTTGGGGGAAAAAGAAGTTTCCGATAGTTTAATCTGATGAGTGTGGTACAGATGAAGAGATAGACAATGCCTGTTAGAAGATGCATATGCATGTTATAAAATGAGAGGATATATCTGGCTCCATGTTTACAAGATCTGTGAGCACAGATTCTTTTAACTATTCAAAATCCCATTACTGTAAGTAGGACTCAAGCAACAAATGGAGGCACTTTCTGAAGCAACCACAGGTAGTCTACATGTTTGGAACAAGCATGTCTTTTCAAAAGTTAGTGTTGACCCTGGGTTGTTGGTCTGCTTTTAGTAGATGATTGGCTTTGTGTATGTTGTTTAGCTTTCTGTGCCTCAGTTTCCCTGTTTGTAAGACAGATAGTAAAATCATTTACATCATCAGGTGCTTTGGTATTGAAAAAATGTTCTCTCTAGGGACAGGTTTTGCTGTTCTCATATTTTTGGATGCATAATAGGCCACCGCTATTTTAAGGAAAGTTTCTGAGGTGTTAGTTAAAAATAGTCAATGATATAAAAAAAAAAAGTAACTCAGAAACATCCAGGGGATATGTTTTAAAAACAAATGAATACATAGCTAACAACCTTTGCCAATACTCTCTGTACTGTGGTATTTCAAGAGCTACAGTTAGGGCTGGTCCTGCTGAATCCAAGGGAATTGTAAGTGCTCAGCATGTTTCAGGATCAGTCCCAGGCCTCTTATTTTAGTGCAAAGGGAAGGAGCAACTTCCAGTATCACATCAGCTCCTGCAAATGTGGTCTGCTTAATGGTGACTGTGTGCAAATGTATGTCTTGCATACAATCAAACAGTTGTTCTGCTGAAACTGGGCAAAGGCAGAGAAACATCAAGTTAAAGGTCATCTCAAAATCTCATTTTCCTCCTCTGTTCTGCTTTCCCCAGAGCCCCTGATTTTTGTCTCAAGACTTTCTGGGAATCCTGCTGGCCCTGTGCTTCTGCCGGCACTCTGGCTGCATTTTGCTTATGAGCAAAGAAGCTCTCATGCAGACACTTTGCACAGTCAATTAGTAAAGTAATTGAGTACTCTTTGGGATGAAAGGTATAATACACACACAGGATTATTCACCATTTTCATTACATACCATATCCGGGAAGCTGCAGGAATGCAATGCACCTAGACACTTCATGGTGAGGTAACTCTGAATGACCTGCTTTTCCTCATTTACATCTGACTCAGTATCATTTGAATACTGTGCTTTATGTGTGATATTGCTTTATTACTTTTACAACACCCAGAAGAAGACTAGAAGAGCCAGCAGGTCTCTGCCCTCAAGAGTTTGTTTTATCTGGGAGAAAATGAGTGGAAGGCAATACACAATAGGGAGGAGATGGGTGGAGAGCTTGAGATGGTTGAACTGCAGTATAATCATTATTATTAAAGTCCTTATGGATATCATGGGAGAAATTAGTCTTGGGTAAGGATTTGAATGGAATGAGACTAGATGCTTAGCAGGCCAGAACTGGGAAGCTGTTTAAGCAGAGAAGGGTGGTGTAGGGAAAAGATTGGATATACATACATACACACACACACACACACACACACTTATATATGGCTATATACAAATTTTATATATAAGGTTATATAGAAGATTATATCACCCAGCCCAGTCTGTAAAGACAGAGCTAAAATGGATGTCACACCTTCTTTTTGGAAACATTCCATCAAATTTCATCTTCTTGAGACTGCTCATAAATTTTTAGGATCAGGTTTTCAGAGGAACTTGTTCTGCTGGGCAAAAAGTAGCAGTTTCTAAATGGCACAGTTTCAAAAACCTGCCCCTCAAACACTTGTGCTTCAGGACACGTGGAGGCTGCCTGTATAGTGGAAAATGGAGAATTGTTTTGTTGTCTGTATTAGATGTTTTGCTTTGCTATCCTCAACATTCTTAAAAAGTGCCAGTTGAAAATACCGGGGTACTGAACTGCCTGAATCATCTGCCACAGCAGTGCACGACATCCAACACTAAAGCTCTCTCTTGTGGTCGTGATATGCAAATACATGTATTTTATTAGAGGTAAAAGTGGTACATAAACTACTTCAGCAAAATAGAAAACTCACGAGGAGTTGAGAAATCATGCCTTAATTTTATGTTAACTAAGCTGACAGTTTCTACTCCTAATTCTAAATGGAGGATGTTTATTATGGAAATTATTGGCATCTATTACTCTTCTAATACCAAATCGGTTACTTGAAAAACTCCCTTCTTTGAAATGAGAAGTTGTATGTTTCACATCTATTGCTGAAATATTAAAAAAGCCGATTCAGATGCTTATAATCACAACTTTCTCACTGTGCTTGAATATCCAGCTTCCACTTCCAAGAGTCATTTTGCCCTGGCTAGCTTTGATTTCCCTTGCTGAAACCTCGTTTGCATTTGCGTGCTGAGCCTCTGCAGCCACGAGGGCCGGGAGAGCCTGGGAACAGCAGGAAAGTGCTGTACGGCACGATGAATATGGAAAACAACTGGACACCCATTAGTTTTGCAAAAGCAGAACCTGTTCTCTGCAGATGAAAGCTGATTCATATGACATTTTTCTGACAGTGAGCACTGTCTCTGCTGATTAAGAAATTGTCTGATCAGATAGTGAAAGTCGCGGCGAGCTGCTGTGTCATCTGCTGATGGTGCCGACGCTTCGTGCCGCTGGGAATTTGGGCTCATCTGAATCACTTTGTTCTGGCATCAAGCTGGGCTTGCATTTGGTCTTCCCTTGGTTAGAGGGGAACTATGAACAAAACTTTACCAACAAATCTGGATTAGTTTACAGATGCCCCCTAAATGCCTTGGAGTGGTCAGAAAGTCTCAGGGGCTGGGAAGCAGGGGCTTCCCTACAGCTCAGTGGTGTCGGAGGTGAAAGTATCGAGCTACTCACTGGCCTGAGCAGTGCTGGTCTTATCGGAGGGGACTGCATGGCACGGCAGTGAGGCTGTCTGCCAGCTGCTGGTAGGAAATGTCTCACTTGGCAAACATCTGTTCTGAGCAGTGCTGAGGCACTGCTGGATTCCTTTTTACTCCTGGTGATAAGAAAAATGAAGGGGAAAAAAAAGTCTTCCAAAGGGACTGAGCCATGAAGAAGATGTAAATGTTTTTTTTCCAGTAATATAGCAGAGAGGATGGTGTAATTGGGGGATGAGCTAGGAGATCTGAAGAAGCTTGTGAGTCCAACCAAAGGTGCAAATGTGCAAGAAAAAGTGCAGAAAGTGGCATGGGGGTCAGGCTTTTGCACTGGGGGGAAGCAAGGGATGTATTTCTTGTCTGTTTGGCATAAGTCTTCAAAACACACCAGCCAGGTATCTCCATTCCTCTCCTAGGTCCCTGCTACAAGTTACCCATTGACTCCAGTGGCTGGTATAAAAAGCTGCATGCCCCAAACAAGCCCTAGTCCCAGACCAAGCAGCCTCTGTGATAACATTTTTTTCCCCTTCTGTTTAACAGAAGAAAACTTCCACCTTTACAATGCATGCAAATATGTCTCTTTCTTTCTGAGCATATAATCAATTACATGAAATTATATTTATACTATGATCCCAGCAGCTCTCAAACAGAAAATTATATGGGAAGTTTTGAAAGCCTAAAACTTCTTGTATTTTGAGGAATTCAGGAGAAAAAATAAGGTTTTCAGTATTTCAAAAAGTCTTCTGAGATTTGGAATACTATGGACTTAATACTTCATCTTCTTTTTTCCTTTTTTGTTATCAAAATGGATGGTGTTTAGATCATTTCCTTTCTCCTGTTTCATATTTGATGAATGTTCCAAATTTGGCCAATTTTGGAAAGTTAGAGAGTGGTCAAGTAAATAAAATGTCAATAAATAAATGAGATTATTTTCTCTCTTGATATTGACGATGCAAAAAAATTGGGAAGGTTAGATTTTGACAATGAAACCCCAGATGTCCTGAGGATATTTTGGTTGTTTTCCAAAGGGTCATTTTAAATAGAAATAAAAGTATTTTAAGTGGAAAATTTCAACCAGCTCTAATTATCTAAACTATGGAGGGGTCACTTATCCACTAACAGAGTTGACTTATTAACGCAACCCCAGGACTTCAATCACTATGGCAGGATCAGGCTGCAGTTTGCATTACTGCAAAGCTGGTTATTAAAACTCATTTGATTTTGAACGAGGCTTTTATTTTCCTCATTGTTTTGAAAGAAACAATAAATTTTCCTAGACAATTACAAAATGATAATTCTAAAGGACTGGAAGAACGGGTCTGTTGAATAAATCCAGGCAAACCTGCAACTGCTTTGAATCACTACTGCTTTGGTATAAAGGAACAATTTAAAAGATCAACATGCTTGCAGGGCTTCATCCTCTGAATCATTGGCTGCTTTTAATGGCAACTAACAGCTAAATTGGGCTGGAGAATGCTTATTAAGAGTGAGGAATCCCTGAGCCTCTGCCAGGACTGGATCTTTTGTCTTATGTTGATGCAAAATGCAGCATAGACGATCGGGAATGGCTTAACTGGCAGAAGCATGATAGTGAGGTTACAAAAACAAAGTTAACAAGCATGCAAAAAGAAAACTGGGAACTCTGCTGACTTCTTTTAAAAATTAAGGCAGAATGAAGGGCTTTCCTGATTAAGTTTCTTTAGAAGTTAATTTACCAAAACATTCAGTTAAGAAACAAAATACGAAAAAACGTGATCACCCCCCATTACTGTGACAGGTTTTTTTTCCCCAGACCTGCACGTTAAAATCCTCAAAACAAAACTGGCCAAGAAAGCATCATGCACAGCACCGACAAAGTCCCTTCAAAACCCATGAACACCAGTGGACAGTCCCATTCATCAGCTCTATTATCCTCTGTGGACTTAGGACAAGGTATCCGATTTAAAACAGTGACTTCCAGGAGACAAGGAAAAATGGGCTTTGAACTTCTCAAATGCCAAAGCATGTTTGTGAGCTGTGCTGCTCTGTCTTGCTGCTGTGATCACACAAGTGCTGCTTTGGAGAGCTAGGGCTGAGACTGGCAGGCACTGAGCAGACAGAATTCAGCATGGCTGACAGTGTTTGGAAAGAAAGTCTGCTGAAAAGCTTCAAAACTAAACCAGTCCCTACCCTGAGCATGGAAAAAAGAGCAAGTTTATCTCCTGTTATGGGATAAATGTGTTCTGGTCCTGATCTGTAGCTGGGGAAGTCAGAAGGAGCTACATTTCAGTTCTCTTCCTACAGTCACATTTTTAATGACAAATACACACTCTCAAAAAAAATCCCAAAGCAAAACAGAGCAAAGGAAAATCAAACCAGAAATCAACACATGCTATTGGCTATTTGTAAATATGCCTTTATGCCCTTGCTTAGAGCATTTTTTTTTTATGACAGCAGAAAATCTCAAACCAGAAAGATCTGATTTTTACAGGAAGCAAGTCATTCTTTTATAAAGGGCTGAAAATTTTTAAGTTGTCCCAAGACCTACTATACAATTTTTCTGGTGGTGTTTTAACTTGGAGCTGAAAATGGAAACGATTATGACAGCAGAGTTAACAACAGAGTTTACAAAGATATTATTATAGCTATTATTAATATATATATTCAGTCAGACATGTGTTTGGATAGGCGATCTGGTTTTTCTTCTTTGTCCTGTAACACCCCATGAACAACTTATGTGTTGGTGGATCGTCATCCCTGCTCAGAAAAATCCTTAGTTCACATTGAAAAACAGGCCCCTGTGTTTTGCCAGAAATGAAAGAAACTGCAAACAATCAACTCCAAAGTTGAGGAAAGGTGATCTAAATTTACCAGTAACACTGTCTTCACAACTGCTGAAAGTATGAGAGGAATGAAAGGGAACATTTCCTTGGTTTCGTTCCCTGGTGTCATTCCTCATCATAATGTAATTTAAGTGCTGCATGTTATATTGTTGCTTTGCAGGATGCCTATTTTTAAAGGTACATTGTCACATAAAATCAAACAATGCTGTACCTCTGCAATGAATAACACTTCCAACTACTAAAACTGATTGTTAAAATGTCATGTTAGTTCATTCCATAAATCACTAGTGAAATCCTGACCTTACTGGAATCAATGGAGGTTTGCCACCAGCTCCCATGGGGCCAGAATTTAGCCTCCAGGCTTGATGAATATCCAGAGTGAACAATATCTCCAATTACTTTCTTAGGTTGGGCAAGTGCATTCCTTATTCCCATTCCTTTTCTGCTTTCATAGTCCCTTACATCTTCAATAGGGCACTTGGGCTGCTGGGCCGTCAGTGTGATGAACTGCCAAGAGGCAGTCTGATATATAGGTGGTGAGGAGCCTCATCCTGCAAACACTTCAGCACATACAAAGTTTTATCATATAGGTGATTCCACTGGAGCCATAGGCCAGCTTTGTCACAAGTGACATAGCTGTGGCTGAGGTTTTTACCCATTTTACTTCTATGTGTCAGATGCAGAAACAAAGAACAAAACATTTTCTCTTTTCATTTACTAAAGGAGTGAGTAATAAGCTCGGTACTTATTTATGTTGCCTTAGACAATGAAGGGAAAATATTTTGCTCTTTGTTTTTGCCCAAATCATTCTAATTGCCTCCTGGAAAATCCACTTCATAAAAGGAAAACACATTTGAAAACATAGCTGGGAAGTTCATCACTTATAGATTGAAAAAGCAGCGTTTGTTCCTCTAATCAAGCTTTCCAGGGTTGATGTGTTCCCTACAGTATGTTTACTCATGCTTCATCTAATTTAGATTTAAATAGCAATCATATGTCTATTTAAGACTATTATTTAAAAATTAGAAATGAGCCTGAGAAAAATCCTCAGATCTTACTTCCCCATTACTCTTGCAAGTTTTGGCCCAAACTTAAAGATTTATACTCTACTGCACACAAGCTTTAAGGGGAGAAGTGGGAAAAGGAGAAAGCTGCATGTCACATCAGGGCATTAACTCTGGGTCTTCTCTCAGGATTGTCATTGTGGGAGCCAGGGACCCAGGCAGTTTGCCTCTCTGCCTACCTCTGCTGCTGTTTAAAAAATGAGATGTGAGCAGCACCCTGCCTCAGAGTCATCTGGCAAGCAAGGTGCTGGGATGCAGCATTGCTGGGACTCCTGCAGGTACGCGGGATAGAAGTGTTCACTTTAAAATGCTTTTTGACACAAGTCCGCGGGCTTATTTCATTGCCGTCTCAAAGCCTGGAATCAAACACAGAGTGTATCGGATGTCTCCAGCAGCAACTAAACTCATGCACTCTTGTAAATCTCCCTCGTAATCCCCCTGCTGCTGACACTTTATTAGCCAGGCATTCCGGGCTGTGCTTTACTGGGGCACCTCTAAGTGATTGCAGATGGTATTGCTGTGCTAGGGTTCAGATGTGCTACCAAATAGCTGTCTTCATATTTTCCATGCTTTGCCTCATTTGTCAGATTGGTTTTAACCCTGTTGTGTTCAGGATGTTTCCTACCTCTACTAAGGAGCCGAAGGTGGACTGGACACCTAAGCAAATGCCGGGTGTTTTCATGGCTGTAAGGCTACGCCTCTCTGCTGTACCAGGGAAACTCCTCGAGCCTAAAAACTCACTGCATCGGATCTCCAACAAGAAATGCTGAACAGAGGTAGGAGATGTGCCAGTTTTCAAGGGCACATGAGTGCCGGGAAGCTGGGAATTGCAGAGAGCTGACCAAAGCAGCAGAGATAAGGGGTGATGAACCTGCACCACATAGAATCGTTGGCTCAGCCACAGCACAGTTCCGACCCTCAGCAGCTCTCATTAGTGCACGGGGGAAACCACTGGCTGAACTAGAGGAAGTTTCTGGATTAATAGTTCCTATTAATGCCATGTTAACATAAATACCTTGCATCTAGACCTAAATCTGACTTGTAACTCCCAGCGTGCCTGGGTTTCTGCTCTGAGCTGCCCCACATTTTCAGCTCTGGGTTGGTGCTGGAGGATGAATTGTTATTTGCCTGCAACCCCTCCTGCCAAGATATCTGCAGTAAGGAGAGCACATACAACACTGTCTCATTTCCCATCTAGTCTTAAACCAAACATCTGCTGAGCATCTACAGTGAAGGATACTGAAAAATCAGCATTTTTATCTCTCTGTGCCTGTATTCAACAAGAAGGACCTTTGATAGATACATTCTTGTTGAATACAGGCCAGAGTTCTGGACTGCCCATCTGGTCTTTAAATTCTATGCTACAAATCCTGCATTATGAGTATAAGGTCCATAGTGCTGGGACGGATAAACTGTAATCTCCCACCTTTCCTATCAGACTGGAGTCAACAGTAATCACAGTGTTAATGTTGTTTTTCTGTTCAAGCTAATACCAAATTAAAGCTCTGCACTGCTTGTTTTTCTCAAATCATGAATGTGACATGGTATGTGTTTTATCCGTATATGATGGCCTTACTCATCTAAGGTAATGGAAATTGCAGATGGTTTCTACAGGTACTTCAGAATTAACAGCTATTTGTAAGGAATGGTCTTCTGGATTTCATGTTGGAGAAGCAATACTGGTTAAAGGAAACAGTGTTAAAAATTTTCTGGAAATGAACGTACATTCCCAGTAGTATCCAGGGAATCTGTTGTCTTAGCACTAGAATATTCAGCATATAAACAGCTTAAAGAAGGAATTTTAAAAATCAAGGTGCAGCATCTGTGTATTTTAAACCATTAATTTAATTAATTGCTTTGCCTGAGAAATACTCGCCACAACCATTGAAATAATGTAAAGAAGGCTCATAATTGTCTAGTGAAACGTATACAAGTGTTTTTTATAACAGCTATTTTATAGAAGCTCTGATTCCTCTGGTTAAATTGAGTGTGTAATAAAGACAGCAGGTCTGTGACAGACAAGTTGTGTCACCTGTGTTTCCAGATGGAACACAGAATGGGAAGGCTTGCTCATCTTGGCTATTAGTTTAGCTCTATTAACCCACATTGTCCAGAGTAACTAGGTGCCTATCAAATAAGAGCTATGGGAATTTCACTTATGATTCATGCTTTTTCCATCCATCCAAACATCCCTGCTAAGCTGCTTTACTCCATAAACTGGACTGCACAAGTAATATGATGAAAAGCATCATAATTTATATCCTGAAGAACATATGTCTTCCATATTGATACGTTAGCAAGTCCCAGATTTGGCTAAGAGGTTTGGCCAAGTTAGGCATATGTGTTACTGTGGTTAATATGAATTTGTTCTTTACATATGGGCAGCAGTCTGATCTCACATCTTGTACTCAACAAGACTTACTGTATTATCATGGATGATTAAATACACATAAATTAAACATGCAGCCAACAGGGGCTCTTTTACTAGAAGAACATTGTTTATGCATTATTACAGCCAGATTTTCAAAAGAAATCAGCTCCCAGCTAGACTCCAGAAGAAGCAGTCTGATTTTTAAAACAACTTGGCATTTTGCATGCTGAGCTCCTGAAAATTTGGCCATGAGTACCATTCTACTCTACCACTTTCCTCACCATAGCTCATGGTAATATATTGACCATGAGATCTGACATTTCTTATGATCCTTTATTTTGCTTTCCATTCAGATATATATCTTCAGGTTGAAAGGGTAAAAACATTCTCCAGAATGGCAAGGAATTAGCAAGCTGGTGGCATCTTCTGCTTTCTTCTTATGAGCTAAGTAGTTCTGATCTCTGTTACCAAAGGTTTTATGTAGGTATTTTCTGGGTGTTGTGAGCTGTGTATTTCATAGTTTCCAGCCCACAGGTTGTCCTACCAACTTGCTGGACCAAATATCTACTGTATAGCTGTCAAAGCTTGAAAGGTTTGAAATTTTGCAGTGGTTTGCTTTAAATCCTGTAGGTATCACTGCCCTGTGCTGCCGGCTAGCAGAATTTATCACCTGTATGTTAATGGTCCTTAACAACTATCAATCACTGGTGATATTCCTTCAGTTGAAAAGGTACAGACTTTGTATTTGGTGCAGAATATTCAGCTGTATTTTTTCATATTACAAAGTTCTAGGTTGTGGTATCTTTGATACTACCTACTGGAAACAGCTAATTTCTGTCAGGATGGAAATTTGCCCATATATGGAGCATCTCTTGGGAATTTGTCAGTGCAAAACGTGGGGCTTTTTTTTCTGTACCATTAGCATATGATTATTCCAGGAAAAACAAACAAACAAACAAACAAAAAAACCAGAGTTTATTTAGCTTGATATATACTCTACTGATTAAACAGTTTAGTAGGCCAGTGTGAGTGGCATTTATTTTAGGGACCTTACAACTACAGAGTAAAAAATTTTCTCCAGTGGAGAGCTGGCCTGACTTTCTCACTATGTTGATGAAAGATGGCAATGCAACATTAGTAATATTAGTACACTAAAGGAATAGTATTCAGATCACTAAAAACTGATCAGCTCTGCATGATCTAAGTGAAATCTCTGCTCATGCATAATGTTGCACTTATATCTACATATGGCAGATAGGAATAATGACAGTTCAAAGTTAAAAAGTAATATCATCCATTTTGCTTAGGTATATTTGAGGCTTTGGGGGTGCATGGGTGGGTATTTCACATGATTGAGCTCTGGTCCTGCAAGATATTACAAAGAGGTCACCAGCATAATGGATCTTAATAAATCTGTTTCCTTAAGATTTTCCATAATTATTGTTGGATCTACTTTTGCTCTTATGTCAGCAGAAAATGAGACAAGAAGATTTAAGTCCTGATGTACCTGGGAAACAGATGTAAAACTGCTTTGCTTATTTATGCGAGTTCTAATCAATGATTTCATACCTGAGGAACACTCTTCAAAGACCATCATCTGCCACATCAACAGGTCACAAAATGCCATGTTCATAAGGAAGAAACTCAGAATAGGAGTATGGAGATATTATTTTCCATTTTTTTGAGACCTTCTTCTTCCACATTTCCTGCTTTCCTTTACCCTTGCGGCCTCCATTGAAAAACATTGGGTAATGCCTAACCTAAATGTTGCTTTAGTCACAGACCACTAGTCACCCAGAAACCATCGAATGTTATTAAACTGCAGTCATTTCTCCTTGGGTTCCATCAATTATCAAGACTAATGGTAGAAGGGTTCAGCCAAGGTTAGAGCATGTGTATGTCTCTGGGCCATGGGGAGCTCTGTATCACTGCTCTGAGCAACATAGAAGGCACTGTGGATTTGATTGCTTCTGGGGCCATAAATCGAAGAAACATGCAAGTTCCAATGATTTCCCACTCTCCCTGTAGAAATAAGGAGGGAAGAAGGAGAATCACCAACTAATGCCAGCAAAATTCTTCTCAGAGCAGTCCACAGCTTCTCTAACCTGCAGTACATCAGCAAGTCTGTTGCTAAAATAGTCCATTTCATTATTATTTATTTGCTTATCATTTGCATTTCCCTCTTGAAGTGTTTTCTTCTTTTCTGTGCATTTCTCCCCCATCACTGTAATGGCTCTTCAGTTTTTCACTGTTGTGGCTCCACCAGACAATCCCTAAGCCCCAGGTCTGTGAGAGTAGGGAGGAAAGATGCGGATCTGGAAGGCAAGGGCTGAAGGTGAACAAACTGAGAGCAGCATGCCAGTCCTTGTGTCAGTGCCCTTTTCAACTTTGCAGTCCTACCATCTCCTCATCCATGGTGCTGCTGAGTTTACGGCTTTGGTTGCACATCAAACCCATTTCCATACAACTTTGAAAAAGGAAAGGACTTCTTAGATGACCTCAGGTATGCACCCTCAAGGTATTAATTCTGCTGCAGGTGATGTGGATTTTACAATTAATGCAGATTTTGGCTGTAAAGTGAAAGGTGCTTCCAGATTTGCACAAAGAGAATACAGCTTCAACCAGGTATACACTCACCTGTAACATGTAGCCTGTAGAATTGTCAGCCTGTATTTTACTGTAATCTGGCTTCTACCAGATGACTTGAAGTAACATATGTGATGAGATTTCATAGATTCAGAAGGTGAATGAAACAAATACCAATTTGAAAGTCTTCAGGGACTGTCTATTATTATAATGAGAAAGTGGAAACCTAATTAAAACAAAGGTTATGAAAAGTAATTTCACAATTCCCTTTCATTTGTCAATAGAAGCTTTTAGATTATATATGACAGTCTAACATTTGTTCAAAAGCCAGAATCCAAATAGCTCAATATGAAGATCTATTTGTAGAAAATGTTTAATCTCATCCAGTCTCTATATTCAGATGTGAATCATGAATTCCAGCAAATTTCCCATAACAGCTGTATGTTAAAACCTTTCCCAGCTGTTATAAGTTTGTTCGTTTTTCAAAGTTATTAAAGGATACGCCCCTGCTAATAATTCTCAGATCGTGGTGAGACACAAAAGGTTTATGTATTTCAACAGAACGTTATTTTGCATTTACAGTTCTGCACAAGAGAATGGCTTGTTATTTCCCCTGAGGCTGATCAATACTAGCAGGAATAAAAATGGTGATAACTTAGAAGTGTTCTTTGAAAAATTGTCCAGGACTTCAAACCATGAACAAAACATAAATGCAAACTTAAAGTACATTAAACTAAGTAACATGTGATTTTAAAACCTTAAACAATCACCGTTGCCAAACCCAATAAGCTAGTTATGCCTCTTTAATTTGGCTGCAGTGACTTTAACTGGATCAGAACAATAAGAAAAAAGAAGGATCCACAAAAATGAATTAATTTAGTAAGGGGAGAAGGTCCTTTAGTGACCTACTTCTAAGCACACTCAGCTGCCAGTTCTTCAACCAGCCCGGACTGCTCCGGAGCTTAAAAACGCAATAACCCTATTGGGACATGGCAGTTAGAACTGAGTCCTGGGGTTTCTGATATGAAGGATACCTCTTCTAAGGATAGATATATCGACCCAACCAGGAACACACACTTTTGTCATAGTTTGGTGAACAAAACCAAATGTTTTTCAGACAACTTCTTGCTTTGATAGTTAACCCTGATGAAACCCCAGAGCAATTCTATCTTGGACACCAATAGGGCAGGTGTCCTGTGATCTCGTATATACAGGACATGTGCACAGAGAGCAGATCAAAATGCTCCTACAAATCGCAATATTGTTTTTTCCTAGTTTTGAATGTTCAACTTTGTAGCTTTAATAGAGAGGGGCTTTTTTTGTTTTGGCTAATTTCCTAACTAACCAGAAAACGCATGAAAAACAGCATCCTCTCCATCTGAGTGGGAAGGATATCCCTTGGGCCCTGGCACCTGAGCCAGCAGCACCACTGAGAGCTTAGGATTCAAGCATCCTTTGTGTGGACCAGGACTAGCAGGAGATGAGACACTTCTTGGCTTCTTAGATGTTTGCTGAGAGCAGGGACCAGGAGTCCAGTATGCTTTTAGGTAAGAAGTGAAGGAGGACCATGGTATTTCTTGTGGGGATAACCTCTTTACCTTATTCCCTCAGACCTGTCCCTTCAAAAGTTGAAATCACAGGATTATGTAGGTATGTTTATCCAAATGACGGGTGTTAATGGTCAATGAGTCACCTAATTGGCTCCATACGATTGCAGATATACTTGCCCTATTGTGTTATAGTGGTAGCAGCAGTATAGCCATGATGGTCTAAGGACATAAGCAAGTCAGGATCGGTAAGCAGAGCCAATGTTTTTTATTAAAACAGCTGATGTAATTGGAATAATCTTTCAGATGCACATAAATGAGGTTTTGGATATCCAGGAACTGTTCCAATTGATTTAAGGTTGTTCAGAAATAATCTGCTTGATCAAGGCCAGAATGCTTAGCACCATATAAAATAGATCCCTATCTCTGAAAATCTGATTACTGGTTTATTCTGGTTAGATCCTAATCCATGACACAGAGTTCATATTTTAACCAAAGGCACAGCCCAGCAGCTACTCTAAGCCTTTTATTGGCCTTGCTCATAATGCATGTATTTCACATATTTTCACCCTGTGACCTCCAGGTCAGGCAGTGTGGATTGCCTGTTGTCCATACAAGGTCTGGACTCCGGGTGTGCTATCCCTTAGTCCGTCTGCCTCCCTGCCACAGCTGTCCGCTAAAGAGGAACCTGCCTGTGAACTAACCTGTATGCAGTGTGGATGCCTTGGGGATGGAAAACCCTTAAGAAACAGGGGCAGCATCTGTGTAGAAAGCCCCCTACTTTCTGGAGCCCATACCTAGCTCCTCTGATCCTTTGATGTGACAACAGGAAAGACCCTGAGACTTGCATGTTAAAACTCCTAGAGGAGTTGTCTAACATGGCTGAATAGATGAGATGTGTAACTCCTACCACTGCATCTGTAAAGGTCTGGCTCAGCAGCACTGCCCCTCACTCCCAACCACGCATCACACCTTGCAATGAAGCTAGATGGGCTTGTGAGGCACTTCCAGTCTGGTGTGGCGATGAAAGGCACATGAAAGCACCTGAAGTCCAAAGCTGGAACCATCATCTTGTCAGTTGTGGGTTTGGACTTAGTTCTCTTTAGGCAGAAACATTTGCCTAGAAAACCAGTTTCCAACGGACCCGTGTCCATTTAAGGGATTTAAGGGTGTCCACTCTCAGGATCTGGTTTAGACTCACTTTGAATTGGTTTACTGGTTTGATTACTAAACTGATACAGTAACAAACGGGGTACCAGACTACCAGTTGAAATTAATGGAAATTTGAGGGGAGTATGTAAAAAACCTAAAAATTTTAGAAGTATCCTGTATGGTAAATAGTTGCTCCTGAAAACACAGCATTCTGTTCTGTTGTCAAGCTGACAGACTGAAACAGGCTCAAGTAATTTCTGTATCAATAGCATTACACCAGTGTAAATGCTGCATACTTCTTTAAATAGATGTCTGAAAGCAAACAGGTTAATGGAGCAAGGGGACAGGTAAAATGAGAGAATAATCTGGGATTACTGTAACAAGCCCTGTAACTGTTGAGCCCTGAGGAAAGAGAGAGCTAACACACTTTGTCTAAACCCTCCCATAAATAGTTTGGGTAATTAGAGGCTTAGATTTATTGAAAACAATGAAAAATGTCATAATTACCTTTACATATTTTTCTTTCTTTCCCTGTTAGAAAATGATCCCAGTAATTTGGTGTTCAGTAAGCAGGGCACATTTTGCATTGTTGTTCTACCACTGTGCCATTCTGAGCAAAAATGCTTTAGGGGAACCCTATTGAACAGGTCCGTTCTTTTCCTTTTTAAATCTTGTAGCAATTAGCAAGCATTTCATGGACCATTTTGGTCAAATAATGTAACCTGGAAAAATGGTGCCCAGCTCTGAAGGACTGCAGAGTATATCCTTGTTCCAGACGGGAAAGATTTGCTTCAAATGAGAGATGTCCTACAGGCTGGAATAAAATCAACAGCAATTCAGAAGGAGATTCCTTTCTCAATTACTTTTTTTCCCAAACCCAAAGTAGAAACTGATACTGGTAAAAACCTCTGTTAGAAACCTCTGTGATAGTCATTGCACAGCAGAGGGAAAACTTGCAAGAAACCTAATGACCATTCTTTTACATGAGTTGATGATGAAGGTGGAACAAACTAGCAAGAGCCCGTAAAGGCAGATGTCCAAGGCCTGAGGCAGAACTGGGGCAGCCCAGCCATGTGAGAAGTGGTCATATTTCAAAATAGGCTAGTCCAGCATAATCCTGTTTATGAAATGCAGGTGGAGTATAATTCAGAGTTTGTGGTTTGAGCTTTAAAACTCATTATGTTTTGGTTCTGCACTCCTTGGAGACCAACTGACTCCTTGTATGTTAACGTCAAGATGCTCTGATCAAATAGAGGGCTGAAGTTTACAGCTCTGGTGTTCTGATAACTAAGCATAGACACAGGACAATTCCCCTCTCTGGAAACTGTCATCATCCTGAAGTCTGGATAACCTGAGTGATTTGGCTTTCAAGCCTTAATACAAGGCATGCCTCATTCACCAGGCATTTTATGACTTTGTCTTGAGTGAGAGCATGTGGTTTGCAAGATAAGATCAGACTAGGAAAGAGCAACCAAAGCTTGGATATGACAGCGAAACTTAAGAAATGCTGACAGATTAATTTTTTTTTTTCTTCAAAATCCTGTATTTTGGATTTGTCCCTGTACGTGCAATTTCTTCCTGGGTAGCTTTATGCTAAGCAGACTGGCTATACAACGTCCCCTGGTCACGCTGACCTCCTTGATATATAAAGAGCCCACCATATAAACGTTTCTGGAGAGGTTGCCCAGAAATAACTGCAGCATCAGATTTTCAGGGGCTTAAATTTTTTTAAGGGTTCACAACAGAGGTTTTGGGAAACTCTGACCCTGAAGAGCAGCTTCTTTGGCTGCCCAGAAGGCCAGAAGCAGAGTCAACTGGGTATGGTGGCAAGAGGAAGGCTGCAGGGGAAACACTTTCCCAAGCAGGGAGTGGGGACTGGCTTTAGTTAGATGTACTGTGCTGATTTCTGCTGTGAGTTTAGCTTTGTCTGTTGAGCAAGCTGTGGAGTAAAGGAATTCTTCTGAGGGACATCTCCAGGGTTGTAAGCTCTGTGGGAATCTACTGTCTTCCTTTTGAAAATGGCTTTTTCACTGTCCCTACAAAAACTGTCTTTCTGGGAATCAATGTATGAAGCCTAGGACAAGCAGATTGCTCTTTAAAAAAATCTCATAGGCTTCCATTAGAAAACAAGTTATAAACATTCTTGAATGGAAGATGGTATCGACTTGATAGAAAGAGAGGGACAATATCCCAAATGTCAGATGAAGCTTTCAAAAGGAGTAGAGTCTTACAGACATTAGTGTTATTAGCCTGGAGGTTTGGGCTATTTTTTTGGAGAGGAATGCTGGTAGTGGTGTATCAAAGACTCTCATTGACTTCTAAAAGCATGACTTGCTTCAGAGAGGTGCCACAATGTACAGATTTAGGTCAGATGGGGAGGAAGAGGAGTTCTGGCTGCAACTCTGGATTTTGCTCAAACTAAATGAGCTTTCAGTTCAGCACTTGACTGTGCTGTTACAGAGTAATAAACACAGCTCATACATAGTTCAGGAGATCTAAAAATGTGATTAAGTTTAATACATTGCCCAGCTTAGTTAAAAGGCCCCTACTGGACTAGTTACTATTGGGCTGAAATAGCTACAGTGAGATGCAGCAAAGTAATCTTTTTTCATTTATTTTTGGGCTTGAGCCTTTTGCTCCAATTTGCCTGCTTGCTTTTTTGTTGGTATTTGCTAGCAAAACTAATCTAGAGCAGTATGACAAGAGCAGTACGTGAACTACAGCACATTAGGAATCTTCCTCCTGGAACGGTGTAACCCTGATCCCCAGGGACGGAGAGGAGTTTGTAGAAAAAAGGAAAAGCTCACATCTGGTTTGATACTACAGCAAGAGAAAAGGCTGTTTGCCACTAGAGGGTGTATCAGCTGCAAAATTGTTATTGAAAACACTGGGATTTTGTTTGGAAGCTGATCTTTTTTGTTGTTCTGAAATTAATTTAAGCAGCCTCAATTATCTGATGTTTAGTTTTATAGACAATTAAGTTCTCAGCATCATTCAGCCCACCTGAACCAGCCCATGGTGGGTGGCTTTGTCAACAACAGATAATTTATTTCGGCTGTTCTAAGTTCACTTGCTTGTTGTCTAAGGCAGTGTTTGCAGAGCCCCGGGCAAAGCAAGATTATTTAAATGTGTAAGATATGAGTATTCACAGTACACATTTGTGGCATCAGAGCTATGGTGTCTCAGCTCCCTTTTCTCTTTTGCTGTTGGGAACAGATAAGAAGAAACAGCCAACGGCTGAGGAAAGAACGTGAGACTGCTGAACACAACCCAAAATGAAGCAGCTTGGGAATTTCAGCTGGCGAGAGCACTGCCTGTGCTCTTGTTTGTCTTGCACTAGAAGAGTCCTGGAGCAAATCATCCTGTCCTGTCTGCATCTCCAAGTCTGCTGGCCTGCCAGGCAGCTCTTCTGCATACTTTGCTCTCTTTGTCCTGCAAAGTATGGGTATAAACACAAGCAAACAAGGTATGAAAATTCATCTCCTTAGGATGTGGGGATTTTCTGTCTCTCCAGTGAGAGACATTAAGGGCTTCCTTTTCAAATAAGTTCATCATAATTGTTGGCAATTTAGCTTCCAGCCAGTCTGAAGGACCTGCAGTGGTTGTACTGTTGACTGGTGTGAGCGTTTCAGCAGCCACCTGTGCTTTAGGTGGGTTTGGATCAGTCCTTTTAGTGCACCTTGAGGCCTCAGGAATTGTATTTCTTGGAGGTTGTCATGTTTCTATTTATATGAGGAAAGATTATTAGAGCATGGAGGATTGAAAACAAACAGGAATGTTTACACTCGGGGAGAAGGTTTATAAAGCCACTTCTAGTTATATATGAGATGTAAGGTCTTCCAGCCCCATCTAGTTCCCTGCTATTTTAAGCAACCGTGTTAAATGATCCTGTTCATAAAACAATCAAAGCTCCATCTGGTTCTCTATACTGTGTTCTATCTAAAACACCCAAAGACAGACTGCAAATTTAATAGATACATGGGTGAAGTTATTCTGGTTTGATTC
The DNA here is from genome assembly GCF_965140245.1 of Athene noctua. Classification (NCBI taxonomy): domain Eukaryota; kingdom Metazoa; phylum Chordata; class Aves; order Strigiformes; family Strigidae; genus Athene; species Athene noctua. The sequence goes on from NC_134048.1 coordinate 13,962,224, forward strand.
CACTGGTCTCCCCATGCTCCTGGTTCACAGAACAGATTCACTAAGGGCACAGTTTGGCTCCTGAAAGAGCAATAGGTGGCATTTATGCTGTAAATGCAATTATTTTCCCCTCCAATCCATTGTGTGAAGGATTATGCTCTTCCCTGAGAACTACAGATGTTATAAAAGTCTAGAAGAAACTAGGATGGAAATTGCCTGATATTCTGACAGCTTCCCTCCCTGTGAACTGTTTGATGAGGAGCACATTTAGGTGGGAGGACAGTAAGGCTGTAAGTCAGCTTTTCTGGCTTATGCTACAAGTGCTAGGGAGCAGAGGGAGTTGTCTCTTGAACTGCCTATGACTTAGTTCATGGTGGGTGTATTTTGTGTCTTTTGTTCAGCCTTAGATGTGATAACACAAGTTCTTTAATTGCCTGTCTTTTCTTCTGGGTCCCAGCACTGACCCCTTGCTGTCCTGGGCCAGACACCAGTAGCTGAACCTCACTAAATTGGTTGACTTGAACGGTCCTGTCCCTTGCATACACAGGTGGGTGTTGCAATGACTGAAGTGCAGTGACCTGACTCAGAGGAGACCTGTCATTCTGGTTGGCTGTGAAAAAACTGATCTCTCAAAACTGAAATTCTTAACAGATTAGGAACACAAAGAAAAGTGGGGGCAGTGTGCTGACATCCTAGAGAGGGAAGAAGGGGTCTCACGGGTCTGCTCAATGGGCAAATCTTCCATCAGTGTCATTTTTCTGAATCGGTATTTTCACATCTGGAGGACTTTTTTACCTGCTACAGTTACTCAGCCATAAGTAGCATTTAAGGGTCTATGTCCAGAGGTGCTTTAGCTTCAGCCAGGTCACAGGTTGCATAGGTGCAATTTGTGCTGCGGTTCTGTTTGAGTGTTAAAAATGATACAGAGGGGCAGTTCCACAGTCATCAGGAGCAGGTAGGACCCCCAGCTCCCCTTCTGAAAGCACAGTCTGTTAGAGCCGAAATTCAGCAGTAGATGGCACCAGCAGGATTGTAAAATGGGCTCTAAACGCTTTCATAGTGCCTCAAAATTACCCAAATGTTTCACGAGACAGGCAGACAGCTAAATAAAAAGTCTAGCCCTAGTTACTGGCAGAGGTAAGTCACCCGGAGTGGAACAGGGTGTCCTTTTCAGCAAAGCACAGCACCGTTAATGCGCACGGGGGAGCGGAGGATGTGATGAACGTCGCATCACACCGAGTCTGCAGAGAGTTTTTGTGCTGGCGGCTCAGCTCCAGGGAGCCCTTTGCAGCAAGGCGAAGATGGGCACCCTCTCACGGCAGCACAGCCGCGGAAGGTCTGTTTGTATACAACAAGCTTCTACGGCAACCAGGGAACGCTGGTCATCAGCTGGTGGGAATTCGCTGCAAACTGGGGTGCCCCCAACAGCCACAATCTGCAGGCTTGGATGATGCTGTCTGGGGAGAAGTTCTCTTGCTGTCTTTCCTAGCAAATGCATCTGAGTTAAAATTCTGTTTCAAATGTTGACCAGGGCTTGTATTTCATAGTTCATGTCTGTGGCCATAGGGAATATTTGATATAGGTAGAGCCCATGGGACCCTGGTTTTTAGTGTTATGTACTACAGAACTGTGGTTTCAGGGTTGTTTGGTTTTTTTTTTTCAAGAATATGCTATAGAAAGGACTAGCTAACGTAAAATATTGAAGAAACTAGTATATAAATAAGCCAAGCCAGGACAGTTCACAACGGTTTTGAGTGTGTACTTTTTTCCTTCCTTTTGTTTTTGACACACAGTAGAAAAGACTGATCACTTGGATCCATGTCCTGCAGTGTTTGAAGTGAAGGAGATGAGGGCAAATTAACCAGGTTTTGTTCCTGTTCTTTCCTAATTAGATATGATTGTCAGGGCGTTCATAAATGGTGATAAAAGGAAGCACAGAGTGAGGATGCCTCCACTTTTGGATCAGCACAGCTACACCTTTTGGAAGAGCTGCTGAGTACAAGTTCCAAAGACCACCAGCAAGCTGTAGGACCACAGCATAATGCATTTGTGATTTGTTCTTCAGGGTTATTAGTGGCTTTCATTTCAAGCAGATAACACAATGCAGACTTTAGAAAGAGGTGCAGATGGTACTAAAGGATACTTTTAGCTGCAGCAGTGATGCCATCAAATAGCTTCTATTTAAACATTTTTTTCTTCAGAGCCTATCTTCCACCCCTTACATGCCACTGTAACTTGTTGCTGAAAGATTTTCTGTGCAGCTCTTTAACCTAACACTGCTGTGGAGTGTAATTTCATTTGACAGAGTGGTCCAACCATCATGTCCAACAGTTGCTTGATAAATTCTAATGATATGCTCAAAAGGGTGGACACTGTATTTTGCATTGAAATAGTCATTAAATCACTCAGTTGGTAACCAGCTTTGCAGTGGAAGTGTTCCAGAGATAGTAGGAGGAATATTAGCATGCACAAGAAAAAGACCTGTTTCTCCAAAGACTGTACAGTAGGGGAAGACCTTGTTTTCTAGATCTCTTTAACAAAGGTGTTTTGAGAAAGAATTGCAAATGAACTACTCTTCCATGAAGGCAATTTGCATATCATTAGCCTTCTGGTTTTGTTAATTGTTTTCACCTAGAGGAGGTGGAAGAGTTCATTCTTTGTTTGGAGAATGACAGTGCTTTCAGAACGTAGTACATTTTATTAGTGATAGATGAGACCATTTTTTTTAACATTTTCTGTTAACTGCTACCGATTTTGATGGAGATGATGATGCCCTTTCAAAAGAAAATTGAGACCTTTTCAATAGCTCACTCAAAATTTAATTTCCTTATATTACTATGTATGTGGCTTTTTCAAGTAGAAGAAATATTTTTCTTTTGTGTGTCTCTTCTCTTCCCTCCCTCCAATTTCCAGGGTAAAATGTAGCACCACACCCTGCAATAATGTTTTCATGATCACCTTTGTAAGGCTGTAACTTCACAAGAATTCAAAAAGACTGAGATTTTAAGTCTGTCTTTTTTTTTTTTTTTTTTTTTTTTAAATCTTGGTGCATGCTTGTACTGGTGTACTATTTGCATTTTTGTCTTCTATTGTGTAGGTTTGAGGGAACACAACAAGAACTTTGGTTTTGCCACAGAAAAATGCAAAGGAAGAAAAGATCCATAGGCTCAGGATATGATGGAGGTGACCCCAGCTGGTGTAGTCTACCCTAATTCATCATAGTTCTGGCTCTACTGTGCTGTCTTCCAAAGAACCTTTTCAAGAGTCTTTATAAATTCAGGTCCAGGAGCTAGTTTGTGTGTAGCCAGTTTGGGTTTCTCTGTGCAGTCTAAATGTACTTCATGTGTCTCAGTATGTGATGCATCTTGATAAGCACAAGCTTGGGGTAAGAGTTTATGCTTGAAATAGTGATTAGGGAAAATTAGGTAGGGGGATTCAAAGAGGCTAATGATGCAGTTCAATGGATGAGAAATAAAACATTAAATTCCTGTTAATGTGTGGAGACTTCTGATTTACATTTCTGCTCTTTTTAGTTTGGGAATTCTCCCCATGCAATCTGATTTAAAGGTTGTGTGTGACTTTGAAATAGAGACAGCACAACCATCATTGTTTTTTCACTTTCTGACATTTGTCAGCAATGCAAATGATAGTGGATTAATCTTTACCTAACATTGATTATAATGTTGTAAAACATTTAATGGGAGGAAGTTGGAATTTGTGCCAGCAATTATTTTCACAATTGCTCATAGCTTTTTGTTGTTGGAAATAGTCATGTCTTGTCTGACTCCTCTTCTAGATCCATTGTCTTAAAGATAAAAAATGAGATAATAATGAGAAGATAATAGTACTGCCCCTTTGGATATATGTTTATCAAAAGAGGAAAATGGCACCTGTACTCTCTCTATATATAGCTTAGGTGTCAAATCTTTCTCCCATCATCAGCCATCATAGGGAAAAAGTTTTGTTTATTTTATTTATTTATTTCTTCAACTGTTCAGTGTCTCAAAAAGAAATATTTTATTGGTCTCCAAAGATCCTTTGTAAAGCCACTGATTTTTTTTTTATAAAGCTGGCAGCATTAAAATCTGTGAGCTTTTGTCACTAACATCATTTGTACAAGTCTGAACTTTCAAGATTTTACTTTTTTTACTGTTCAGCTACAAAGTTATTTGTTTCCATAGTCACATATGTATGACTTCATTGCAGTTCACAATTACATTTTCTGGGGATTAACTCATTGATATATTGCAATGGTCTGTGCATTGACTGCTTGGATGAGCTTAGTTTTCATAGCCTATTGGTCTGTTGGTGACTAAAAATTTGCCACAGTCATATGATTAAATATGGAAAACATCTGTTTTAAGTAGTCTGACAAAAATCTGAACATCTGGAAAATATTGGTAAAGAAGCTAATTAAGTTTGTCAACTTACAAATTGTTCTAGCAGGAAGTATTTAGGAGTAGCAGATAATTGAGATTTCATTCCTCTGGCCCCTTGTCCTTGCCTTTTATTTATTTTAGTATAACTGGAAGGACTATTTTACTTAGCTTCTCCAAATCCACCCTCTGGACACAAACAGAGATAGTTATCAGGTGCTGCATTGCAACAGGCTACACTTACAGTGGGGAAAATGAATGCTGGAAGCAGACTTTCATGCCTGTCATGTTTTAATCATTTTGAAACACTGATACATGTTCAACTTCCAAACACACTGATGACACTCTCATCCTCTCAGCTAACGACTTTGCTGCTATTGCTCAGGTCTTCAACAGTTTGCACATGGGCAGGGCAGTGCGATGTCTTTTCAGCAGAAAGTTTTCAAGAGGCCCCACCTAGAACTGAACTTGACAGAGGCATCTGTGGGATTATCAAGAATATCACACTGGTTTCTATAAAATATCTAGAACTTGAGCTTTATCTTCAAGGTATTGCCTTGCTCAAAAAATCTAAGACTAGGCAAAGCACTTCTTTCACACAAAAAAACCCTCTTTGTGCCAGAGAGAGATTTTCATGAGCTGCAATGGGTTGAGACCTCAAGAATCATCACAGATCTTGGTATTTTTTGCTCCAAGGGCAAGAGACAGTTCTGACTTAGTTTCACAAACATTAAGTCATAGAAAACAACTGTATCTTAAAAAGTCAAGCCCCAAACTTGATGTCCCTCAGATTACACCTTCTTCTCTCTAGGGAGACATATAACACAGTTCTGTGCAGTTGTATTCCTCTATGGACTACTGGAACGTGCTCAGATACAACGGTGACCATCAGAGCATTAAAAACTACATGCATATTTATTTTAAAATGTCTGCCTGTTATTTTCCTACCATTTCCTATCACATTTCTGCATTTTTGGAAGGTAGTTATTTGCTCTACTTAAGTCTGACCACATCTTGCCTGACTTAGGCCCTTGGTGAAAATGAAGCTTTTGTCACTACGGGTAATTCCCCTTAGATGTAAAGAAATTAAACATTAAGGGCTTTGCAGTGTTACTCATATAAAAGAGAAGGTATTAACGAGTAGGCTTCTTTGAAAACACCCTTCTGCAGCTAAACCTTTAATGACAAAGGGTTTCTTTGGACTTTCTTGCTGAATTATCCACAGTATATCTGTGAGCCTTCTGGCTCTTAAGAAAGCAGGCAAAATTTGACATTGAATAAAAGCAATTCCTGCATGCCTGCCTATCCTTCCCACCAAAAAAGAAGAGACATGAATAAATTAAGTTACAAATGAATGTAAATGTTCAGTTAGTAGTTAAAATACACAGTATAGTGGAAGAAATGTATGTATTTGTCTCCAGCAGCAAACACCCTGGTGGCCAGATTTGACAGCAGCTAATTGAGCAGTAATTGTTATTAATGTCTCTTGTCTTTACTATCCGCAGCAATTCTGGCTGGGTAGAGCTTCAGAAGCAGTGATAATTTTTAGGTTCCTTGAATGGATTTGAAATGTTCCTTTCCCATATATTGAGAAATACGACCTTTAAAAAAATTTAATCATTCCCTAATAACAGTTTCTGGTTGACTGGAGCTCACCTCCAAAACAAACAGTGCTGGTGCATGATTTGTGGCAATAGGCATTGACTGTCATTGGTTTTCCCACCAGTGCTCTGGAGTGGTGCTGGCTGTAATTCTTTATTAAAACTTTTGACCCAGTGAAAGGGAATAATAAGAAAAGTATAATGTAGTTTGAGGACTGTAAGACTGGCCATAAAGACCAGTGGGTCCTGGGAGAGCTGGTCTGTGCTGGTCAGCTGTGGTGCTGCCAGTAGTTGTGTTTCAGGGGAGATTCTGGTGCCACACCAAAGTTTAGAGCCTGTGCCATGCTCTCAGGTGTCTCTTCTGCTCACAGGATCTTTAGGCCTACTGAAAGGGCATTAGGGAAAGAGTTGGGTACAAAACTTTCCACAAGAAATACTTGTAGCTTGGAATGAGCTGGCTTGTTGGGTCTGTGTCTTGCAGGTTCTTGTAAAGGCGTCTGTTGTACGCTGAGTTTTTATGGACATGTTGCCCATGGTAAAGACATTTTTGTCATCTCTAACCTATGCTTTATCTGGTGCCTCTACATTTTTTTCTCCAGTGATGATATTGCTGAAGATTTCACTGGGTAGCCTGTTTGCACAAAATTAGGGAAAAAAAAAGAAAAAAAAGGAATACCTTTCTGCTTTCCAAATTCTTCTCAAAATTGATTTAATATTAGTCAAGGGCTTCAAAGCTTTCTAGGAGGCAGACACATATGCATGCACATGGAAGTTCATTATGCATAGTGTGATTGCATTAGCTTCACTTCCATATGAAAACATTTTGAAAAGGGTAACAGTCTGAATAATGCCCAAATTCTGAGGGATTAGAGTCAGGATAGTGTGTGGTTTACAGTAATGAGAGAGCTAGCTGCTGAGAGGAGAATTTTGACCTGGCGCTCCTCAAAGGCTAAAGATATTTGAGGGAGATTTAGTTTATTGTTAATCTTTAGGTGTGCACAGGCATAATTTCCTTTTTTTCTATGCCAGCTGGGACTCTGCAATCCTCTGGTGCAGACTAACCCAGCCTTTCCTACCTTGAATCCTTTATGGGCTAAGTGAATAACGAAGAATGCATTTGAAATTATATGTAAAAACAGCACAAGAATCTAAGGAGAAAGGCCAGATTTGGAGTCTGGTCTTAATTGGGCTTGCTTTTCTCTGCTGGCAGCATTTTAAGAATGCAATCCAGCTTATTAAGTGCCATAATTGCACCTGTAAATCATGTCCAAGTGACCTAGTCTACATCTGCAAATAACTGTGGAATTGAAAAGAACAGGCAGTGTTTTCCAATCTGGTCCCTGGATCATTTTCACTTCTTTAGGGAAAAAAAAAATATTCTGAGACGTAATTCCCAAGTGTAAAAGTGAAACTCAAAGTGAACCTAGATGCTCCCTTTCTTTAAAGTCTTCTCAATAACTTGGAGAGAAAAAAAAAATTTACTCTTGTCTTTCAAACACTGTATTTCTAAACAAACATGAACCATATACTTGGTAAACCCAATTGCAAGTTGGAGGTCAATTAAATAAATTTAGATTACATTTCTGAAAGTTTCGCACATGTATCTAGAAGGTTTATTTAATTTGAGATTCAAGGGTTTATATTTATATTTTCCATGTATATCATTGTGGCTTCTATGAGTCACATGTGATTTTTTTTTTTCTTTTTAGGTTATTACTTGAAATGACTTTCTGTTTCTTTTGTTTTACTTCCTTTGTTACATGTGGATGATATCCACTCGATAGAAACAGGAGAAATTGTTTTGGCTTTCTTTTGCCCTGTGACTCCTAATTATCCAATACTTGTACTTTTCCATCTGGTTTTTTTGGGTTTTTTTTCCTCTCAGTGTTTTGGATGAGGAAGATCATTTCTATAAAAATCTGTTCTTTCCCTGGAGCAAAATGGCTTGGATACACTCCTGGCTGCAGATCTGACAAAAAGAGGTTTTGAACCATCAGCAAATTTATAAAGCCAATATTTCCCTCCACAGTAGGGAAATACATTACGCAAGGACTCAGGTGGTCAGCCAGTCCTATAGCTTATTCCCATTCTGAACGTTGAATGTTATCTGGAAGGAGACAACTAAAGTGACCACTTGTTTTCTATGCGAGTATGAGCCAAGACAGCCTGTAATGTAAATTGGAAATGCCAGCAGCTACGACCTGCCTTTTTGTCTGCCCCTGGTGCTTACCCATGTCAGCTGGTGCCAACAGAATGCAACTGTAGTGACTGTGTATGCCATGGTGGTGAGCAGCTGGGAATCCCAAGCAAATCTGAAACCTGTGTGGCCCCAGCAATCTCTGAACTAGCACATCTAATGTCAGGTCAGGTGAGATCCTGCGCACTGCACTGGTATAACTTCCAGAAGTTCTTGGTGCTTTCTGTGCTACTCAAACCCACTTAACTAAAATGTAGCCAAAAATAGCCTCTCTTTCTCAGCTTCCAGGTGGTTGTACTCCTTGGACAATTGCTTGCAACTGTATTCATCTTGCTCGTTCCCAGCTGTGAGGAATTGGTACCTGAACCCTTTAAGTGTAATTCAGTATTTACTGAAATCATTGCAAAACTTTTAATCAATCCGAGCTGGCTTTGGTTCAGGACCCACTCCCCATTAGAAGAACTTTATTGATATCCACTGGTGTTCTGAGTTCTTCAAAGACAATTGTGGGTTACTGAAATGCCAGTCTGAAACTTTTGTGTACAAATATGCTTTCTGAAGAAGTGTTTCCCTTTCAAGACATCAGAGATTTTTTTAATAATACCTCTAAACAGGTATTTCCTCTGCCAAGCAGCTGCCTAGGAAACTGGATGCTCAGTAGTGCTCACTGATTCAGAGCAGGAGCAATAAGTGTAATGGGGCCCATTGAAGGCTCTTTCCAAAAGGTTATTTGATTTCTCATAATATCCCAGCTTGCAAAGTTTCTTGTGTTTGTAGTCCAGGTAATTCTCCTTGCTACCAGAATACCCTTTCCTCCTACAGTCATCCACCTTTGGTTCCCTGTCAAGTAGTAGTGTTTGGACTACAAGGTTTTTTTTTTCCTTGCTACGTTTTCAGGCAGATGGCACAAAGAACATGCCAGCCAGTTAGTCTGGAGTTTAATGTGAAACTTTTTTTCTTCCTGAGAATAGGCAGGCATCAAATAGCAGCAGTGTGAATCTGGACTGCACCAGTCTGAAGAAGGAACTGACTAACTAGGACAAATGTTTCTCTCCGCTCAGTCTCATCTGGAATCCCTATAAAATCAAAATGCAGACAGGAGCTAGAAATAAACATTTACATACCTTCCCAGTCCCACTGGACTCAATCTCCCATAAACACTTACTACAGCTATTTTAAAAAAATATTGTGTACTATCAGATGATCCTCCCGTAGAGGTTGTATCATTTGAATTTCAATGCTATTGTTTTGCGTGTGTTGAACTACAAAGAGAATAAAAGGGTTTTGTTATTCATCTTCATCAACTGATCTAATGCAAGAGGAAAATTGCTGGTAATTATTTTTATAGCAATTATGCTGGCCCGAACACCGTAAGTGCAAGCACATTCCTTGTTATTTATTACAGAAAGATCTCAAACCACAGACTGTTTAGAATGCACAGCATTTTAATTCAGGAACTTTGATGAAACTTAGTTTAATATAGCTTTGTTTTCCTTACTAAAGAACAAGAAAAATTAATTACAACAGATCTGGTAGCGCTTTAATGTAGTCAAGTTGCTGAGTGTATTTCAGTAGTTAATTTTGGATATGATCAGCATGGCTGCTCTACAGGTGTTTTCTCAAACAATTACAAATCTGTAAAGCCTGAAATTTTATCAGATTTTATGCCTGAACATGAAAAAAAAAATAATTCTCTTAGTTGAATTTATCTTAGTCTGCAGGGAGCTGGTTGCCTTTTTGTAAATCTGAGTCTGATATATGTTGCTGTGTACTAAATTTAATAAAGTTTTGAGATAAGAGATATCTCTCATTTTCTAAGGATGACACTGTGGAACTTGTTCTGTTGTTTCGGATCATCATAGTTTCTGAATTATGTTACCAGTCCGTGCTGTGGTATGAGTCTGTACTACCTGCCTTTCTGATAATGCAGCTCCTGACTTACTACTGCCGAGCTGGATGAACACTGCAAACTCACTTACCACCAGATATGGTTGGAGTGCTTGAAAAATATCAGCTTTTATGTAGGAAGCTATTGTTCAGCAAGTTATTTTTCCCTGAAATATTTCTGCTTTGGGGGTTGTTTCGGCTGTCTTTCCTTCACTGTTCCCCCCAAACAGATTTTCCTCAGAAAAAGAAAATGGTAATGGAATTTCAGTCAGTATTACATCTGGAAGTGCTGCCGTGCTGCCTGACAAGAGCTGTCATTCATCTGCTTCACATCCACACTCTCCTCTTCTGTGCAAGGAAACTACTGAGCATCATGGGCTGCTTGCTCCGACCGGAGCGCCTGAAGTTTAAAAACAGCAACACAGTAGCCTGCTGGAACAGAGGTACTTTCTTAACTTTGGCACAAAATGTTGGCTTTGATTTTTTTCCCTCCTAATAATTTTCCACGTAGGTTTCTTTTTTTTTGTTGTTTTTTTTTTTTCCCCCAAGTCACTTCCAATACACATTTGTGTGTACACATACATACGCATGTGCTTTCCTGCCTTTGGTGCCAATGTCCCCAAAGGACTCAGAGGAAGCACTCAGAAGGTAAAGCACTGCGAGATCTCCGTCCCTGCTCCTGCCAGGGTAGCTTTTATTCCTGAAGAAAATTAGCCATACTGAATGCAGTCTGGTTTTAAATATAGCAACACAGGGTGGGAAGGAAAGTTCATCCAGTCTAATGAGGCAAATTATGAAGGAGATTTCACTATTCACTGATATATGTTAATTTTTGAAAGCTACAGTTCTAGATGAGGGATAAATATCTGCACTAATGTTTGGACATTGATACTTATAGAATAAACATTTATCTCCTGTTTATAGCATTTATATGCTTCTCTTTTGGTGAAAACCACAACTTCTACAGTATCTGAAACAGAATGAGCTCTTCCCAGAGTGACTGTCTGAATACTACATTTCCAAATGGAGTTATGGGTGTAGTCCTGTCTTCTACAAGGATTTAAAATTTTGGTGAAACTTTAGGAAATGCCTTATGACTTCTGAATGGCTGTAGCAACATTTGTGATACCCAAGGTGTATTTCTGGAATAATTCTGTTTCTAACTGGTGATGTTTGCCTTCATTAGGACGTGCAAATCTACATTACTCCAAGGTAATAACCTCAGAGACAGATTGATTTCTGGATGTTCTACTTGATGATGGGTTTTAAAAATAATAATAAATCTTGCAATATTAATTCTCTGATTATTGATTTATTTTGAAACAGTTTTTATTTTTGACTTGTATATTTTAGACCAATGGATGAATGCCAGTAGCCATCCTGCCCAGTATGTTACAATCTTCCAATGTACAGCTCTCCCTGACACATCTGTCTCTATCACTTCTCCTGAGTAGGTACCAGCAATTTTTCCAGATTTGTTGGTAATTTTTTTGATGTGTCCCAAGAGAGAATAGGATGAGAAAATCATATTTAACCCTGTGTCTGAAACAAAGGTTTTGAACAAAGGTGAAAGACTCATTTGACTTACTTCATCATCAAGCCTATACAAATTAAACTTCTATATTACTCACAGTACGACTTGCAATTATGCTGATTAATCACATGTTGCTGAGAAAATGGAAACTCATTTATAAAAAGCTTTATTAATCTATTGTGTCATTTTTGATTTCTTAAAGCCCTACCCCAGGGACAATTCCACTCCTTATGAGCTGGTTAATTCTATTTCTCTTCCACCTTATTTGTAATTAATTTTTAAAATGTTGTTTATATGAAACGCAATTAATTTAACACAATTCTTTAAATAAAAGGAATATGTAAACTCATTTAGAAGTGTATTATTTCAATTCCGATACTGGAAATAGAGATGTTTTCCAAAGTAATATAATATGTGAATGTTAGCTGACCTTTGCTTTGTTTTATTGTAGCAAGTAATATGTACATTTAATTTTGAAAAGTATATTGACCTTCGAACCATCTTCTAAATAAAAATGGAGCTAATAATTAAAAGAATGCTATGGGAAACTATTTAGTTAGCTAGTAAAGAGGTTTGTTCATCTATGAAATGGCACCATGGTATTCTGAATCTTGGGAAACAGGGAGGTCATGTACACTGACCCACGGAAGATACTTATGGCATCACTTTGGCTCCAGATATTGTGAGGCAAAGAGGCTGTGTTTTCTGCTAAGAAAACCACAAGTATTGTCTGCAGGATTGTTTCACTTTTGCTTTCAATAGTAGTATCCTGATTTAAAATAAACATAACTGGTTCTGCATCAGACAGTATAAAAACATGCAATACTGTGCCTTCAGAGAGAAAACCATCTAGTGGTTTAATACTGACCTGTGAAAAGATGTCAATGTAAAGTTAATACTGACATGTCTAGCTTCGAGCTCCAGTTCTTATGGGTTCTTTCTTTAAGACTTGCTTATTGTTCCCACCCATTCTCTTTTTGCTGTCCCTCTTTGCCTCCTCGGTTCAAAGCCCTTTCTTCTGCAAGCGCCAAGCCTATGCCCTTTCCAAAGGCATGGATCAACACCAACTTGAAGGTATGAATCCTACTATTTCAAGTTAGTCTGTCTCCCCCAGAACTCACCTGGCATTTTGGTGGGAACAAGGAGGAAGCCCTTGGAGAAGGAATGGTATTTTCTATCTCTTTTTCAGTTCATACCGGAATGCCAGAGTTAATGATGGAACCATTGTGTTTACCAGAAGTTGAATCTGGGCATCACTTCAGCAGGCAAAAATATCAATAAAACATAGTGGCTCGACAAGTTGTTTTGTTTCAAATTCATCTGTCTAAGGCAGTCACAGACAGCAACTCTATGTAGCTTTTAATTAGTATATACCTACATGATTTTAATAAACTATTTACAAATGGATTGCTCTGTCACATGGCATTATCGATTCTTTAAACTTATGCTGTTGAAGAGGTGAGTAGCTCATTCTGAGATTGAAATAAAATATGCCAAGAGTAGTGCTTTATGAGGAGATGATTAACATTTTCCTATTCAACCTTGCTGAGAGATTGCTCTTACATCCCTTTATTACTGTGCAAGTTCTCTTTTGCAACCAAGTGATGCAGCCTTTTGTAATTTAGATAATAAAGAGAGTTGTTGTTGTTTAATAAAAAGAATGATAATTTATTGACACTTGGATCATATAATGTCATGAGTGTAATGAAACTGAACAAACTAATTTCATTCCTTACTGTGCACTCCATGCTAATTAAAGGCAACAATCAATATGGGTGTAGCATTGTCAACAATGGCATTAAAAGACTGAGCTGTGGCCAAAAGGCTGATGACAGTTTTCAAGGATGAGGCAGATGGGCGGAAGGTTGAAAAGAAACCAAAAATTACAGAGAAGGCAGAAGCTGGAACTTTTGCTAGTGAGATTTTTTGACTTTTAGTTGAGTGTTTTATGGGTTCTCTTCTTTGCCTTTCATATTTTGTCCAGATGACCCCTTTGATAAAATTTGTTTCTGTGCATGGTGATGATTATTATGCCTCTGATTTAAAAAGAAATCAAGGCACTAAAACTTGCTAGTGAGACATGTGAGAAGGAGCTTTCCTGAATGCATCTAATTTGTGCAGACCCTCATGTCAGAGTTGCTTCCTCTGAAGTTAGTTGCAAAATACCCATTGCTGCTGGTGGGATCAGGATCTTGCTGCTGAATTCCCACTATAAACTTGTACAAGGCTCCTTGTAGAGTTCAGGGTGGTCTGACTAGCAACTCTCCCTGATCATCATCCCAGAAGCTTGCTCAGGAATTTCAGCGGTCACCCTGCTTTTGCCCTGCTTTCTGTTAAAATAAAAAATAATCCGTTTATCTTCATCTCTACAGATCACAGTAAAAATGATGGACACAATGAAGATGATTACAAATAGCAGGCATAGGTTTTGTGAATACACATCTTTTATGTGAGTTTTCTTCAGAGTACTATTTACCCATTTTTTTATATGTGTATATATATATATCCCTTGCACCTCTCAGAGGCATGCAAATCTCTTACTGAAATACAGAAGCTGCAGTGTAACACAAACAAGCAACTATATTTCAGGTATTGCCAAGACCTCCCCTGCTACATGATTTCTCAACTCTTATCCATTTAGTTACCCTCTAGGAGCTGAGTGGACCTTGCAGTTTATTTGCTGAAATTTGGCTTGCAAGCTCATTGAGGCTTTTTCAGGTGAGTATGAAACAAATTCTGGCAAGAAGGTGCTCCTCAAGAGTGTTTCCATAGCCATCAGCCTCTGGAGAGACAAAATCACAGTGATTTCAGCTCCAGTAACTCATCTGATTCTAATTTCATTAACTAATGCCCAACACTGGGGTGTCCTCTTCGGTGCTGTTGAGTTCAGTGGAGACCATAATGTGCCAGTTCTCATTTTGTGTCTCTGAGGGTTCTGTGGGTAGAGATGTGTGCACAAATCTGAGGCATGGAAGTAGGAAAAGCAAAATAGAAAACACAGATGTCTGCATGGCTCTTTCGGAAGACATCCCTGTGGCTTTTATGAAGTTACATCAGGGAAAACAGATCCTGCCTGACCAGTTTTTGAGAGTATATGAAATTACCATATATCCTCCTTAGACTTAAGGCTCAGAATAACACCGTGCTGAGGAAAGCCTTCAGGGAAGCCTGTGGAGACAAAGAGCAGAAGAAGGGGAAAACAGAGAGCAGATGGTTTTCTCAGGGAAATGATCAAAAGGCTGATGGCAGCCTGTTTCCAAATTGAGGGGTTGTGCAGCTGGACCAAAACATCTGGTCAGTTTACAGTGGATGAAAGATTAGTCACTTTTTAGCAAAGGCAGTGAATTAGTAAATGTGTTCTTCAGGGACTGTGTAGTTTGTTAGTGTGTTTGCAGAACTGAGTTGCACAACCTACAACTTTGAATAAAAGGCTGTTGGGACAATTATGTTACTGCTTATAAATCACAAGCTAGAGCCTTAGAGTAAACATGTACATGTCTATTGAGGTCAATGCAATTAGACTAAATCAGGGATGCAGCTGAGAACCCAACTTACTTTTATTTTGCCCTTTTCTCCCCTTCGCACTGAAGTGACCAAGACAAACTTCTTCAGGTTGAGTCTTCTCCACACACAAATGTCCCTGCCTCTTCTAGGTGGAAATCTTTACATCCTCTTACATGGTGGAAGAAAAGTGGGTGCTGAATATGACCCTGAGTCAATGGGATCCTCAGTACATTAGTAGTAAGTGTAATCACAGGACTGAGCTCAGACAGAGAGTGGCATTAACAGTCACGTGATTTGCAATCAGAGGAGTAATTCCTCCTGTTTCATTTGCAGATTGCTCTAGCTAATGGAATAAATGCTATTCCACTTACGGACAGAAAGAAGGAAATAGGTAAATTGTTTTTAAAGAAGCTGACCTTCTGACGCATGTATTTCACTTGCAGCAAAATGCTTGCTTGGAAAATAAACTTTATGGTTCAGTGGCATCCAAAAAAAATTGTTATTTCCTCTTGCTGTGTATTGATTAAAAGCGAGGTTACAGTTGAAGGCATTTTAATTGACTCGACAGAGTTGCAATTGATTTGCTCAGAGAAGTCATGTTTTCAAATATTTTCTTTAAATGAGGCATGGAAAAGAGAAACCTAGAGCTGCGTAATCAGAACAATATTTCTCAAAAATTTGTTGGCAGTCGAAATGAAATCACAACCAAAGGTGGGACTGCTACAAAATTTCTTTCTCATGAGAGTTCTCATAAATCTTGAGGTATTTTGATAGTAGAATCCAACCTTCATAAATGCAATTTTCTTCCTTAATATCAATTGTTTTATACATTTAAATCCTAGTGATAGAAAACAGTTTTAAAAATTAAATTTATTTCTCTTATGGTTACTGTGTGAATTATAAATTCAGTGCGTGTGTTCTGAAAAGGAAATGAGGCTGAGCAGTGTAGTTTTAAAGCCTTATCTCCAGTCCTGCTGCTCATTACAGTCATTTCGTAGTTGCAGTAAAATGTATTTTTCTGCATCTGAGAATGTTTCAAAGATTGTTTTTATTGCCAATGAGCTACAGAGAGATAAATTCCTTGCTTATGTTAAGGAGCTATATGCACACTAATCAAGGGCTGACTCTGAAAACCAAGTAAATATTTATACAATGCTACAAAGTGGTATTATACCTTTTTATATAGAGATAAAAAAATGCTCTGGAATATGAATCTACCAGAGGGTTGGGGTTTTTTGTTTGTTTTGTTTTTGTTACATTTTCTAGCTCTGGGGGATTCCAATAAAATACCTCAACAATTTCACACTGCCTAACACAAGACTAATTTCTTCCTGATATTTTGGATGCTGACTTAGACTTGACAGTTGACGTTACCGTCTGTATAGCACTCTGTGGCCCACTTCCAGGCTGTGTGATAGCTCTGAGGTTAGTCTGCTGCTCCATCTTCCCAAATACAGCTGACTGCTTTTCTGGGACATCACTGTCAGACTCACTTTGAGTGAGTTCTGCAGACTTTAGAGGGGATAAAGAAAGGCATATGAGACAATCTTGGAGAGGGAAGAAGTATTGTACTTACTTCTCATGCAAAAATCCTGTGAAGCTGTGAATTATTCATACCACAGATTACTGCTAATGATTAGTGCCTTTTTACAAGAGTGCTTGAGTTCACTCTTCTCTACCTCTACCTTGATTGTTTCTATTTTATGTTGAGGCAAATTGGCAAATCAGTCTTTGCTCTTCAGATAAACTCACCTCATACTGAAGATTTCAAACAAACATAAATTCCATCTGTTTGGAGTACTTCAGGGGGCTTATCTGACTTTAACAAATCACCTAGTTCCTGCCATCCGTTCTGTACAAAGTGATCATTAAGCTCTATTAAAAATGAAGCTGCTTTAGCAATCCTTTTGTCAGCCTCTGTGGATGTAATCATGAACATCAGACAAGGTGCACAATTCAGAAATAGATTGTTGCTAGTTTGCATGCTTTGACTGATTTAAAGATTTCTTTGGAAGGACAATCATTGTGTGAAAGTAGAGTGATGTCATCTGAAGGCAAAATAATGTTATTTTTACATATATATAAAAAAATAATTAAACCCTTTTACATTAGAAACACCTTGTCTAAATTCTCAAAATTCCTCTAAGGATAAAGTACTATTTCTCTCATACTTCACTTAAAATTACCTCAGTCTGCAAGATTAGTACTATTTAATATTGTTTTATTATGTTCATACTTAACGGTACACAAAACCTTTAAAACATTGTGAATTCCTTTACAAGAAATACAGATCATCCTGCTTACAAATGGAATGGTAGCAGAGTATTTCAGACAGAACACAGCTCAACGTGATCCTGATCTCTTGTCCTTTTTTTAATACTAGTATCATTCCATTGACCTCTGGGGAGTTAGTCCAGAGTTAATCCAAAGCAAATGAAATTACAATCGAGCCCACGGTTTTTATACTGATATTAAATGAATGGGCAGTTGTTCTCAATGTAGCAAGGTCTGTTCCAAATATTTAACCTCTCCTGCATCACTTTTGATCCCAGTGGCTTTATTTGTATTCAATTGGAGCTTACGGTGTTGTTTGAAAACATTGTAAAATGCATTCCCATTGACTTGGTTTAAGAATACTGAGCCAAATCTCAATCTCTTGATATAAAACAAGGTTTGACTCCTTTTGTTACATCATCTGTTCCTATCTTTGATTAAAATAATACAGTTTGATTATTTTCAGTGACATACAAATGTTATATCCAATAGGAATTCCCAGTAAGGAATACCTATGTGTTTTCATATATAAAAATAATCAATTTAAACATTATCTTTATTGACCTTATCTTTAACAAAACTCTCAGTATTTAAAGCTCTACGAGGAGAAAATCAGGGTCTAATAGATTAAACAGTTGGCAAAAGACAGTGTTGTTTAAAAATAGCAAAGCAATTTTGTTCTCAGTAAGTCAGTCAGTAACTAGCAGTGCAGTGCAAAGCCCAGTGCTTACAGGTCTGTACTGATGTCTGTACTGATGGTGGCTAAATCCCAGTTAGTTCTTAACGCTCCTTGACTTCTATCTTCTGATGGTTTTGGTAGGCATATATGAAATCATCAGTAGCCTTACATATTTTCTAGCTTGTTGTGTTACAAGAATCCCTGATCACATAAATATTCCAACTTTCACTTGTCAGAAATGCTGCATAAACCTAATGAACCTGAGATCTGTAAGAGCTCAGAGACATGTTATTGTGGGTGGCTTTTCTGGTTTGCTTGACCAGAACTGTCATCTTTCTGTGCTTATTGACCTAATGTCAGCCAATATATTTCTCTTTGCATTTTTTTTATTTAAAAATTTTGGCACCTGCATCTAAAAATGCATCTCAGCATGCACAGTGTCTAAAGAAAAGCAAAGGCATTTTAAAAATGATGTTTCCTTTAAAGGCAGTGGCATATGTGTGAATATTCATGGACAGACAAGAGTGTTTACTAGGAAACTTTCTCTGCTTTTGGCTATCAGTTCATTTGTGTATCATAGACATGGCTGACACAAGGGAGGTGGAGAGATGCAACTAGATGATTTGAGTTTATACACAGAGAAACAGCCGGTAATGCTAACATACCTCACTGCAATACTTAAGAAGAACCAACGAGAACTACATATTTAAAGAGCTGTTGTGCTTGAAAACTTATCTGTTTGATCTAGTAAAAGGTTTTTCTCTCTGTAAATCATACCTCTCTTTTATCCTTACATTTTCATTCCTTTGTCAAGAGAACTACAACTTACATATGAACAGGATCATAAAAACATATGAATTTAATCTACATCTTAAAAATCAGTTTGTTCTTAAAGTGTTCCTCAGCCCCCTATTAAAACTTATGCCACCACAGTAAATTTTAATTCACCTGCTGGGACCTATGTAATCTGTATGCAGTTGATAGCAGAACTCTTAGTTTCACACTCAGAATATAATCTGTTTTCCTTTCCCAGATATTTATTCAGTACTCTTGGGATTTGGGAAATTTCAGCAAAACTTTCCTTAAAAAATTGTTAGGGATCTTATGGCCATGTTCAAGTAGAAACTTCATGTGACCTCAGATACTGCTGCATCACAGTGTTAAGTGAAGTCTTTCTTATACCACTGTGTGAAACATGCTCTTCTATTTTATTTTTTTTACTTTATACAGACTTTGGCAAGTTATTTATTCTCCATAGCTACAAACAAGAGTGGACCAGAATTGATTTTCTGGGCTAACCCAGTTCTACAGATGATTAAAGTTGAAATTCTAGATCTGGTTAATCCATTTGCACTGCTGAACAGATTATGCCTCATTGAAGACCATCTTCTATTTCAATTACTCACTGCCACTAATGCCAGTAACTCGGCATGTCGAAGTGCTTGACAAAGAGCTGGGAACTGCAGGTGAGAGCTGGAAAGAGAAGAGATCCAGGATCATCCCAGGTTTCCATAGTGACTCAGTGACAGAGTCACGCAGAGAATCCCAGATGGGTTTGTGTGCTGGTTTTGGCTGGGATAGAGTTAATTTTCTTCATAGTAGCTAGTATGGGGCTATGTTTTACATTTGTGCTGAGAACAGTGTTGATAATATAGAGATATTGTCCTTTTTTGCTGTGCTGCACTTACACAGAGTCAAGGCTTTTCCTGCTTCTCACCCCACCCCACCAGTGACGAGTCTGGGGGTGCACAAGACACTGGGAGGGGGCACAGCCGGGACAGCTGACCCCAAGTGACCAAAGGGATATCCCAGACCGTATGGCATCATGCTCAGCATATAAAGCTGGGGGAAGAAGAAGGAAGAGGGGGACGTTTGGAGTGATGGTGTTTATCTTCCCAAGTCACCGTTATGCGTGACGGAGCCCTGCTTTCCTGGGGATGGCTGAGCATCTGCCTGCCGATGGGAAGTGGTGAATGAATTCTTTGGTTTGCTTTGCTTGCACACGCAGCTTTTGTTTTACCTACTAAACTGTCTTTATCTCAACCCCTGAGTTTTCTCCCTTTTACTCTTCCGAGTCTCTTCCCCATCCCACCGAGGAGGGAGTGAGCGAGCGGCTGTGTGGGACAGTTTCTGGCTGGGGTTAAACCATGACAATTTGGTTGTGTTTTGCCTGTCTGTGACTGTCAGTCCAAGAATACGGTCCGTTAATCTACTTTTCCACAAAGGGCCATGAAAAATATAAATAGAATTCATCTTGTAAAAGTACAAGTAAAACATACTTTCTGATATAAATAGACTTTCCATTTGTTTTCTTTCCTTTGCTACCATGCAACTTCTCCAATTTTGCCGTCAGCCATAACCTGGTGAGAGCTGGAAATTTATGCTGAACTGGAAAAGAAACCCAGTTCTTTGTCCCTGTATTTAGCATTCCCAAATGTATCAAATTTCAGACAGTTCTCTTTTTTTCTGTAATTTCTCCCTCTAGCAGCTGAATTGTCTGTCCCTCGGGAATTGTCTCCCCAGAAAGATGTTTGCTGCTGCTGTCCTGGGCTCTGCTGCCATCTAGCCAACTTCAACCTCAATTCTCAGCTCATCTTTCTTCCCCCGGAACCGTACTGTTTCCCTGGAGGCCGAGGTAGCACCTGTGAGTGTGAGAAAATATGAGTGGTCCTTTGTCACTGCTCCAGAAGAGGGATGGCAGTGATTATCCAGCTGTGCAGGCTTCAGCACACAGCGAGGAAGAGAGTGTGTTGCACTTACCAGTTGTTCAACTTCTGCTTAAAGAAATGTCTTTTAAACTCTGATATCTTTGAATTGATAAAGCCTTGGTCTAGCAATTTCAGTCCTTTTCACCTAAACATTGACAGATAGTTTATCAGCACTTAAAGTGGAGTCACTCAATCTGTTGCCTAAGAAGATTCAAAAAGCACTACAAGCACTTTTAAATCACAAACATACAAACTCCAAATAACAGCAACTACCATTTTTGAGGAGAGTGCAGGTGCAAAGCTCCTTTATATAACTGCTGCTCCCTTCTTACAGGGCAGATCTTAAAGTAATAGGTTCCCAAAGTATTCCACCAGACAGACAGCAATCAAGCGTAACGTGATCAGAAAAACACACTCAATAAAGCCAAACCAAAAAACAACTGAGAAAAGAATATGGATGTAAATATATAATAGAAAGTAATCATACATCTGTTTATGATTTAAAAATGAAGTATTCATTTGAAAGTTTATTTAGAAGTATTCTCAGTTCTCCAGGAGTCTGTTAATTTACCATTTTACATCTTTAGCAAAACAGAGGGGAAAAAAGTGGAAGCAAATGTTCTGTGCAGAAAAGTGCCCTAGTTTAGCTGTAATAATCTATGCAGAACACTTAGGATTAAAGAAAGCATCAAATCCACCAGCAACTCTTCTTTCACATCCTTCTCCCTCCCCACCCTATAAGTTCAAAGTGGTGGGGTTTGCACTGAGCCCTGGGTTTGGACCCCATGGGGTTACTCAGTAGCTCTTGGTACAGCTACTGCTGAGAAGATCCCAATGGAGGCAAAACCTTCACTGCTGTTACTTGCCTGATGCTAGGCCCTGCCACCAAAAAGAGGAGGGGAAGGCTTGCCTGGATCCTAAGAGCAGCAAGGGTTTTCAGGTCTTCTGCTGATCCTCAGCCCTTCATTTGGGCATTCTCGTTTAGGAAAGCCACCTGGGAGTTTAATTTTGGCTTAACAAGAAATACTGTCATGCTCTATGTTTCTCTTTGTACTATCTTTTTGTGTTATCCCCCTAACACTGTGTTCTTTCTATATTTTATCTTCCATTTCTCAGCAGACTCTCACCAAATATCTCAAACCACCATAGTATAGCAAACCAGAACAAATAACAAAAATAAAGGCACAGTGATTCTCTGTATTTTATTCTTCCCCATAAAACTGTCACTCACCTATTGTCATGAGCCTAAAATTCCTTTATAGCCGAGATGTATTTGAGGAAAGAAAATACCTGAACCTCCACTAGGTGGGGAAGTTGTAAAGCTTAAATAGAGTGAGTGAGTTCTCAGAGCAGGGAGAGACTCTGGGACACTGCAGAAGTGAGGCTGGAGGGGGATGTTGCTGCTTTGGGAGTTTGCAGGTTGCTTATTTTCCCCCCGCACCTGCGGAGGGGAGCAGCGGGGCTGCGCCGGGCGCATCGCAGCTGTGCGGGCACGGATTTATGGGGCATCACCGAAATACAGATTTTTCTTATCTCCAAGTGGAGAAAACGCTGACTCAGAAGATAAACGGGAACACTAATTCTGTGCGTTATTTCTTTAAAGACCTAGTTTATTAGGGGAAGAGTAATTTATCCCACCAGGATTTGTCAACTGTTGCCCTGATCTTATAAAGAATTTGAGTTTTAGACTGTTTTACCATCTGCTTTAATTTGGGGGTTTGGGGTCTTTTGTTGTGAATAATTTGTACAGTGCCAGCACTTAAACACTGGAAGAAATAGGTAGGAATAATTATTTAATTATTCTTTAGATGAGCGTAAAACAACAAACAGAAAAGCATGACATGAGAGACAAAAAACCAGGCCTGCGAGAACCACAGACTGAGAAAAACAGCCTGAGAAAGAGATAAAAGTTGAGGCCCTTGTCTCCCTCATCTGAGCAGGACATGACACACCCCACTGTTGTCAGGGTCATTAAAATAAATTTGCATGACATTAGGTTTCCACTAAGATTTGTTTGACTCATGCAAGTGAAAGCAAGATTTAGAAAGTTTAAGCTTGAACTGTCATTTGAATTTGTGAACACGGGCCCTGAAAAAAGGAACTTTATGAAAGTTTTATGAAGGTCTCACACTTTGTTTCACATTTAGAATGAAAATACAGAACACCATCATTTTACATAAGTTCTTCATTTTGTTAAAATATAGTTTATTTCTCCACACGTTACCAAGAGACCTCATAGCACCCTTTTTCCACTCAATTTTCTGCCACTGAAAGAGCACTGCATTATGCATTTTTGCATCTCCACTGTGTATAGTATCTATTATTCTAGTTACTATTTAAAGACATAAAAAAAAAATACGTGTAGCAAATCTGCATCCAACAGACTATGCTAAATAAGCACCGAATATCACATCCTACAGCTGAGTCTACTGCTGGTCACGTTGTTTTGGAAGAGGCTTTCAAATAAACTGAAGCCCCCCCAACAATCTCTACTGAAAAATAGATATTAGAGCTTGCTCCATCACCCATTTTACTTTTTATTGCATGTAAATCTGCTCACACAAATCTCTGCAGTGATCCATGGGCTGAGTGTGGTGCAGGATCTGATTTTCCCTTTGAGGTCCTGCATGATTCTTGCTTCACTGCACAGATTTTCCTTTGGTTTACTTTCAGTGTGGCTGCTGTGTGCCTGCATGCATTGGGAAGCAGGATGCCATGTGCCACCTTTTCAGATTTAAACACAGCAAGAAATTTTGGTGAAAGAATTGGTGTTTGCAGTAATAAGTTTATTGAGATATGTATGCCTAGAAATAATTGGTTATCTCACATCCACTACAAGTATTTGCAAATATGAACATTTTCAAGTTATTCAGGACAGTATTTCATTAAGGAAGTGAGAGATTTAGTAGCTTCTCAGTCTTTTGAGTGCATGTTGCAGTTAGATGATGGCTGATCTTGAATGTGGTTTACCTCTTTTCCTTGTGATTATCTGCAGCTATTAGCTATAGCAGCTCATTATCAACACAGAAAAATCCTAAAAGTTAGATACTGAGACACTGTGCTAAGAGACAGTCCTTTTGTCTTGCTTACAATCAATATTTTTCTTTTAAAATTTTTAGATGCACAAGTCATAGACTTTAATGTTCCTCTTTTGAAATATATTTGAAAAACTGCGCAGGAAATTCGGGTCACAGTCCTTCTGTGAGGAGATTCTTTCCTAATACCACAGCAACAAAAGCAGGCAGAACAGAAAAATATCCTAAGAAACAAAGCTGTATCTCATTCTCGTCTTCCAAATTACTCTGTTCTTTCTGTCTTGCTTTGGGTGTAGAAGCCAGGATGTGTGAGGGTGGAGGGAAGAGTAATTACCAGTTTTGTTACAGTTTCTTACTTTTTTCACAGCAATTTTAGGCACAGAATTGAGATACCTGGAGAGACAGATTTGAGCTGAAGAATGCTTCTAACATAAATGTTCCTGCATACTCTCCCTGTTTCTAACAACAGGATTATGTTGAAGGTGAAGTAGATCTAGCTCTGCTAAAAGTGTGTTTGTGTGGGGTCTGTTCACATGGGGAATATCCCTACCACTGTCACTATGCCATTGCTTAGTCACCCTACATAGCCTCTTATGTCTTGGTGCAACTAAATATAAATAAGAAGCCCTTGACCCTGCCAGCCTTTCCATCCATCTTCTCTGTACAACAAGCAAGCCGCCTACAGACTTGCCTTTCTGTCTCTCTGCTCCAAGGCTATCCCAAGTTGGCTGCAATTCGGCTCTTAAAGAACCATTCTTACAAGATCATTGTAGCGTGTCCCTAGCTGAACCCCCTCCATTTAAAGCCTCTTCGGCTTCTCAGTGCT
Source organism: Athene noctua (assembly GCF_965140245.1). Taxonomy (NCBI): domain Eukaryota; kingdom Metazoa; phylum Chordata; class Aves; order Strigiformes; family Strigidae; genus Athene; species Athene noctua. Next base: position 13,986,824 of record NC_134048.1, read on the forward strand.
CTTAAATTTACTGACTGCATGCTTGTTGTTGGAATTGTGTCTATCCTGCTCTTTCTCTCTCCCTACTGCCCAGTCCCTGTAGACCCATTATGTTCTGTTCAGCTACTGTCTCTTAATTCAGGGTTTTTTTCTCCCTTTATTTCCAGACCTGTCTCTGCACCCTATCCTGGATGTCAGCCTTTGTCTAAGAGATCTCATCATCCTTGCCTGCTGTTAATTTCTATTTAAAACCTATTTTGGTCAAAAATGAATTCTAGATATACTCTTTCTTTCTTTCTTTCTTTCTTTCTTTCTTTCTTTCTTTCTTTCTTTCTTTTTTTTTTTTTTTTTTTTTTCACAAGTGACAAGTTATCCAGCCTGTCAGTCAGGTTCTCCACAATCTCTTTGGAACTTTCTCCTACACAAATGAGTGAGACCAGACCTTTGATGCTGACATTTCCTTCTAAAGTGTTTTTTCTTTCTCCCTACAACATACTCCTCATCACCAGTCCTGACATCTCTCTGACAGTCAAAACCATCCCCTCCAACTAAACTATGAACAGAGGATAACTGCATCATTCACTCTTGTATGTCTGTGTGTGGTACATTCAGGCAGTCTGAAGCCTCATCAGCATCTGGGACTGATTTGAAGAGAAAACACCTTAGGAAGGAAAGAAGAGTTGAACTGGGGTAGCACTGGACTGTCCTGACATTCTGATGCATTGCCCATTTAACTTTCTACTTATCTGTGGCTATTCTGTCTACATCAGAGGATTTTTTAATTGCTTTCTCATATATATATGTGAATACCATAGCAACTTCTCCTCGAAGCAGCAAATCTGTTTCTTCAGTAATTATTACCCTAATTAACTCTCAAAAGTTACCAATGCTCATTCTGCTGATTAAATTTCAATTGAATTCTCTTACTCGCCACAATTAGAGCTAGATTCCAGACTGGTGAAGGTAGTCTCTAAAATAAGATCTATTTAATTGGTCTTCCCTGAATGCTCCTGCACAGAAATGTATATACATGTATTTCTATTCATTTATGAGCATACATCAGTGTTCTGCCACATAATGCCTGACATCAAAAGTTATCCCGGTGTAGCTAGCAGGGCTCTGTAGGTTGAATAAAATACTGACTATGAAAAAATTATAATTGATTTGCATACATCCCTCTTTTTTGGGCCCATCTTTCTCAGGCAGCTCTTCCATCAGATGCCAGCATCATAATTAATTTCTCTGCCTTCCATATTGTCCCCTCTGTTTGATTCTCCTCCGCTGTATTTATAATCTGCAACTGATAGGATGTGGTGTTTATGTCTCCTAGATCTTTTGCAGGATGCAGGAAGGACAGCCTTTATTTTTCTGGTTGATCTCTGTCTGTGCAAGCTGAGAGAGCTGCACAAGGTATGATGATTAATATAGGATGGGGGGATTAATTCACCTGAGCTTGTCTGTTGTCTGACACCCAGAAGACTTGGACATGACCAAATATTTGGACAAGGAGCCATTTGGGAATTTTAGTTACCATGGATCTAGATCTCATGGATGAGACAAAAATTTAAAATATTTTAATATTGAATATTGTTATTATTAAAATTGAATATTAAAGGAGATTTAAAATTGCAGTTAAGCCAATATAATTTCCAGCTGCTCTTGAAAGAGGTATTTTCCTCTTACACTACCCAGCCCATATGCACACTTCCACCCTTTCTTTTGCACTGGTAAAGGGACATAAATTTAGGACTTTAATTAGGGACATAAATTGGCAGAACACTGATCGCTTTCTTTGAGAAGAAGAATAACTTTCCACGGCTTTAACTTGGTGAGGTAGCTCGCCAAGAGGTCAGCCAAGCCTTGGCATGTGTGCCAGGGAGGCTGGGACCACACAGCCAAGGGCAGGGAGCAGTCGGGACACATGAGACACATGAGCCTCTTAGACAGACCCAGCTGTAACATCACATTGAACCCTTGGCCCACAGAAATGGAAAGAGAAGCACTTTGTTTAGTCCCATCATCACCAGTGTATTGACAGAATTTTAAAAAAATGAGGAGTGTATAGACAAAAGAGGTCATGGTACATGATTATTGTCCTAAGGCATGATTGGACCATGAACAACCTTTATTTCTTCCAATTAAAAACTTGCATGCTTCCTTTAATAATATCTGGGTTTTGGAGAGGAGAAAAGAAATAAGTTAGATCTTGTTTGCAGAAACATTTCATAAATACAAAATTATTTGCTCGGGGTTTTTTTATGGCAAAGTGAAGGTGCTTTTGTGCAACTGTCTTGAAAGGTCTGTGTGAGCCTAAACAAAACAGAAATCTCATGTGATTGATGAGGAATGACAGATCCTGAACAACAGCTAATGAATTCAGTGCAGGAGTCATCTGTTGAAATTTTACCTCTGTGCAAAAGGCCAGCGCAGGTCTTATCCTTCATTTAAATCTCACATTGTGACTACTTAAAATGCTCCCATTTGCACACTTTCTTAGCACAGGGCTGAGAATTTGACACCTAGGGAATTGCTTGTCAGCAATCCCACTGAATTATTATAATAAATGTGTGCATAATTATTTAATTGAAAAATGTAGAAAGACAAATTACTTTCCAAGAACAAATGCGATCTCTCAGATAAGTTGTAGTTGTTTCCTTCTAAAAAAACCCCCAAAACCAAATGATTACCCAAGAGTCCTCTGGAGAATGCTTCTCAAACTAAAAGCCTGAGTCATGAAACCACCCAACCTCTTCCCCCAGCCAGCCGATGGTTAAAGGAGCCACAGGAGGTACCCGCAGCCTGTCTCTCCACCCAGTACCTAGTTGAAGGAAATGGATCCTGAATGGCTACGGAAAACTGTCTTCAGCTGTTTCCAACTATTTACCATCCTCACTCCCCTCAACACCTTCTCTAGATAAACAGTAAAGCCATAATGAGTCTAACAAAGCTGATAGTGAGTTCTGCCTTTATAAAAATCAACCCAGGAATAACACAGTTACTTTAAATCTTGCCTGTTCTAGCTAACTTTTTCCCTCAGGTGACAAACTGTGGACTTTAAATCATTGGTTTTACTCATGTTTGTTCTCCCTCCCTTTTAGTAACTCCAGGCAAGTGATCTGGGGTAATTACACCTTATTACATGTATTTATCCTTGATTCTTACTTGTCATTTTACGGCCTCTATCTACTGAGTCATTCTCAGAGGTACAAAAAGCCACAGTGTAGAGATGGCTTCTATGGAGTCATGTCACAGCTTGAGACCATAACTTATCTCTGTGAGTGTGAAGTTAAATCCTCAGAATTAGAGCTCAGAAGCTCAAATTCAAATACTGGCAATAGAGATTTCAACAGTAAACTCTGAAGAGATCATACCAGCACCATTTAGCCCTCTTCGGACTGTTCTGGAGGTACAAGTGGGGCTTGAAACTGAATCCTGAGGGCAAGTGGGATTCCTTCAAGCCAGCGTGTTCAGGACAGTGTAAAGCACAGGAGGCATATGAGCATCTACCTGGGCGCTGAGTGCTAGGTGGGGATAATCCACACCAGCAAAACAATACTAATAGTGATAAAACCAGATCTGTGTTGATCATCCCTGAGTTTTGCTAAGCCCTGGCAGTTTAAGATCAGGTCTTCATGGCCGGAAAAAGAAGATGGAACAGCTCTGTGAAGGTGAGCTAAGATTCATGTCAGCACCTGGATGTGCAAGCCTTTGGCTGTTTTTCTATCTCTGTAACCTCTCTTAAGCCCCAGATAGTGTGTTATGTAGCGTCTTTCATGAATACTTTCAAACTCAAGTACTGTTGAAAGTGCTTAGATTGAGGGATCTGCTAGATTCTGCAAATCAAGGCTCATGGCATTGGCCTGGCTGTGTACTCCCTTCTTGTGCCCTCATGCAATGGGATGATTCAATGCCCTTTTCTCTTAGAAGGGGTTATGTCAGTGAAGGGTTTCCTGTATGACCACAGATTTATTTGTTGTTAATGCTATGGTAAATGTTTAATGTGCCTAGTTAATGGAGCAGTGATAGTGCAACAGCAGGTTAGAGGAAAGAAAAATAAGGCTTATGTGAGCTTCCTAATAAGGACTCGGTGCTGGAATTGCAAATGGGCACGTGACAGGAGTAGATGAGATCCCACGTTGCAAATCTGAACTGCTGACATTCTCCCTGATTTCTGCTTCATAACTGCATTTTCTTAGGAAAAGCTGCTCTTTAAAAAAAAATTAATAATCATAACTTTCTTAAAAAAATATATCAAACATTTAAAATGTGCTTTTCACTTGACATAAATGTTACAGTGGAAACATTCTTATGTGTCATTATTGTAAAATGAAACAAAAAATGTCAAGGCTAAGTCATCGCTGCCTTTTATTTGGCCCTGGCTGCTTTTGAATTGAGAGTTCCCAGCAATGGAATGTTGTAATATTCCCGTTGCAAGTTTGAGATCTATTTATCACAGATTTTGGGAAATATCAACCTTGTGTATCCCCCTAAACCCCTTTAAAACTGTTAAACCTTCACCTAATGCTTATCTTATATTAGAAATGAATATACATCATTCTCATGTTGTTATTTCTCCACTTGATTTTTTTTTTTTATTTCAGTCCTTTTGGAAAACGTAATTTATTAAAAATCACTATTCAGCTGAACTGAATGGTATCATCATTTATCTGTGAGCTTCAGATCCTGCAACCTTTTACATGTGGTCAACCTTCTCTAACTCCTCCCTCATCTTCTAATTTCTTCCTATTGATTGCTTTGTTAGATGTTGTTTACAAGAAGGTAAATGTTTAACTGTAACTAGGAGAGATATGCAGCTGTGTTTTTTCTCTTTTGGTCTGACATATTTTATGTTCCTTTTCTTCCTTCATTGTTATGTTAATTTTGTGTAATGAACTTCTGGGGAGAAGTAGTTATGCCAGTGTAAGTAAATTAGCCCTCATTAAGCCCTGCATAGATGCCACTAAATTTTACTACTAGTTACCAGGATCACTAGTTAAAGTGATCAGCATGTTTACATTGTACTTCAACTAATTGGTAGTGAGACTGAAAAATATTGTGGAGGTTTGGTTGTACTGCTGTGAGACAAAAATCAGTTATCATCACGGTATATTTAAGTTCAAACACCAAACCAAACAGCACACATCTAGCAAAGTCAGAAATTAAGCTACTCTTAAGTTGAAATATTTTAAGGTAGGGAGTGACTGGCGAAGATACACATAACCTTAACTGTCCCAGAGTGGCACGATGCACTAGAGGCTCCAGCCAAATCAGCTTAAGGTGTTACTGAAGATGCATTGCATTACTTTAGCCATGCTTCTGTGACTGGCAGTGTTACAGCAGAGTTGAATTTGCTCAGCTGCCTAACACAGTTTCTTGTTATCTTCACTTCAGGGCTGGTGTATTTTCCCACAGGGAGGATTTGCTGCCCAGGAACCTGGTGTGTGTTGAGCCTTGGCTCTGTCCTGTGACCATCCATAAGGCTCGTGACAACATTATGAGGAGTAGCAATACCCAGACACTGCTCTACCATTGTGAATATCAGGGGTTTGACACATATTTAGAGTCCTCCAGTGGCTTTTATATCCTCTAAATTCATAACATCCCATTACACCACAGTGGGAAGTTGGCAGGGAATCTGGTGATCCAGTTCAGCAAGTGCAGTTGGAGGTTTGCTCAGGACGGTTAAAGACAGGAATAACCCTTTTATCTCTTATCAAATCCGTTGTGAAATGGCACCTTCAGCAGTCTACAAATGCTCGTCTCTCTGAGATGAAGATGTGTGAATGTTGTTAACAGTGACAATCATGCTGTTTAGTAAAATGGACAGGAGAAACGTTATATCAAGAAATAGTCTTGATCCATCTTGTCAGCTCCTTGTTTGGAAGGTGGACACCATTGGACCTTTCAGAAAAGGATGTGCATATCTGGTTCACACTGAAATATATCAGTATGGCATAGATTGTAATTTTGTTTGCTTTCCTTCTTCTGGAATAAGGACAGCAGAGGGTATGGTCACAATGTGACCCGAGTCACCCAGTGCTTTATTCCATTCAGTGCTTGATGGTTGTCCCATTTCTTTGCAAAGAACAGGAATCTCACTGTGACCGAGTCTTCCATTTTCTGTTGTTGTTGGATTTTTTTGGTGTGTCTCAAATTTGGAGGAAATGATAGTGATAAGATTAAGTCCAGGAAACATTAGAAGCTGCCAATCTGTCTGTTGATGGATTTAAGTTGCATGTCTCCACAATGCTGCTATTTGAACATTTTGGTACCCTCTCCCTGACCAAACATCTGCAGCCAGTAGAGCAGCTGATAGCACAACATGAAGTTATGTGTCACTTGTATATGGATGATATCTAGCAGCAAATACCTTAGCCATGATAAACTGTTTCACCTGAGAACCTGTAACCTCAGACAGGTCAATGCCTGAAGGAAGAAAGCTCTCTGAAGTTAAATGTAGGTTATATTAATGGGAGAAATAATAGGAAATTACTGGCTTCCTTCCACCATGATCGAAGGGATCTGTCCCTGTATTTGAGTTGTGCTGTAGTGATATTCTTGGGGACCCTGCACTAAAACAGCTCTTAGAAACTCTTTTCCCCTCTCTCCCTGAAAAGGGGACTTTGTGACCTGCAGACCTCACCACAATAGTTCACATATTTGTAGCCACTTATTTTACTAGCTGCAAAACACTGTACACTGAGGATGTACTGAGAGATTCTGATAAACAATAAAGCTCTGGGCCTGCTTGGAAAGAAAAGTCCACTTATTTCATCATAAATTCTGAGTCATGACATTTGCTTCCCTTTTGAAACATCAGTTGAGACTGGAGCTCCAGATCTTGCATTTTTAATAAGTTCAGTTCACTGGGACCTTATTTAACTCCAAGACCTCTTTTCCCTCTGAGATGTTGATTCTAACATGGTAAGTGCACTCTACAGGAATGAAGAATTAGTCAACAAAGCACAGGAGCCAGCAGAAGCCATGAGCTTGGCTACTCTAGCACCAGGCAGCTGCCTGGAAAGCTCATGTTCATGAGGACTCCTGATGCTAGACACTTATCTTTTTTTCTCCAGGAGGATCATAAATATAAACTTTGCACCATAGCTTGCTTGTGATTAAACACTACATAAAAAGCTGCCTATAACCTCATGGAGATTCAAAAGGAGAGACACTTTAGCTCTACACAGTGTTTTTAGAAGGTGTACAGTTCCTAAAGCAGTGAGGTTTTAAAGTGTGTGGAGCTGTAATTGGAAAGGTTGGGGGTGTTTTCTGCTTAGAAGATGATGTGTGGCTCTAGTTTGTTGACTTGAGGGTGTAAACTAACATTTTAGAACTGTGGTGAGACGGATGTAGGATGTTTAATGGCTAAATAAATGGGTTTATATTAACTGATGAATAACTGGACTTCTGAAAAAAAAAAAAAAAAAAAAAAAAGGAACAAAGATAAAAGAAAGCCAGAAGTGTAACAGTACTTAAAGAGCTAAATGCAAACATCCCAGACATAAAGATCTTACATCTCAGCCCCACAGATCTTGCTTGAATGGGGAACTGATCCAAGAGAATATTTAAAAACACTTAAAGTACTTCATTTTAAGAAAAGCAGAAATCTGGATTCAAGATACAAATACCTCCCGGTGTAAAAGCCCACATGTGTTTGCGATTCCTCTGCTCCAGAACCAATGTGTTATTTAATTCCACCCCATAGAGGGAAGCACTCTCGATGTTTAGCACTGCAGCCAGAGTGGGTTGGCTTCCTGCTGCCATGTTAGAAGGACTGGTGTATTCCCTTCCAACTTACCGTGGTTTTCTACTTATTCTGTCTTCACCACAGCTCTCACAACTCCTTTTGGTGAAAAGGTCTCAGACGTGAGTACTCATCCCTGACTAAGTGAAAACATCGATGTAGCACAAGACCCAGAAAACAGTTGAGGAGTCTGCTCAATGAGAATGAGAAGGGGTCACCTATACCAGACAGTACTGAAAGCAAAATTTTGTCTTTACCAAGGCCCCAGGAAAGCTTCCACCCTGCTCAGAGCACAGCCTGTGTTACTGCAGGCAGGTCAGCGTTGCTGTGCAGAAGAGGAACATCTCACTTAAAGCAGTCACTGCTCCTGCCTGTTTGGTATTACGTAGCCTCCTCCACACAACCCCAGTTTCCTTCCCTTCTGTCCTCTGCAAGCCAAGAGGCAGTTTGGCTTTTTCACTCGAAGATTTTAATTTATGAGATAAACAAAACTTCACTCAAGCAGATAAATCCTGACTTGTGTCTGGAGAGGCTATACAATTAATTCCAGACTCTTTAAAGGATATGACCAGAGTTGGCCCTGACTGGAGAGAACAGTGTGTGCTTTGCCATATATCTTGAATTTAATCCTGCAAGAGTAAAACCAAGTTGTTCTTGGAACAGTTGGACCTCAGAGATGTGTTAAGGCAAAGATGCTCACTCTGGATGAGCCAGATCAGACTCCAGAAGGTTGAGCTGTCTTTCTCCACAGAGAGAGGCTAGCTCACTGCTGAACCCACTGATATTTTCTCTGAGTCACTTTCTGTTCCCGGTAAAGGGCTTTGCTAATTGGAATAATTTTTTCAGTGGTTTTCCCTACTCAAGCTCTTGCTTTGAAAAGTTCACTGAATACTCCACATCTTTCCTACATTATAAATCTGTAATAATTTGCATATTGACTCATGGGCCCTTTAAGAAATATGTATGTTTGGCTCAGAATTGTCACTATTTGGCCAGTTGATAATTAGTTTTGTTCTGGGCCACAATATTTGCAAGTTCCCTTGTTTTTACATGTGTGTGTTAGACCACTCATTTCTATAAGCAAGAATGTCCTGTTTTTCAGGTGTAATTGCTCTGAAGACAGCAATGCAATCTTAATTATTTGCAGAAAAGATAAAAATATTGAAACCATGGCAACCTCCAAAATTCCAAGCTGATGCCCAGCTTTGTTCTTTTGAGAAGTGCAACCTGTTCACTATGCACAAACGAACCTAAAGCAGATGTAGCCTATGAGTGGAGGAACTGGCTCAAATCAAACTAAAAAAAACAGCTACTCTGCCCATCTTCTCAGCTGACAAAAGTGCTTTCAAAGGTAGCCTATTCTTCTCAATTTGCATCTTTTCTAGATTCAGCACTGCCACAATTTCCTTTTTCTTCCATGAGTCTTCTAACAAGTTTTCACACCCTCTGCTTTTTTATTGATGTATCTAAGTAGAAAGATTCTGTTACAGATTTAGTGGCTCTTTTTTGTTAAATGCTGTATGTAGTTCTGTGGGGATAAATTCAGCCAGGAATATAAAAGAGTCTGGCTCAATATATTTATCATGTTTCTAGGGAGAATATGCAGTTATGCATGTTCGTAGGTGCATAGGTTCAGCAGCACAAGGTAGATGACAAATATTTTTGTGTAGTTGAGATTTCGTCTATCAACTCTGGTACATTCAGAAGGCTGATATCCAGGCACAAGATATACCACAATTCACAGTTAGGAAGATCAAGTGAGGGATAAATATCTGAAGTTTATCCATTGAGTGAAAAAGAGAGGGGCCTGTTTCAGAAATATCAGACTATTAAGTTTTAACTGTGTACAAACTGTTGGTTGTTCTTGTTCCAGTGCTTACTTTCTCCCTTTCAGCATTGTGTGACCCAGGTGTAATCTCTGAAAACAGCAAAACGCAGAGTGCATTAGTGTCATTTCACAGTTAATGTTGGGGGAATAATTGCCGCTGAATCAAATACTAAAATGAATCCTACATTAAATATTCACCTCTAAGGATGCCTGTTGATGGCTTCTGTCAAATAACCAGCAAGAGCCTGTCATTGCAAAGCCTACATACAAAGTCAGACTGAGATATCGTCCTCCTTCCCACTCTATGCTGTTTATATTGGGCCTTGTAATCAGTGTGTTTATAATGATGATGCATCTTTTTATTGAATTTATTTATAAAAACAGTTCAGTATATAATAAATCATGTGCTGAACATTATGTGCTGCAAAGCTGGCTCTTTAAAAAGGGCTCCTTCACAAGAAGACCATACAAGTCTTTCAGAATACACAACAAAAATAACAGACCAGAATTTAGCTCTTTCTATGGTCCTATCTGCTCCCATCTCTGCTATTTATGCATTTTGGAATGTGAAGAAGAGTGAGTCCAAGACAGCAAGAGAAGAGGGAATTGTGGATGCCCCAAGGCAGGTGTGCTGAAGAGACAGCAGAAAGCCGTGTTTCTCTCCCCAGGTCCGTTCAGCATTTGGAGCATGCCTGTGATGGGGCAAAGGAACTGATTCCGTGTATCAGCCTTGCACTGCTGAGGACCGTATTCGCAGCAGCCCTGTGTGAAGCTATGCCATACCATATAAATATAATTCATACGCAAAAAGAGAGATTTAGTGCTTCAGAAGAACAAATGCAACAATTTTCAGTTTGATCCATCAATCTTCCACATGAATGCTCACATCATATTGCTTTTGTTCAACCATTTCTGTATCTGCTCCAGGACCAGTCTGCTGTCATTTGGTGATGTTTCTTGAAAATTTCCCTGAAACTAAGAGGTGTTGATAGGATGACTGACACAGAATTTGTCAGTCAGTGTTCTTTCACACACTGTCCCTGGAAGAGACCACTTGGGCTGTGGGATTCAGTGGTCTCAGCCACCAGGTAATGACATTTCATCCAGAACATGTCCAGACACCATTCACACCATATCCCCATCACATGCCAGGGTCCAAAATCACCTCTTAATATTTCTTAATAAACCTAAGACCTTTAATATGGTGGGTCAGAGGAAGAGAAGGAAAGGCCAAAGACTCTGAAGCTTCAAACAGGAGCAGCTTTGCATTTGCACAAATACAAATCATGTCTGTCTGTTTAAAAACACAAAACTGCAAGGTGAACACATCTGCAGCTAATTTTTTTTTTTTTTTTCAACCCCAGGTACCCTTTCTTTTCCAGTTCCTCCTCTGTCAAAAACTTGTTTGCCTCTGATTTTTCAGTCTACCTGAGGATTTGAGTTTTCAGGAAAAAGGGAGTATAGGGGTCTCTAAGGAATGAACTTTTGAAGTGAAAATACATTACTTAGCAGCCACAGAATGTAAGATCAACAATTTTGCTCTAAAAAATCACGTGATAAAAAAGTGCAACTAATCATTTAGGTGATAACTGTTTCCAGGTGCAATTTTGGCATTGAATGAAATTTTCAAGAATGAAAATTTTGGCCTAGATATTCTTGTGTGAGTAAAGGCTGTTAGCCTGATTTCAAACTCCCCTGCAAGTAGGAGTTACAGGACCTGAATCCAAAACTGGAGAGGGGACGGGGGACACTGAGGCATTTTCTTCTAATTAGACAAATAAGTCAGGAAACTCAGTATGAGACTCGGCTAAGACCCTTTATCTTACAAGCTTACTTGTTACTTTTGTGTAATAAATTAATGATGAAAAGGAAACAAAGCTCCTATTTCTGAGTCAATTCCCCTATTACAAAGGTTCTTGGTCCTGAGGAGTAGTTTGAAATGCCTCTATTTTGGGATGCCTTGTTAGAACTGGGCACATACATGACCACAAGCATTAGCTCTGGCACAGTCTCCCTTTCTCCAGATAGTCTCATGATGACTACTTGAGCATTATGACATGAAAGATGAATTGATGATGCTAAATCTTTGACTGCTAGGAGGGGAAATCGTTATTAATTAATTTGAGGTCTTACTTGATCTGACTTTTTCTGTCAATAAGGCAAACTTTTCTCTTTTGGAGAAAATCATAACTCTTTTGGAGTTATGATTTCCATAAAGTAATGGGCTGATGTGTCAAGGGCCAGCAGTGCTGAAGGAAAATGGTTCGGCAATTTGAGAGGTGCCAAATAACAGCAAAACTTTAAACACCAACACTCAATCTCTATTGGTCATCAACGGACTGTTCTCTTGAAAATTTTTATCCCTTGAAGATGCTCTCAGTTTTCTTCAGATTCTAACCCACAGAGTTAAAAGCAATATTTTAAGACAGCTTGAGCTATGACTAAAGTTCCTTTTATTTTAAAGAATGCAACCCACAGACTGCAAACAGAAGAAACAAGATGGGAAAAGGGTGTCTCAAGACAGTTCTTTAAAAAGTTCTAGCTAATGTCCTCCTTATTTCTTCTGACTCAAAAATAATTAGATGGAGATCACTGATAGAGGCATGACTGACTGACACTTATTAATCTTTGCTGCATTATTAGAGATTTCTCAGCTGTCTAGTCTTTCAGACAACACATAATCCATACCATCATCATAAAGGATTCATTTTCCAAGCAATAGCAGCTGAAGATTCTCTCTATGAATACAAATAGAAAGTACTGTCTGCTGTGAGTTGAGCAGTACCTTGCAGCTAGGCAGTTCACTTTACATTCTGCTTGAGGATAGGTTATATAGTAAACATAACATTACCATTTACATAAAACTGGTTCAGTTACAATTGAATGTCAGTCTTGGCTGAAGGCCTCTGGTGAAACACTTTCTTAGAATAATTGCTATCTTTTGAGCCAGGCTGATTTCATTGACAGTGTGATAAATTCTCTGAACTCTCTAGAGTTTTTTGCAATTTATCCCAGCAAGAATGAAATCAGCTGACCCTTTATATTTCATTTTAATAAACAACTGAGGAAAAAAAAGGTCCACTGAAAACTAAATGTTGATGCATTTCACTTTGTGTCATTAATGAGGTGAAATTACTTTGTTAGGCTGTCCCTAGACAATGAAACCAAGGTCCACCAAGAAATGGGCTTCATATATAGCTATCATAATTAGTTTATCATTTTAGGATAGCCTGATGAATTACTAGTAGGAGAACACAGGAAAATTCAGATAATGCTTATGCTGCAGTAAAGCAACAGAAGTTTGAAGCTATAATGGGAATCTGAGATCAGTTATGGAGATATCATTCTGCACCACAGATTGCTGTCATATTCAAATCAGATCATCCACTAGGAATCAAGCTAATACACTGGATACAAACAGCAAATAAGTCAATCAACACTAGTCAAAGAAGTTATGAAAACACTGTGTACTCAGACATATGCTGCTTCAAAATTAAATCATGGCTTCTACTGCTAAACAAACATATGACAAAAGAAAATGCCCAGCACCAGAATATTAATGAAACAGATGCTTGGAAAATCAATACTTGCCTAAAATAATGGGTGTCCTCTGGAGGTGAAAGAGCCATGCATGTAGAAGTAGTATGAAATAGTAGCAGAAAATAATCTCACAGGGTCAAAAACTGGGTTTGGCTGGCCTGGCTGTGATGGCCTTCTCATGTTGTGCTGCTGTGTCTCTGAACCCCACTGGAAACTAAGTAATAGAGAGAAAAAAAGGATTTGAAAAATTATGAATATGATACAAATATGGATGCTGTTCTTAGGTGATCTGCTCCAGATGCGTGTAAGTGAAACTGCATGATGAATGTGAAGCTGCATTAGAATAGCTCAGAGCAACACGAGAATAAATTATAAGAATAACTATTAACTTTTCAGATAAAAGGTGTGATAATAAGGAAATAAGAATAAAATTAAAACCCATAAAATGTGGCAAAAGGAACTGAAAACTGTGCTTTCCAGAAAGTATCTGGGGTTTTATATACACATTTATAAAGGTTACTTTGAAATCTTTAATTTCTGTAGCAATATGGTAACATGCTTGTCTATGCAGTGTTCTGATCTGACTCTTAAAAGTAGTAAATACTTTGTAACAACCAAAATAAATCAGCCACTTTGCACTTAACCACTGTTCAGCCCACAGTTTACAGAACATTTAAACTCAGTGTAATCACTTGAGAGAAACATTGCTGATGTTGTTAGCTCCAAGAAATGTAATTGAGTAACTTAATGCTAAAAATTATTAAACAAACATTGTGCCTGTGTTGTATTGCAAAACACAAGTTGAGGGAGAATTTATTAACAAGGAGACAAATACAGAGTACCCTGAACTGTGTAACACAAACACGGTCTTGATCCAAACCCCATTAGTGTGAAGGAAGTTTCTTAATGACTGCAATGGCTTTTGAATGAGGCTTGTATTGATTTTATACTGGAAGTAAGAAAAGTGTTTGTCCCGGAGTCTAAGGAGAAGCAGTCTAAATCTTGACTGGAGAAGTAAATTAGTCTGCAGCAATGATGAAAAGGCAGAGGTTCTCAAGACTATCCCCCTCTGTCTTTTCAACACCCAGCACTGTTGGGCCCCAGGCCTTGGGAACAAAAATCCAGGTCAATGAAAACACAGACAGACCATCAGCGAAGGAAGAGTTGGTATGCAAACCATTACAGGGGCTTGACCCCTACAAATCAAGCCCTGACGTTATCAATCCGAGGGTGCTGAGAGCTGACTGATGTCGTTGTGAGGCCACTCTCCATAATCTTTGAGAAGTCATGGAGATCGGGGGACATTTCAGAAGACTGAAGAAGGCTAATGACACCCCCCTCTACCAGATGGGTTTAAAAGAGGATCCAGGAAATTACAGGCCCATCTGTTTTACTTCAGTCCCTGGGAAATTATGGAACAAATCCTCCTGGGGGCTCTCACAAGTCAAATGAAGCACATGATTGGGAAAAGCCAACACAGATTCACCAAGGACAAGTCATTCTTGGCAAACATGATCATCTGTGACAAAGTAACCTGCTTGGTTGATGTAGAGTGAAGGGCAGAAAATGTCTATCTGGATTTCTCCATAGTTTTTGATACAGTTCCCCACAGCCTCCTCCTAGAGAAACTGGTGTGCTACAGTCTAGACAAGTGGTCCATGGGTGGGGAAGTGGCTGACTGGCCACACCCAGAGGGTGGTGGTAAATAGCTCTTTTTCAAACTGGCAACCTGTCACAAGTGGAGTCCCCCAGGGATCACTATTGTGTCCAATGCTGTTTAATATATTTGTAAGTGATATGGATGATGGAATCAAACTGATGAAGTTTGCTGATATCAAATTAAGTGGGGAAGTGGATACTTTTTAAGGGAGAGCCATCCTACATGAAGACCTGGATAGGCTGGAAGAGTGGGCTAACAAGAACATTATGAAGTTCAACAGGGACAAATGTAAGGTCTTGCACCTGGGAAAATATAATCCAGGAGTGTAGCACAGGCTGGGATCTATCTGGCTGGGAAGCAGCTCTGTGGAAAGGGACCTGGGGGTCCTGGTGAGCAACAAGCTCAATGTGAGTGAACAGTGAGCTGCAGCAGCAAAGAAAGCCAATGGGGTGGTGGGCTGCATCAACAACAGGCATCTCCAGCAGAGATAAAGACGTCATTATCCCACTCTGCTCAGCGCTTGTCAGGCCACACCTGAAATACTGTGTTCAGTTTTGGTCACTACTATACAAAAACATGTGGACAGGCTGGAGAGGGTTCAGAGGAGGGCCACAAAGATGGTCAAGGAACTTGAAAGCCTGCCATGTAAAGGAAGGCTGAGAGAATTGGGTTTGTTCAGACTTGAGAAGTCTTAGAGGAGACCTTATCACAATGTTCCAGTATTTATAGGTAGCTACAAAGAAGATGGAGATTCCCATTTTACAAGGAGTCACATGGAAAAGACATGGGATAATGGGTACAAGTTACTGTTGGAGAGATTCTGATTGGACACAGGAGGAAAATTTTTCACAATGAGAACAATAGCCACTGGAATAATCTCCCCAGGGAATGGTGGATTCCCCAACATTGGAAACTTCTAAAATTCAGCTGGACAGGATGCTGGGCCTGGATCATCTGCTTTTGCTGGGAAGGTTGGATCAGATGATCCTTGAGAGTCCTTCCAACCTGGTATTCTATGATTCTGTAATTTTCTTTGCAAAGGGTCAGTTTAAGAAAAACAAATCACATTTCCCATTTTATAGAGCAATATTTGATTCAAATTTTAGGGCAAATTCAAATTATATCCTTGAAAACTTTGGAACTGTTGAAGAGACAAAAAGGTGTTTACCAGAGAACCTCACTCCATGACCAATTCTATGCGAGTAATTTTAGGAAAACTGATAAAAACTGATTCTCAAATACTTAGCTAGTTAGCTGAGGATTATTTTATTGCATATTCTATAACCTCCCTGTCCTAGGTAAACAGACATAATAATGTTTTGGTTTTAGGTGATATTTATAAAGCATTTGAGTTGCAGTTCAACAGCAGCTCTAATCCAAAGAGTTCATTAATTCAGTACAGATCTCTTCTTTCTTCACTTACTCACAGCACCACAAAAAAAGACTGCTGTAATTTTACTGAGGCACCTAAACATAACAAACTGTGTGTCTGAATGTGTATGTCAAAATATATAAAATTTTAGGCTTCTGTTAGTGTTAATAGAGCATTTATGCATATTTTGCCATTTACAACAATGTAATCACTGAGTGTAAAGGTCCATATCTTTAAAATTGTAGACAATTGTCAACAATTTTTTATTCTGTAGAAAAATGCTCGATGGTCAGTTCATGAACAACTACAATAACTTTTGCCAAATATGTATTGGAAGTTACTTGCATTTTTAAGTTGAAAGAGTGACTCCACACTGATTCAATGGTCAAACAGGACCATCTTTAGTGCTTACAAATCACTCTCTTCTAGCTGAATGTTTAGGATATATCATTATTGTCAATGCACACTCTAAATCTGCTGAAAAAATACTAGCAGGTGTAAAGCCACATTTTTTCATTCATTGTTTTGTTGTAGTGCTTTGGGGAAGATATCTTCCTTCCCTGGGGAGAAGGGGATGTCTTTAAAAGCTGTAAATACTTGACAAACAATGTGGGAAAGCTGCTCTCATGTTAAAGCCAATCTGGGAGAAGAGTTCCCTGATTAAGATGCAGATCTAATGTGCAGTGAAATCTGTTCTTTGTCACATTTTCAGCTTGTAAGGTTCATGCTGCTGTCACCGAAAGCTGAATAACATTTGAGC
Organism: Athene noctua; assembly: GCF_965140245.1. Taxonomy (NCBI): domain Eukaryota; kingdom Metazoa; phylum Chordata; class Aves; order Strigiformes; family Strigidae; genus Athene; species Athene noctua. The sequence continues at coordinate 14,003,710 of NC_134048.1, forward strand.
ATGGTGACATATTTACATATTGGTTGGAAGTGTCCTGAGAAGTAAGTTTATACAATCACATTAAAACAATGTAAAGGATGGGTTTTCTTGGATCAGTTATTAGAAGAATATGTTCTGTATATGAATATACACAGTTATGTAATGTTTGAAGCCTTCCTTGGTGCCCAGATGTCTTGTGTTTTCTACCTTTTTTTCATTCAGGACACTTGCTGTGAACATCTCTTTTCTCTTTTTACAACAGCAAGAAATGTTGACAAAGAATTCTTACCTGTATTATTTTCAAAGATAAGGTAATGGAATTTGCCGTAGAAATTGCCTGCCATGTGGATAATTAATTACATTAGTTACCCACAATCACTCTGATTTGTTTGTTGTTCTTGACATCCGTAATGAGCATGTACAGTGACAGCTCTGAGAATTTCCACTGAGAAATCCATCATACAATCTGTTTAGTCCAAGGGCTGTGCTGCCGGAAGTGCCAGTCATGTTAGGGATGATGAGAACAGACTGATATTATGCAAGACTTGGCCTCTTTCTGCTGTGTTGCCTCAACCTACAGTAGACATGTGGATACGTATTGTCATCCAAAGGCTTCCCATGAGGCAGTGACACCTGACAGATATCATAGTGAGGAAGACTGTGTTTTAGCCATTTGTGAAACAGTCTGCAGAAGTTCCTCTTGAAAATTCAGTGCTGGGGGAAAGAGACCTCCCTTTCCTTCCTGGAGTCCTTTTGTGGCACAGGAATGCTGGATCAGAAACCTACTGACAACCACTTGGTGCTGGGCTGTGTAAACACATAGGAATGGGAAACAGCACCTGTGGTGAGAGCAGCTGAAGGCTCAGATCCTCCTTCCTTTGGGGTCCCAAGAGGGAGCTCACCTCTCTTTGCCCAAAGAGCTGCTTGACTATGCAAGGAGAGAGGAAATGAAATATCTTACCCCAAAGATTAGTGAAGGTGGAACCTCTGTCTCCCTTTGGTCACAGAGTCATGCGCATAATTCAGTTTTATATTTTCCCAATGATTTGTGGTTATCATACACACTGGAAATTTCTGTTGTTAAATAGCTTTCTCCAATCCCCAGCTTCATTCTTGCATAAAGACTAGGCATGTCATACAACATCTAGTCCAAACGTGCTTGTGTTTTCTGTGTTTGGAAGAAACTGCTGTATAAGTTATTACACGATCCAGAGATCATCTGAGCAGCAGTGGTACTTCAGCCTCCCACCAGAGGAGAAGCTCTTGAATCTCCTATGAATCTCAACCAGATGACTGATATTTTTTTCCTGTGGTTACTGTGCCTCCATAGGTGACATAATAACCAGAGAGATTATCCAAGACAAGCTTAAATGCATGCATGTCTTAAAATCATATGAAAGAGAGGAGACAGCTGTTCTGAGCTGACCTATGTACAGCAAAAACTTCCCACACATTTCTCTTGATGCTGCAAACAATTCTCTTGCATCCACAACATCCTCATGTGAGTATTATGTGTATTGGTCAAATGTAAGTGCACAGCTTCATCTATTGTGTAAAGCAACAAAACCAACCTATCAGGAACAAAAGATGTAAGAATTGTAAATAACATGAAGGACAGTTTGGACCAAGCCTTGATGATGCCCTGTAGAATGCCAAATTCTGCTTCAGTTAACCTCAGCCAAAGATGTGGCTTAGCTGTTCAGTGTATTCCAGCTGGTTCTCCTCTCTTTCCTGGGAGTTAATGCTACACTTCCACTGATATTTCATGGAAAAGTTCGCTCTTCTTCTCTCTCTTCAAAGAGAAGACTTAAGAGCAGAAAGAGAAGCAGAACTTCTCTTTCATTACAATTTATGTTCTCATGTCCCACGGGTCCTTTTGAAAATTATTTCCACTTAAGGTGAAACTAATCTTCCCTAACTATCCATGTTGGGGGGCAATATATCTCATCTAAGATAGATAAAATTTCTATGATGCAATGAATTGTCCCCTTAAGAAACATTAACTTAAAACAGATGCTAAGCTAAAATTTAGTGAAATTAATCTTGAAGTGATCTGTCCATGACCACACCTTATCTGAGCACAGAACATGTCTGGCTTTTTCAGATTTTGATCTGTACCATTCTAGGCATTAGATTCCCTGCTTCAAAAATAAGTGTGTAGTCCTCTGACACTTACTCACCCACAGAAGGATATAACAAAATTTTTTAAAGTATAAAGTTATGGGATGTTTTGTCTCCTCAACCTTAAGTTCATTATGTGTTGATTATACATGATTTCATAGTATTAAGTTTCTGGATTTCATTCAGATGAACTTCATCTCATTACAGAATAAACACATTCTAAATCTGGAAACAAAACCCTGAAATAAATTTTATTTGGCAGGTATCAAAATTAGTGTAGACTGATTTCTTAGTTAAAAATATTTTTATTTACATATGAGTGGATGTGCAAGCAGTACCTAATGCATTTCTCAGATCTTTCCTTGGACTACTGATATTTCGTAACACTGCATGAAACTCTGTAATGAGCTAGCTCCTTTTGTATTTGAAACCCTAAGAGCTCTACATCTTGACTGCATTATTTTACCATTGACCTTTCACAGAATGAGTAATCTTCAGTAATCTTTTTAAATGTTGTATAAATCTCAGAATAGGTACAAGTATGTATTTGTGTGTGTGGATGTAATACGGGCCTTCTTAGCACATCATTAATGTTCCAGTCAGTGACAGCAGTTTGCAAGCTTCATCATAAAGTACACTACCAATGAGCATCACCTCTGAAAGAGATCGCTTCTTGCAGTCTTTTTTTGAGCACTCGTTGGACTTTCTAACAGTGAGCAACTTCCACTGCAAACATCGACAAATTCTTAAAACTAAGCACATACATATGCCTAAATTTCAAGCCAGGAAATCAGATGAATAACACGTTTTTAAGTCATTTCATTGCAACTCTGGATTTAGGTTTTCTGGTGGGCACAGAGACTACATTGCCAGGTGCACAATAGGCAAGTTTCCCTTGAGATCCAGATAAGGAAGTCAGGACTGACACTACTTCAAGAAGGACAAAGAGAACAATTTGAACTGGAGCTGCAGCAGGTGAGGCAGACCAGAATCTGAATATGTGCATGAAGATCTGGAGATGGAGATAAACTTTGGGAAGCTCATTATTCAGATCCTTCAGTTTTGTGAATCTGCAAGTTAATTATAAAATTTAATTCTTGACTAACAAGGAAGAGTGAATGTTTTAACATATGGTGCCAGATGTTATTACAGGAAAAGAAAGAGGAACTGAATTGAAGATTTCTGCTATTTCTCCAAATGTGTTATTTTTTTCTTCTGAACATTTAATTAATTTAGACAATACTTTCTATCTTTTACTTTTTTTTTTTTTTTTTTTTTTAAAAAAAAGCATCCTTTGAAGAGTCCTCCTGTCCTAAATAAATCTGTCAATCTTCTCTGAAGGAGATCTGGATTTATGAACTGCATGGTTCCACAGCTGGAAATTATGACATGTAGAACAGAAGTGACTCCTTGTCACTTAGTTTCTTGAAATAAGTCCAGAGGAGATATTTCCTCAAAGTTAAAACTCCTTTCTCATTCGATTTTTCCAACAAATTTGGCAACAGCAAATTTTGACTTGAACAGGTGCAAGCTCCCGAAATATAGCTAGAATTTTGTTGCATCTTTTAATGAATAATAAACAGTATGCATGGTAAAGGCCTAAACTTTATTCTGTAATGAGTTTTTTGTTCTGTTTGTCTAAAGTTTTTATAGCATCTCCTCTTAGACCTTCCTAAGTGTGTTCGTATATTGAAATCCTTAACAAGCTTAGAGATACCATCACTTCTTCCCTTAACAGAGCAGGGTACATTGTGGACATACCTTTATACTAGAATTGAAGAAAAATCCACACAAATGTTTACAACATGAGGGGCTTGTTGGGTTACAGATATAAATATAGTTCTGTACCTCAGTTCTTTATAGTCAACACGTTGGAGGAGCACGGGCAGAGCGTACGGCTCATGATCTCATTAACCTCACTTGGAAACAGGATTTTCTTTTCCTACTTAGGAAAACAGTTGTTTTGTCTGTTTTTCTATTCCTCTAGCAAGCTGAGGGATGCCCTAGGTTTTAACTGGTTGTGCTACTCAAGATTCACTGCCTGCTTATTGCTCTGGCTGTTGGCAGATATTGCAGGTTTACATTTGGTCCGGTTGCCCCTGAGCAGTGACCTGCCCAAAAGGAGGCAGCAGGGAAAGAGGGAGAAATTATGTAGTTTGGAAATTATGAAATTTGAAGCCAGGCTGGGGAACAGAGGACTAGCAGCAACATTAAGCCTGTTTCTAGGGAGATTCTTAGAAGACAGCATAGGCATGATACAGTCCTTTGGCTCACAGCTAGTCAAGATAAGTCACCCTTAAAGTTCTCTTTGTTCCAGAGAAATTCTCTCCAGTCCAGAGGAAATTCCTCCGTTTTAGTGGAAGACTGACATCAGATGGAGGTTGAGTTTCTTGTTATGACAAAGTTTTTTGTGGTGGTGATGACTGTATCTGTTGCCCAGCTAAACAAGTTGCCAAGCTCTTCTTAAGGCAAAAAGAAGAGTCTAAAGGTACTAAATGTGTTGTCCCATCAACACTTTCCTATTATTTCACATTTGGATGTGCCTCCCCTGGAAATTCCTCAAGTTTCAAGCCTGTTGCTATAACGACTATGTAACCTTGCTAGTGAAACTGAAATCTTCTAATTAATATTTCTTTAAGTGCACCCCACATTACATGATTTCTCCATCTTCATTCTGTGCTTCCTTCAAAACATACTATACATGTTCAGAGGTTAAAACAGTATCCTGCTCCCTTCTGCTTATTTGGGGCAAATTAAAGTTTTAACCTCAGGAAAGATCAAACCAGTGGGTGACATTTACCAGCCTAGAGCTGCTAGGAATCCAGAACAATGTGCTGCTTGGTTTGCTCACAGGTACTTGCACTATTTTATTTCCAGGGTGTTCATGAACAGAAACCAGTTTTCAATATTGTTATTTCACAGAGTAGAATTTGCACAAGTGAATTTGACAATGCCATCTTGCAGCTTTTTCCTGTATTGTTTGGATAATTGCATTGTCAAGAATTACTTATCATACATTTAGCACTTAATACCCATTTATTATGAGTTCATGTAACTGCTATTTAAAGAATAATACATGCTAACTCCTTTCTACGCCATTTGATGCCACTTTGATTCTGTAATTGCTGGTTTCCTAGGATATTATGCCACAAAACCTGAAGAAATAATTGGTTGTTTCATTCCAGACAATACGTTTTGGAGTTGCATAGAGTTTAACTGGCAGATTTGTAACAGTGCAACGGAGGCATAAAGGGAATGAATGCTAACCACGGAGTAAGATTGCACAATGTAACTTGCATAGCTACTGGTATTATGCAGCTACGGTTAACCTGGTTCAAAGGAAAAGGATTCTTTATGCAAATGTTGTAAGTTTTATGCCTTTGGGGGATGCTATATGCAAGAGTATGTCAGTACTGCATGTCAGCACAGGGTGGAACAAGTACCAAATGTGATATGAAAAATAGGTGACTAAAAGCCACAGCTCTTCTAATGCTTAGCTATAATTATTTTTTGTTTGCAGAGTACATGCTGAAATCTGCAGAAATAACTGCTGGTTTTGTGGGGGATTTTTTTTTTTTTTTTTTTGCTAAGTACATAAAAGAAAAATGAAGGAGTATCTTGCAAATATATTTAAAAAGCACTATTTTAGCTGAACTTTTGTCACTTGTTAACTCTATTATCAAGTGGTGGTAAAATACTAATATACATTCTTTTTCATCACCTTTATAGTCCTCATTTGTTTTACAGAAAATCCCATTATTTGATTATACAATGTTGCTACATTTATGTGGTTTTAATTTGTTTATAAGCTTATAATTAAGATTATTGTCACTTTTCATTGTAAGATCACACAGTTGTTGCTTAGAGTTTTATTAGAGTTTAACTAACCGGTCTGAAAATTTTCACAGCTTCCAGATTTGTAAAGTGGGTTAAAGACTAGATAGAAGATCATGATTCCGGTCATTTTTTCTTTGAAAACTGTCAGCATGCCTCCCATGGCAAGGACTGTTGTTCTTGAGTGGCTTTACATGCTTGGTACCTTTAGGAAAGCATCAAAACTAGTTTTCATGTGTTCCCAGGTTGCTGCCTGACTTACCCAGAAGTCTCTGGTGGGGTTCTGTAGTGCCAACCTGTAGTGAGTTCTGCACAAAAGCCTTAGCTACTGTATTTTTATGTAAATACAGTAAGAAGAAGCAATTGTCCTTTATCCAACACCTGGATGCCAAACTATCACACAGTTTTGTACTATTACAGCTGTGGTTTATACAGGAACTTGCCTTAGTGTACAGCATGTTGTCTGTGAAATCTAATGTTTTTCCGCTCAAAATTATTCTTCACAAGTCTTTGGGGATGATTTAGAAGAAATACTAAGATCAATTTACTTCATACAAGGCTTCCCATCAGCTCAACCTCTCTCTTATGCTGGTTGGGCACCTATGGAGTTACTACCCTAAGGACAGCATCCAAAAATGCAAACAGCTTTGCCTGAGCTATTCACCTGCAGGTCTCTTCTTGGGCATCAGAGTCAGAGCAGTCTGGACTTCAATTTATCCTGTCTTAAAGTAGATAATGAAAATAGACTACTGAGATGTAATCTGAAATTGTCTATCTTCTCACTGTAACTATACAGAGAGCCTCATCTCACTAATTCAGGTAGGAAAGTCCATCTTGTGCATATCTAAAGGTGGTTGTGATGAGTGCCCCACAAGAGTAATGATCACCTGAGGTTGTAGACTTGGGGCATCACTAAGGCTTAAAACAGAAATGGGTCAAGCTTGTGATAATGGCTGGCTTGAAAGGGAGGAAAGGGAGTGCTAGATCTGACATTTTTTTCCCAATGGTGGATGTAACAAAGTGGTCATTATTTTAATGATGAGCTGTATTCCTGAAGTATGTAAATATGGGATAAATTCCACATGCATATAACTACTGGTCCTTTTCTAATTGGTGTCTGCAGAGATCTGCAGCAGGAGGTGGTAAATATATCACTCCATGTATTAACTTATTCATGATGTCTCCGGGTGGTCTGTCCAGAGACTGACTCATCATCAAATCCATTTTCTGATGACAGCTAGAGAGATCAAAACAAGTCTTGTAGATTATAATTCAAGTTTGAGAACAGAGTATTGAGCTTTATGGTCATCTAATTAAACACAGTAGGTCTACCATCATCTTAATTAAAGAAACTTTCTCACTGTATTCAACAAAAATTAAATTACACAAGCAAATAAAAAAAGTTCTGCAACATGAATTGTAGTGCTTTGAAGACCTGTCAGAAAAGTTTGTTGCTTCTGCAACCTACAATACATGCATCTCAGCAAGGATCTGTAAGAGAGGAGCCTAGAAAAATGAAATCAGATCAAACCTTCACTGGCAAACCCAAGTCCACCATTTTGCTTCATTTCTGTGCCTCTAGTCTGGTTTCAGAGCAAGCAAGAAAATATGGCTACACCCCCCCCCTGAGGAATGTGCTTAGGTGCAGTATCAAGGCACACAGCTGTGGGTATTGCAGCCCAAAGTGTGTCAGGTACAGCAATTAAGGGGCCATTCACAATTAATATCAAGCCCTTATCTCAGCTCTTTGGTGCTAGTGAGGATGTAAGGCTATCCATCTCAATAAAGTGCTGTGGTGTTTCAGCTGCAGCCAGGGCCAGCGTTGCTAATGGGTTTGAAAAGGCAGCAGTGCCATCCCCCAGTTGATGTACTGCTTCTCAGCAGCTGTAACTTGACTGCAACTGTTTCAGCAAGCATGTTAATCTAAGGCACTCTGAATGGGCCTTTGCCCTGAAAATAAAAACCATTACCTGCAGACAGAAACTCGCAGCAAAAAAGGTAAACGTTCTGCATGGGGTATGTAATGTGGGACTGGATTTTTGGAAGTGGTTAGAGTAGATTCAGGACCAGTGGTAGACTGATTCCTGCAAAGGAAAACACATTAACTGAAAATTGACTTTGCTGGGTGGTAAACAAAAGGGTCCATCATGAAAAGCATCTAAGAGCATTAAAAATAATAACCACCTCCCAGAATTTGGACTAGATACTTCAGACCTGTTCAAAGTGACTGGGTTGGAGGCTATTTTGATGTCACCGGTAAACTAATACTAACGTGAACCAAGTTGAAAGATGTGTCTGAGCTTCAAGTGTGTAAAATGCACCTGCATCGTGTGCATGTGATCTGAAAATCAAAAGCACATGCTTGACCCAGCATCAGATAATAATGCTCTGGAAGGCAGCCTGCTATATATAACCCAGCCAAAATATAGCTGAATTCACCCTTTTACAGCCTGCATTCAGCAATTTGCCTTCATAAATTGCTGATGGAAAAGCTGTCTTTATTTGTTGTTTGAGACTTCAGATTGCAAGTGTGAATTGGATCGTTAGTAGACATTTTTTGTATAAGCAGCATTTTCCATTTTTCTAAAGTGTGTGGCAGATTCCTAATGTTTTTAAAGTTCATTTGTGTTTACCTTCTTGACATACATGCACAAACAAGGTGCTTCTAGAAAACAAAATAAGAATTAAATGAGTTAGATATATGCAGTCTACAGTAAAGCTGGGTCATTGGTTACTGCAAAAATCTCAGCTAAAGCTGCAGAGTTCTCCAGGTTTAGTCTAATAAAATATCAATAAAATCTAATAAAATGAGCCCACTGAACCAAAAGGGAAGGAGCAATATGAAAGTGTTAGTTTACAGAGGCAGTATTTTTGTTTAATACAGTAATAGTGACCAACTTGCACTAGTTTCTTGGCTGTCTGGGGGTGTCTCAATTCTCTCCCTTCAAAATTTGATTTTTCAACAGCTTTTGTTTGAGTGAAATTAGAATTGAATCAGAAACATCTGGAGTTTTATTTCCATACATTTGGGGTCTCAGACCAGGCAGCCACAGCTGTCTGATTCCTTGCACAAATGCATGTGGATCTCCAGGTGCTTGTGCACAAGTGCTCAGTAGATGCCAGGCTGTGCTCTACCTAACCACTTCTGCAGCTGCAAACAGGCAGGTGGTCAACAGTCTTGAAAACAGAGCTCTTGATCTGCAGCTATATCATGGCTTGTTCAAACCAGGCCCTGCTGCTCTTCCAAACTGCCTGAGACCTATCTCAGAAACAAGAACGGAGAAAAATCATGTTCCTGCAAGTGCCACTGACGTGAATTTTGAGGTCCAAGCATTTCCAAAAAGCTCTGTCTGTATTTGGGGAAACATTCAGAACCATGCCCAGAATATTAGAACTGATATATAATAGGGGTAACCATCCACAGCAGTTCTGCTTTTGTGCAAGTTGCGAATGAATGTGGGTGTACACTGGGTTGCCACCCACTAACATTATGGAAGGGGGCTCCAGCACTGAATAGTCCCTTTGCCTCCACTCCCCAAACACATAGCTGCTGCCAGCAGATACCATGGTTGCAAAACAACTAAACAGGCAACAGAGCATGTTAAAGCCCATATTTAAAAGGATCTTGCTATGGGAAATCAGCACTTTCATAGTATTGTAATGTCACTCTACTTCTCTTGAGTACCTATTATTGTTGACATGTAATCATTAACTAAGTAATAGTTTCCTTAATAACAGGGGAAAGGGAGGTATTCAAAACGTGTTCAGTTTGGCCAGGTGATATTCCCACCTGATTTTTTCATTTCTGAAGACAGCAGTAATATTGAATATTTTATTAGGGCTTATTTCCCATCAGCAGAATGATGTTGATAAATGTGTCAGATACAGAGGACCCCACTGATGTCTCTGTGGTGATGTCATAAATCTTTTCATGATACCTGCTGTATTTCTATTGACATTGTGCATCTTGATGTCCTATTTTCTTGATTTTTTTTTTTCCTGGAAGACAAAGACCAAATGAGGTCGGAGAGAATCAGAGCTTTTGCTTTGTTTTCAAAGTTCTCTATATGGCATCAGCTGTGTTTAAAACAAAATGTATGGCAGATGCTCTGTCTTGGTCTCAGTAGATCTCCCCTATTCCATGCTAAAACAATCCAGAGTTTTAATCTGTTTTTCTCCAGAGGTTGTTATTATTAAAGCATTAGTTTGTAGCTGAAAGTTTCTATCTACCTTGTATGAATTTTCACTCCATGACCACCCACCGGGTAGCTGTTGCAGTGTTGTTGCTGGAAACTAGTTGCAAACAAAAGTTCATTAATGCAGTTACTTATGAAGACTTAACACTGATGATTTTTATTTCAATAGGAAAAAAAGACTTTCATTTGGATGAAAAAAAATCTGAAAAGTATCAACTGATAATCGAAGAACACATACAGAGGCAGTGGGAACTGGGTCTATAAAAAACTGAATATCTAAGCAGTAAAAAATAACGGATTATCAAGAATTCCATTTGCAGAGTTAGTGGGAACCTCAAAATATGTTATGCAGGTGTGCAGTCACTGATGTGGATTTGAGAGGAAAGCTGGAAAGGACAAGAAAAGGGACCCCTTCATCATTATCTATCAACAAAGCACTTTTCTGCTATTTAACAAATTTTGTATTAGACCCGTTTAACCAAGGCTGTAGCTGCCACTGGAGTTCAATACCTGCCAGCACATTGCCCTAACCCTGAAAAGTTGTGTTGATTTCCAGCAGTTTGTACCAGCTTTGATTTGATTTTTTTCTTAAAATTAAAGATAAAGGTTTTTCTTCCATGCAACATGTTTGTAAGGCCTGAGAGAGGTGGAAGAGCATCAGAGAGCTGTTTGGCTTCCCCTCTGGGGACTGTGGCTACAATCCTGGTGCTGTCATAGCTGCCAGAGGCAGTGCCACTGTGGCAGAGTTTGTGTGACAGCACTCCCAGATGGATGGAAGCCCTGTTCCCTTGTGTCCCAGCCAGACAGTATAGCCACCGTAGTGCCAGTGGTAGTATTATTTACAGTGGTTGAATTATTTTAAATTAAAGAGTACAAAGAAGATGGGGAAAATATTTTACTCAATGTGATGCAACTAGGACCCTTATTTTTTGTCACTCTTCAAACTTTCTTCCTATTTCTTCCAAGGAGATAAGCCTGGCACTGTGCATACAAGAAAAATGCAGCATTTGAACCCAGAACACCATTTGCTTGGGTTTGTCCTCATGGCAAAGCCTCTAGCTGATTTATGAGGAGGGGGCTGATATCACCAGTTGCCTCATGAACGCCGAGTGTAATTTGTTGGGCTTGTATCTGAGCAGACTGCATTATCTTTTCCAGCCTGGGAAAAGTTCTTCTCTCTCTCAATATCCACATCTCAGAGGCAGCTGGAAGATGAAAATATCTTTCAACAGAAAACAGATGCTCGAGGCTTGATAACTAGCAAATGTGAGCATGGTTTAATGCGTTTTGCCACCTTGCCATACATGTGTATTGCATCAGGATTGTAACAAGTAATTAAATAATGCATTGAGTTGATATTCATACCTTAATTGCGGGTTGTTTCCTGGTTTTTCTCCCTTTAAATAAAAATAAAAGTTCACTCTTTTCAGCCTTCTTGTCCTCAGGGGAAAGAGCCAATTAGGAAACCCTAACCACTTAACATTGTAGCTCAGTGCTGTTAATTATGAGAAATAAGAAAAGGCCCCAACACTTCCAGGGTAGAGCCCGTGGGCAAAAGGAAAGTTCTAGAAATTAAAGGACTGTTGGGTGGCCATTAGTTAAAGAAGAAAACTGCATGACTGGGGACTGCAGGCTGAAAGGACCAGCAGGGCTCTGCTGCCTTTCCAGCACAATAAAACAGGAGGCAAATACTAACCTGGAACACATTGAGAAAAGGGTCTTTGCTCTTTCAACTATTGATTTTATTCTTGATTTCAAATGCAGAGTCTAAAACAAGCCTACAGCAGAGTTTGCCTTCATTTTTCTTGGTTTAATGGTAAAGAGCTTCTTTAGGCTGGGGGAATGTATCTGCTTGGGTAAATTTCTTTTCTTAAAATGAAAATGTGAGGCTGGTGTTGAGGAAAAGAGGGAAAGCAAGCTACCTATCAGTTCAGGGGCTAGGGGCCCATCTGTCCCCTCTCCTCAGGTGCCCAGCATGTCAGGACAGGTTGGAGTGAGGAGGGAAGGTCCTCAAGCAAGATTTCCCTGTGTTCCCACTAGTGCTGGTGGCCGCTCAAAGGGCACTGCCAATTCCACAGCTCCCTTTCTAGACAGAAAAAACCCCACGGTGCCAAGGAATAACTGACCATTCACTTCCAGTGCCTGACACCTTGCTTTTTGGCAGCCTCGTCCCTGTATAGCTTGAGGCCTTTGGGACAGTAATATGGTTGTATTCCCACCTTATTTAAAGCTACTTTATATTGCCATTGCAGTGTAAAGGTGTTTACGTGCAACTTGCAGTCAGGAAGATGGAGGTTTACCCTCCTGGACTTTGAGTCTTAGATATGAACAGGCAGACTCTTCAAATTCTTATGGAGGAAAGTACAGTGTCATCTGGTTTTGTAACCATGGAAAGGGGAAAACTGTATGTGGTCTATAATAATATTTAAAGGCTCTAAAATCAGTCTATAGGACTCAGGAGCAATGCACAAAACTGTCATCCAATCTTAACCCACACTACAGCTATTTCTGGGGAAGCACAGTCAGGAGATATTATGTTTGTTAGAGATTTTAAGTCCTGAGGGTAGCAGGTTCATGTGTCTCTCAGTGGATAGGTAGCACACCTGAGTATCCAAACAGGCATTTTCACACCACAGACTCAGCTTTGTCAGGCTGAAAAATATCTCAACTTGTCTTCCCTCAAGACCTGCTCAGTTTCTAATACTTAGTTTTATTAGACTGTGAAATAAACTCATATGAGAAGTGGTGGGACTGGCTTATAAGCAGAAACTTCAGTCTCCTGAACTAGTGCCCCTGAGAACACATTTCAAGAAATGATCTAGTGTTAGTAAGAAATGGGAAAAGTGACAAATTTTTTTTAACATCTTCCTTTTAAATGGAGCCAATGTCAAAAAATTAGAGGTTAGACCTAAAAATGGAGTTAACAATAATTTTGTTCGTCATTAGTAGCAATCTGGCTCAGACCTTGTGTTACCCAGACTGGGCTGGCTTGTGGGGCAGGCTGGATTCACAGGGAACAACGTCACAGTTCTTGTGATTTCAGACACTTGCTGCTAGTTAGGTTTTCAACAGAATTTAAGAGATCAACTTGCCAAAATCTGTTGAAAATTCACCTGTAAGGGGAACCTGCTATGAAATTCCCAGTACCAGCAAGTGGCCCCAGATTCTTGGCAGGTTCCGGGAGGACAGAAATCCTCCTGTGTCACAGCCACCGCCAGCCCTCCCTGCCTCCTGTTCCACTGCACTGCTGAGTGCTGGCTGGCACAAGAAAGGATGTCATCAGCAGAGAAAACTTCTCTTGGACCATTATGAGTCAGGGACATCCACAGCAAGCCTGATACCTAACCAGCTATCCCAATAGCCCTGCAGCATGGTGTCAATACAAATTCACTTCTCCAGCTATGCTGTGTGCAGGTGTGGCAAAGCTCTCTCCTTGATGACTTACTTTCTTAGATATCCTCTGATCTCTCAGCATCACTTTTTGTACATGATGAGTCATTTGGGAGGTATTTTTGTTCCCTGGCATTTGCATTTTCTCTAACAGGTTCCTTTATGTGTTCTGATCTTTTCTGCTCAGCAAGCATGTCCAATCGTATTCACTCTGCAATGAGTACTGACAGTTTACGAAATATCTACAGAGTAGCTGCTATTAGAAGATATGTTGCATGCCAGGGATTCAGCCCTGTTTAAACACAAAGTCAGCCATCTAAAAGAGCTCAACCTCTCCATGCAGTTGGTTGAAGAGCTTATTTGGTGAACTAGAGAGACAGCCTTGTACTGCAGTTTCTATGTACGTTTATGTAAAGCTATAGGGTGTAGGGAATTTGCCTTGTGTTCCAGTCCCTTTCCATTTGTCTCATAGTTACACCACGTTTATAGATAGCAGTGTTAAACATGGTTGCACATACATTGCCTCCCATATTGAGGCAAGAGAGCTTTCTCAAGCCAAATATTAATATCATTGACGAACTGGCATCCTGGAGCAGAAGGGCCTCTTTGGTGTACGTTTGCATGCACTGTTCATGTAGATGTGTGCTTTCCAAGGAGCAGCTCAGCTGATGACTTGAAGAAATTTCAAAGTGCTTACAGCTATTATCTGAACAGCCTTTTGCAGGAGAATGGGAGGGAGGTTGGTAACCAAATGCCATCCCCAAATTGTCCATGTCTTCAGGAAGATGTACACTGCCTCAGGGAAGGTTTCCAAGGTGGAAGTATCCACTTGAGCAGGGACTAGAAAGTTTTCTCTAGATGCGTGGACAACAGTCCCAAATGATAATTTCAGCATTTATTGCTCTTCATATCTTTCCAGAGGTTTGTGATAAAGCTGTGTGGAATTTGCTTCAGTAGCCTTCCGGAGTTATTCTGGATTTACACTGGTGTTACAAAGAGATGAGTCTGGCCTACGTCAGTGACAGAGGAAAAGATTTGATTTCAGATGTTCCTAGCTCCAGAACAGTGGTTAGATCAGATTTCAGTTCCAACAACAGAAACATGGATTCAATCAATTAATAAAAACAGAGCAAATTTTATGTTGGCACTGACTTCCGTGAAAACAGAGTTTGGCAGCAAATATGTTTTATTTGTCCATTATATGAATTATCTGAAGGTCCTGAAATTTCCAGGTTTGCTTTGATGTCCTTAAAGATGATTTATCATGAGATTTTCTTTTCCCTGTCTTTCTCCTCTTTTCTTCTCTGTCCTTGGATATTTTATTTCCAGTCCTTGATGGATCCTGGAAATATAGAGGAGAGACTATAGAAATGCAAATAATTGGAGAAGTGTCAGGGTTGGTAAAATATAGTTAAGAGAAACCAGATATTTTGTGTGTCTCTGGGAATATTATTTGCATTTTATTATTTGCGAGGAAGGCAATCTTTTACATGTGACACTCCTATATAAACCTAGCATAGGAGAATCGTCCTCTCCATTTCTTAGCTATTTTTCCAACTAATTTAATCTTTGTTCTTCAGCTAGCCAAGTGAGATTTCTTTCTAAACAATATTGATGTCTGAAAAAGTATTGGTTTCATTACTTTTTATAATGGAATTACACACTGTCTTTTGTGCATTTAAAGTCAAGCTGTAAATTAGGCAGAAAGAACATTGGACATCTGCACAGATGTCTTGATTCTGCTAAAGCTTTAGGATCTTTAAAATGCATTTCTGTATTCATTGGTCCTAACATTTCACTGTAATTTAGGAAAAAATATTATCATAAATCTCTGGTACAGGCTTGTACTTTTACAAAATGACTTTCATTATTTTCAAGAATTCCATACTCTGGCTATAGGGTCTATCTTCATTCAATTCTCTCTAAGTGACTTTTATATCTGCACTGTAGATACCACAGGAGTGACCACTAGTTTGAAGACGGTGTAGATTAAGCAGTTTTCTTATTCTCTGAAGTGCTCAAACCTTTTTCAGAGAAATTCTTTTGGGCCTTTGATCTTATTTACAGACTCAACCATAAATATTTCTGCCTATGATTCTTAAAGGTTTCAGCAAGCTTTGGACCAAGCCTTCTGTTTCTGAAAAGAGATGACCTGTGAGCATTGCCTTTCACCAAAGCACTTGTTAGCAATCTTTGATTTCTGCCTCTGCTGTAGTAAGAAATATTTTCCTTGTCCTATGAGAAGGTGAATATCATTTCTTTGCTAGAAGGGATCCCTTAAAATAGATCAATATATTCATGTAGGAAACCTTTATCATCCATGATATTTACAGAGCCTTTTTAACTTACTGACCGAGAAACGTAATGGCATTAGATCATGACACAACAGGTCTTTCACGACTGCAGCATATAAAAGTGTTATATAAGGAGTCACACATCTGTTGGTCCTTCCTAATGTATAATAGGAGCTCAGTGTTTCACGTGCAATTTTTTTTAGAACTCATAGCAGAAGCAGGGAATTTAGATTATGATGTTCAGTAGGTTTCATTCACACACACAGCACGTTTTTTTTTTCTTTTTCTTTTTGTTCAGATGTGTACCTTGTTCATTTGTTTGTTGGTTGAGGGAATTTTTTGAGAAGAGAGTTTTCAACCTGTAACCAGAGAATGGCTCTTTTTCTGCCTTGTAAGATATTTAGCAGGTTTTGGTTGTGATTAAAATGCTTCGTTTGAAATGGGTTGTTATGAACAAGAAGAGACACATTTAATGCATATTTAAAGTACACAATTACACAAAAGGAAGTGGCATATCCCAGTGAGTTTACTCATTGACCTGTGTGATAAATAACTACTTAAAGCGTACGTGTCAGTAAAAAATGGTGCAAATCCATTTTTTTTCCTCAGACTCTGCACACAGTGATGGCATGTGCAACATTCTTCTTTGCATCAGTCCTTCACAGCATATTGACAACTCATCTGAGACGACTAAACCGAGGACCCTTCAAACTATTCGTATGATCATGGTTCTGAGAGCAGGATTATGTGAAGTAGATTGAGTCTGATCTGATGCCAGTGAAGAACAGCAATAACTACAGAGAAATCAGTGAAATCTCACTAGGGTTTGTCAGCAGCGTGTGATTGCCAACAAAATTTTGTCTCAATAGGCATTGAAAGTAATAATATCACTCTCTGTACTGGCTACAATCCGGGCAAGGTGACCTCATCTACAATTACAGCAGATAGTTTTCTGTACCCTACCATTCAAATAACAAAACATAGTATTATTTACTCAAAACTAAATAAAATCAAACAATTAATTTCCATAACAAATGAGGATCCAAGATATCAGGAATGCCAGCATATTTTAAACCATAATGTCTAAGGAAAAATAAAGTTCTTAATTTTCTGCAAGAAAATTTTCTGCAACTGTTGGAAGTAACTAATTACAATTTATTAATATTCTTAATGATTTTGCATAGTTATTTTCTAATAATGAGGGCTACATTGGACTGTCTTTATTTGTCTTTGAAAGAAAAAGATAAGAACATTCATTCCTTATGCCTTCATACAAATTTCAACCTCGGTAATGAAGGCATTATATTTGTTATAAAATAATCCTTTTTTATTTTAGAAAATAACATTAATTTGCCAATTATGTTATATTCAGAACCGAATCCATTAGTCCATTTCCTTTTACTCCATCTATTTCAGACTGTGCTGTTTTATTTCTAAATAATTTTGGGAGGTTAATCTGTTGCAAAAAGTTTAGGTGATGTACTTAAATAGAAAATCCTCCCTGCTGCACTGGAAAAGCTAAAAAAAAAAAAAAATTAATATGAAAAGAAGCTCTCCAGCTGCTGAGAGAAACAGAGCCTTGATAAATATAGCAAACAGAATTTCTTAATTTGGCAAGGGATTGAAAGATTACACTAGAGTCATATAGGGAGCTGCTTTTACATCCATAAAGTGACAAAAAACAAGTGGCTTATATGCCCTTGCATTTGAAAGAAGAGAAGAAAGGTATCTTTAGAGCTACCCCATAGCTATAGGTTTTACCACTTTAATCTGATAATTCTCCATTAATTTTTCAGTTGTTGTGATAAACCACAGAGCTCTGAGAGGCATTCAAGCAACATAATTTGCAAAAACTGGGGGGATGGTCTTTAAAATAATGATAGGAATAAAGGGTTTTCTTCCAGCATTATGCAACATCATAACTCAGAATTTTGATCCATGCACAAACCACTGTGGTGTATATACTTATTTATAAGGAAGCTATTGTGCAGTTCCTTGAATTTTTTCATTTGAAACATCTTCAGTGATATTTCGTTCTCCAGCAACAGATAAAGGTCTGACTGTGACTTAAGATCAACTTGTATTTCCCCAGCTGAACAAGACAATGGGTAACTCAGGGAGGCACGCTATGAAAAGTTAAAAGTAGATAAATGTGAAAGCTTTGAATCATTCACCTGTGCTTCCTTCCTTACAACATAAAGCAGTTTCACATGGTCTCTTGCCCAGCTTTTTTCACCCAGGAATTGGTATCTAATAGAGAGATCACAGTGGCAAATCTTAATGAAGGAGAAAGTAGTAAGTGAAATCATCTAGATTGTATTAGGGGTATGCGACTCACTAGTGGGATTGAAAGAGATTTTTGCAAACGACAAGAGAAAAACCCCGGAATAGAAGAAGGTCCTTTGGTAACTGCACCATTGCAAGATTATTTAAACATAATATAATAATGTCAATTAATAATATAAATAAGCACTGATGAATATTTGAAAACCTCCACTTGACATGCAATTAACACAAATTACACAAGCAATTATATGGGGAGTCAAATTATTTAGCAATTTAAAAGCTGTTTACCCTCATGCCAGGCTTCTCTCCGGATAAATAAGCCAAATTATTGTAGACTGTTTCATTTATATTAACTTAATATTTGCTTGCTAATATAGTAACAATTACAGTTAAGGTACCTCCAGCACTAAGTGAATCAAGGCTAATGCTAAAATGGTGAGACTTTGGGGGCCTCAGTGCAGCCTGTGTGCAGCTGTGACGGAGTCACATCAGCACTGAGTTCTGGAATAAGACTTCATTTACCCTGTGAGTTATTGGCTCTTTGCTTTTGCTATGACACATATATTTTTACTGCTTTTTCTGTCTGTTTTGTTATTCTTTCATGCTCAGGCTTTGATCTTTGTTCAGGCCTTCAATCCCAGTTTGCACATCACCTAACTGCGTGTGCTGAGAGCAGAGCGCTGAAGTCAATAGGATGCTCATATATCTAGGGCCTCAACTCCAGCTGAAGTACCATAAATCAAAGTCACAACATGTGAAATTAAGCGTGAACTGATATCTTTGCCAGCCCTTGACTGCAGCGTCTGTAAATTCACAGCCTTTCTCTCTGCCTCTATACAGTCTGGATGTGATGGGACATCAGCCCTTATCAGAAGCAGTACCTTCAGGGTTTGGAGACACTTTAACCAGTTCTGTGCAAGATAAGCCCCACAGTGCCACAGACCACGTCTCAGAGAGCCCTGAGCTGGATCTGACTCTGGCTCAATCTTGTACATTGATCAGAAACTTCTATATTGCAGATTCCAAGCTTATAACCCTTGGCAAGCTTTATCTCCCCAGAGGACTGTTCTTGGGTGAGAGCTACGCTGCATCTGAGGTACCTGCCAGAGTCGTGTTCTGATGTCCCTGGGAGTTTGGAGACCTTGTGACTTCAGTTCAGGATGGCCTTCATGTGTGCTTACCCCATCTTTGCTCAAGAAGGCAGTTGGGCAGGTGCTTAAGTACTTTCTATATAAGGACATTTGCTTTAGGGACGTTTATTAAAGGTAGCAAAGGGAAAATCAGATAAAACAGATCTGGTTGAGTATAGGCTTTTTTCTTTGCACTCTGTGAAACTCTTTTGTTACTCAGTGATTTGCACTGAACTTCTAACATGTAAAGCTTCAGGCAAACATAATTAAAGGAATTATCTCATATCACAAAAGGTTCAAGTTCCCACTGAAATTTTGAGTCAATTTAGCTGTATGCATTTTCAAAACATTTTTGACACAAATCATTGAAAGAACATCAATCCCTGTCTCCTTTTAAGAATAGGTGAGAAAAACTTCTGTTAGAGATAGGGAAAATACGCCTGGGCTCTTGCTTCAGAGTGAGAGGGTTTTGAGCCGCTTTGTGGATCTCATATTCTGTTCTGTGGATTTGGGAAGGGTTTAGATATTCTCAAATGTTTCACAAATATGATCAAGAAAAGTATATATGGATTCTATATAGCACTCTATGCCTGAGATGTTTCTAAAGAGGACCATACCTCCATCGACAAGTGTCTGAAGTTTTACAGTCTCCAGGGTGGCTGAAGACCACCAGGGTTAGATGAACTTTTCTAGCCCAGACTTCCCACAGCTCCAGAATTCTGTGTATATTTGTTTTCAGTGAAAGCTGCTTCTGCCACATTTGTCTGGAGAGCTTTCTCTCAGAGGTGCCATTAGCACAGGTTCCTCTGAACTTTTTAATCACCCATAAGATATATCAGCTTCCTCACAAGAAATGTGGAATGGTTTTGCATTAGATGAAAACTTTGTCATATTTTTATTATGATAAAGGTGTAAAGTCTGTTTCAGTTTCTCTGAGGGTTCTATAAAATTCCCATGTCTGGACACTATACCTCTGTTATAGGACATTTATCCATCAAAACTTCAGGTCACTTTCTTCTTCACCTCCCTCCTGAATATATTGCACTAGTCATTACACAGGATGGTTGTGGTAATATTTTACTAAACAAATCTTCCTGCTGATTCCACTGCCTTCATCCTCCTCCTCTTGAATTACACAGTGAAATCAATGAGAGTGCAACAGAGCCTGCATGAAGAACTGCACACTGGCCATCCAGCATCAGCTTCACCATTTTAAAATAACTCTTAGCTCACATAAAATATTTCTGATCTGCAACCTTTCATGTACTTCTCCAAGATAAGCTTCCCTGCTGCAGTTTTACAGGTGGGAAGGCTGGCTCATGGAGAGGAATCACAGATGAACCAGGGAGCAACACCAGAGATTAAATCCAGCCTTTGCTTTTCCAGCCCTGTGGCTCAGCTTGTGGCTACTAAAGTAGTAGCTACAAAAGTGATGGGCCTGTATTCCATAAACCACAATGAGCATACAAAACAGACCAAGGAAAGCTTGTGAGGATCAACAATTACATGATCTTAGGTTTCTTAGGAATCTGTAATGTGAACCAATCTCTGACCATTTTTAATTTGGTTCAAGAAACTTCTGAGTGAGCCCAGATCCAGGTTTAGCTGTCCAAAGGCCACATTTCTAGGGAGCCTATGTTCATCTTTTGGCCGTTTTGTGAGTCACTGAATATTATTTGTCTGCCTTTTTGTTTGCAGTCCTAACATTTTTGCTTAATTATTTTGTAGTCTGGATGCTGTATTTACAGCATTCCCAGACAAAAATGGCCAAATATGTACTTGAACTCCAGTCACATGAAAGAAGTCTCAGCTATAACCCTACACCCCAGCAGTGAAAAAAACTATTAACTACTCTCAGTCAAAGCTTCTTTGAATATATTCTTGCATACCTCAGTGCTAGCAGTGTCAAAGCTGGTTTCTCACTGCTCTGGAGGCCAATGAGCAGAACTCAGCTGTTCCCCACATGGGTTCAACCTGTGCTGCTCACGAAGTGAGGACCCTTCACTGGGTAACCAAAGGCACCTTCAAAGCAAAAAGTCAGGCAAGGCTGTAATTCTGCAGTAAAGTGCAGGCTGATACCATCTGTAACCCCCTCCCCATCTCTTTTCTTGCACTATTTAAAAGCAAAACACTGTAAAATATTGAAAACATCCTTATATGTCTTGTTGACTGCATTTGTTTCAGATACAAGCTGAAGCTAAGTAAAGACTTGGATGAACAGCACTAAAATGTAGCTATATTTAGGTCTCAGCATGTTAATGTTTCTATTTGTTGCACAGCCCCAAGGAATTCTTCAGATAGCTTTTATGGCATTTCTGTTGCCAAGGAAACGCCTCGTCGTGTGTGTGTGTGTGTGTGTGTGTGTGTGTGTGTGTACCGAAAGCCTGCACAACCTCCATCTCCACTTGCAGACGTAGAAATTCGTGTTGTGTTAAACAAGGCAAGGACACAACAAAGAAACAACCTTCCACATATATAGGTAAACACAAAGGGAGGAACTGTGCTTAAGCATCTCTCCTGTGACTCATGTCTGTCCCTCCAGACTTACCCCACCTTCCTGCAAGCACTTCGGGTTGACTGTGCTGCTTGCTCACAGCAACGGGACAGTGTCTAGATCATAGATCAGCTGAGTAAGAACTTTAAACCTATTGTGTTCACTGTCCTGTAGCAGCACAATCAGCGCCCCTCATTCAATTATTGTGTGCTTGATAGGGTCATTCACAGGGAGAGAGCTAAAAAAACATAAAGTGGTCAGGAATGAGATGAGTGAGTTATTTTTTCCCTTCCCTACAGGGTTTGCTATATTAGAAAGTCACAATTCTGTGAAGTGACAATCATGGGAAGTGACAACTATCTGGAAGATTGAAGCATCTGTCTTACTTGGTCTGTGCCCCCTCGTGCCAGGAGAGAACTGACATGACATGATCAGAACAGAAGTTTGGACTAAATATTTCACAGTCTGTTAGGGCAGGCAGAGATGGCTATTGGAGGATTTTCTTTAGGAGGATACCATACAGCCAGCTTTGGGAGCAGGGAGAGGGCAGGCAAAGGAGGGGGAAGGAGGAAAAAACACAAAATATTTGCATTTTTAAAAGCTTTTCCTCACAGTAGTTTCTGTGCAAATGTAGGTCCGCTGTAGGATCCTTTCCCATGGGGCTAATAGGAAAAGGTTTTTCTGGTGCTGCCTTTCCCTGTCCTGGTTTAGAATCTGTGCAGTTTTTTTCTAAAAAGACATCCAGCTGCTTTTAAACAGCATGCTGTGGGTGAGAGGCTCACAGCTAGCTAGATTTGGGCAAACTGGTGACTGCCTACAACAGTTCAGCTAGGTCATTATTTATTTCTGTATTTAGGCTTTGCACCTTCAGTTCTTCATCCCTTTTTCGCTCTAGATCTCAGTCTTGAGCAATCGCAGATCATGCACACCCAGACTCCCATGGAAATCTGTGAATCATGAAGATTTTTTGCTGACCTTTAAAATGTTACTTTTTAGTTTATCATGTTTCTCGTTCATTATTGCTGTTCATAGAGAGTCTTGTGAGTTCTCATTAATTTCAGTGAGAGCATATTTTTAGTGATATGGTGTCACCGTGCTTATCTCTCTGAAGGAATGGTTTTTGAACAGCAGCTGAAGTTTTGGCCTCCTGAGAACTTATTAGAGAGCATAAGACAAAAACAAACGAAAGCTAGTGATGATGCACAGAAGGAGCACCCATGATGACATGTCTTCTGTATGAACTGAAATGATTTGTACTTCCTAAGTTTGACTCAAGGTCTCAGATTGAAATGCTTCTTTTCACATCTAATAGCCGATTCTGCCTCCCTGTGCATATTAAAAGAATGTAAATATAAGTGAAATCTAGAAGATAGAGAAATGGGATAGCTGCCTTTTTCCAAATAAACAAATTCTGCCTTCCACATTTGCATGTCAGTTTTTCTATCCACTTTTAGATATTGACTGCCTCTTCTGAAATTAAACTCTTATGGCTGTGGCAAAGCTGATAGTAAAGGAAGATGGAAATGGGTTCAGGATGCCACAGTGCTGCATGTCTTGGAAATTATCTTCCTCTTCTGCAGGACATCTCTCTCTACTAGCGAGTTTGGGATTGTCAGTTTAGATCAATGCTTTACTTTGCAGTGAGATCAAATACAAATAGACTCAGCTTTAAATCACCTTTGAGCTCCCTGAAACCTGGGACAGTTTGGTTCATGGCATAATTTCCAGAGGGCTTACATCTCAGGCTACTCTATATCATATTGTCTCATGGGGATACCTACCTCATGACACATCTGTAGTCACAAACACTTACTACATTGTGTCTGCTCTGGAAATATGCTTTTGAGTACAGGAAAATTAGGGGAAGAGAATCAATCTCTGTGCCTCAAGATTCTTCAGGACACCATATCTGCCTGACTTGGTAGGTCTTTGCACCAGAAAAAAGTAGCCAAGTGGTGCTGATAAATCAAGTGATGCATGACCAGTTCAATTTCCGCTGGAATCTTACTTCAGTGTCTCTGAACGCAAGTTTGTACTGGGGGAGAGCATTTAGGTGGCCAACTGCTTTGTGCCTGAAGCCAAAATGACAAGATTCTTTCTTTCCTGTAGCAACCTGTGGCAGGGCAAACTTGAAATGTTTGCTTTTTCCCTGGTGTAGATATTACCAATCTCATCATATTGTACCCCAGACGACTGAAATAATTGTCATGGGTGTAGGAAAGCATAATAAAACACATTACCTGCCTGATTTTATCTTTCTGTCTCCAAGCCAGTGCATACATTTGTCACATTTGTGTTTAAAGACAGATACAGTATTACAATATAGGCACAAAGATCAATGCAAAATTATTTAGGTAATTGGAAATTTTCAAAAGAATTAATTTAAATTTTCATCAACTGCAAGAAAAGCCTGCTTCATTTGCTGATGAAACCTTTGTGCTTCATCCTTTTAAGGGAGAATAGTTGAACAGGTGCTGCTGAAGGTAACAATAATCATACTTTCCAAGAGGATAAGCATTCACTCATTTATATGTTTCTTTCTTCAGTTACCTTAACCTGAAAAAATGGGTAGATCTTAAAAGAATCAAAAGGCAGAAAATTTTATCATTTTTTCATTTTACTTCTATTCCCATGGCTTTACAAAAACATCCTCCACAGCTGAAGAAAGACTAATCCCCAAAGTAACTTTGAAGTGTCAGAAAGTTTCATAATGTTACTTCAGAAATATCCAACTACCAGTCTGCAGTGCAGGAAGGGAAAAAAAGGGGGGTGCTATATGATGAAACAGAGGGAATATCCAGCATATCACAAAGACTAATGTATATATTGCCATATCACAAAGACTAATGTATATAATGCCACCCATTACAGAATCTTCATACTTCACAACTAGAGGCCATGTAGAATTGCATTACATTTATATAACCACCAGTCTTTTTGCAAGGAGAACCACAGACTCCTTGGGACCTCTAATAATGCTGCACAGTTGTGAAAATATTACCCATGAGGGTCTGAGACCAGACTTTCTTGTATGGAATTAGATAGGAAAAAAGGACAAAAAAGGAGTTCAGCCAGCCCAGGAGAGGAGAAAAAAATCAGCTCTGGATGAATTCTTACAGGGGTCAAGAGAGGGAGAACAATATTGATTTGAAATTTGCATATACATCAGAAAACCCTCGAGGAATTCAAGTTTTGTTTTACTTGTGTTCTGAGTATCTTTTTCATGCCACTATAAACTAGGCAGCAGTACGCAACAGAACCTCAGCAGAGGGTCTTTATGCCAGGAAAAAGAACCCTATCAGAACAAAGTACATTAAAATGCTCTTTCTTCTACCCAGGCTCATACTGAAATTGAGGTTTTCCAAATGTCCTCTTAGAATCATAATTCCTAAGGAATGTGAGCTCTATATTAGAAATAATTATTTGAGCAAAGAGCAATCTGAAAGCAATTCATGTGGAGAAGCTGCAATAAATGGGGAGCTGAGCTGGGGAGTTATGCAATACCTGCCTAATGCTATAATGATAAAGGTTAATTTACCACTCCATAGTCTCTTCTTTTACTGCCTAAATTAATTTCAAAGCCAACACACCTCTTCAGCCTCTGTTAACTCCACATTTTTTACTATCTCTGAATTCCTCTATGCATTGTTGCATGATTCTCCTGCACTATCATCACAGGTTCTCCATGGGAGCACTTGTATTTATTTCATAACTGCCATCTTCTTCCAAGAAATTTAAGAAATACATATGATGATACAGGAGGTATATACAGATGCTCTCCATCCATCCTCCTATCTATCAAGCATTTTGACAATATTTGAGTGGGACCCACCAAGAAAGGAATTAGCTGAAAACTTCACTAGTGAGGACAGCGAGGTGAGCATTTGTGCAGCTGGACTCTTTCCCCTCCCTAGGATTTAAATGTTTTACCCAGTATTAACTGACGGGTAGAGGACCTGCACCCTTTATGGATTCTCAGCCTAGAAGCTATATCTGAAGATATGTGCTTTGGCTTTTCTTCCAAAAATACAAGTCTGTCTCTTCTCAAATACATATTGGAGGAGGACACATGGGAGAACCACAGCAGTTCGACTTCTTGCATGCAGCCAAAATCCCTCCACCTAGGAAACCTCAAACTACTGTCTGGAGACCTCTTGAAGCTGTTTTCTAGTTCAGAAAAGACTTCAGGATGTATGGGGCAAGTCTGACCCCTGTAGGGGCCCAAGTCTGATACAGCAACATAGTGTGTTGCCAAAACTGTGGAGATTAGAGGTTCCCACCTCTGCTCCAAGAACACCTTATATATTTTGCCTGACCATGTAGAACAAGGGGATGTGAACCAGCAGTTTTCACCAATTTGTACCCAACCACCTGAACGACATCTGCTTTTTCTTAGAGTCTGCAACATCTCAGTGTTGTAAAATGGATGCAAATTGTGCCACAGTACTATATAAACCAGGTTCAACGTACATCAGGGACCGCCAAGGA
The DNA here is from genome assembly GCF_965140245.1 of Athene noctua. Classification (NCBI taxonomy): domain Eukaryota; kingdom Metazoa; phylum Chordata; class Aves; order Strigiformes; family Strigidae; genus Athene; species Athene noctua. Next base: position 14,029,922 of record NC_134048.1, read on the forward strand.
GGGAAGATATACAAAAAATAAGTGTGCATTTAAGAGAGTGTGCACTTTTCAGATGCACTTCCATGGTGATAACACTGTGCAGCAACTACCCAAGGGGAATTTGCCATTATAACCCTGGCCAGTAACTGGCAAAAGTATTGCAAGCTCTGTGCCATTAACTTCAGCAGTGGCAGCAAAGTTGCTTCCCACAATGAAAGCCCCAGCCATTGACCTAGAACATCTTGTGGAAGATTATAGAAGCACTAGATGAGAATCTAAGTGGGATATGGGAACTGAAGAAGCACTTCTCCAACCAGATTTTATATTTTTTTTTACAGTAGGGAGGCAGGTTGCCTTTTAAGCATGGTTATCTAAGATTGTTAGCATAAAGGACAACTGAGAAAAATTCACTCAAGAGGAAACCAAAGCTAAATTGATAAAGGTGTTTCATTTGAGGCCAAACCATGTTGTGGACAGGATATTTCATCTCAATGACCAGATAGAATACCACGTCAATAGGTTTAGAACTGGAAAAGTCCTTTTGTGAGAAGGAGAGTAATTCAGATGTGCATCTTTTGCATGTAGCTTTATGTGTAGCTTTCTAGGTAAGTCAAACTAGACACTTTTCTTAATATAACTGTTCTGCTGTGAAGACATCAGTTATTACAAAGAAATAGGAGGCAGCTTTTAAATTGCTTTCCAGCCCCTTTCTTCCCGCCAATACCATGCTGAAAGGTGAAACTTCACAGTACCACTTCAAAGAACATTGTAGGTTGTCTTCAGTGATAGCATAATAGAGGAACATCACAGAAGTAAGTGGCAATAATTATATATTTCCTTTTTTGTCTTTCAAAGGTCATAGTTAAAGTCACAGAAAAAAAGTTTCCTTGGTATGACAAAGAGAGAGAGAAAAATCACTTCTGAGTATTGAGAAAACAGTCATTCTCCCTCTGTCTTTCTCCATACAAGACTATATGTGCCTTTATGTTTCTATTATAAATGACACATATGATTTAGCTGGGAACGCAGAAGCATCTAATTTCCAAGAAGAGCTGACTGTAATGTAGGACAGTGAAATACTGGGGAACTATAACCAGCAGTCCTGGCTAATATGTGTAGGGATTTTCCCTTACCTCTTCCTTTTAATGCAGGAAAACATAATGATGAATTTATTTAGTCCCAGGACTATACAAAGTGCAGATTGTAGATTCCAGACTAAAATTATCTTTATTTCTGTATGAAGTAGATTACAGAAGCAGTGGCAAAATGGATACTGTGACACAGACATAAAGCAGTACTTTACATGTGCATGACTTTGTGGAACACAGCAAAAAAATAAAATCACTATGAGGTAGACCAGAACTGAGGCTGGTTTATCTGAAATACTTAGACCACAAACTGCAGCCAACTCAAGACCTGCTTCGTGAGCTGACAGTGGTGAAAGGACAGGGAGACTGATCCAGTTCTGACAGTAGAGGTGTCCTCACTGCTGTTTTGAACGTTCGCTGCAGTTACTTCCCTCTCTCCATTCATCTTTTAAGGAACTTTGAGTTTCTATCATTGATCTCTGACTTGCAAACAGATAGCATGAACACCACTGAAGCACATTTCTCTGTTACAAACAGAAGACAGTTTGATCTAGAAAAGATCTTTACATCACGCTAAGTAAAAAGTAACATTACTTAATCAAAAAAAGAGGAAACAATATTTCAGTAGCTACCATATTCTATATTCTATATGGTGATAGAATTATGTATATACATAAATACATATGTATATACATAAAGACACTATTCTTTGTATGCTATTACTGACATGTAGCAATTTAAAATTTAGCATAGTTTTAAAAATTAAAATCCCGTTAAATAAACTTCTAAAGAAACTGTGAAGATTTGATATGTTTTCAAAATTTTCTGACACAGGAGATATCAAAATGACATTTCAACATCTAGTTTCTGTTGTGAATTGCTGTTAAAACCTATGATTCCAACAACAAAAATCCTATGAAGAAAGCTTTGCATGTATTGTTTCAAATGTACATTTTGAGAAGGTATTCTTTTGTCAAGCTTCTGAAGTAATATTACCATTACAATTTTTAATACCAGTAATATATTTGAATTCTGTTATTCCTCAGGCTGAAATCTTGTTTGTACAGCAGTCACAAGACTGTAGACTTAATGATAGCAACAGTATATAAAGGCAAGAGAGAATCACATTGCAAGAGGGAGGTCCAAGGGTTTTGTTTGAATCCAGGATTTTTGTTCAGGCTTTCATAAAATGTTTGCAAATATTTCTTCTTTATATTGCCTATCCCTAAAAGGTACAAATTTCTAACAAATCAAAGACTATGCGGTGTTTGAACTTGGGATTTTGGTCATATCTTGTTAAAGATTAAAAAATTCCAGCAATGCTTTTGCTTGTTCTTTGTACTAGCAACAGCTCTGCTAGTCAAGCACTAAGATCTATATGGAAGGATAACCTCTGTTCCCTGTAAACATGCAGCATGGTCTTGACAGTTTATTATATTGACACTGGGATAATTTCAAGTGTAGAAACTTATCTAGCCACACTCTCCCAAGATAATTATAATTATAAAAATAATGATAGGGTTCCATAAAACATCATCAGTGTTGTGTGTATAATACTGTACCCATTTTTTTTTGCATGTCACAAATACAAATCTAGATGAAATATATTTGTTTATTAACATTTTGACATGAATTGACTCAAGGTCAGAGAGGTTTGGCAGCAAATGAGATTTAGACTGCTACCAGGAACAGCTCAAAGAAGCTAAAATCAAACAGTTCTCAAGGTCTGCACTAACAAACTAGGCAATCCTTGTGAAATTAAGCAAAGGAGAGCACAAAAATTAAGCTCTCCCTCAGAAGAATGTTCGAAGCCTTTGGCTAGCTCCAGAGGAGGTTTTCTGTCTTTTGAGTGCACTGATACTGAGTCTGCCAGTTCATCAAACTGTGTCTGCCACTACTGATGTCAAGCTTTCCTCCCATTCATTCTGCCAGCGGTCACCAAGTTCATATATTTGTGGTGGGCTTTGATGTAGATGAAAGTCTGCAATGGTCTTCACATGGTGTTCAGTGGACATACTAGTGTTGATGTGGACTTTGATCATAATTATACATTGTAAGTGGATCTCATGGCTTCATATATTGTCTTCACTCCTTGGTCTCTTGATTAAGTTTTCCACTGAGACATTATGAAATTAGGACTATTTAGAGTTCTACTGTAAAGATTATTCTTACTTTCCAGTGTGAAGAGATTTTCAGGTCTTTTCCACTTCCAGTGCTTGATATACGTTAAATGTACCAAATTATCTTTCAGCTTAGTTTTTTGTTGAGATGCTTATAGTAGGCTGTTACCTAAACCAAGAGTCTGTAGTTTTGTAGTCACCCAATTTTATTTCAAGATCCCCTTGCTACTCTTCCACTGGGCCTTATTCTCTTCTTCCCTTATGGGTGGAAGTGGAATGTAAGAGAAATGTCTATTGTACCCCACTTTCCAGCTCTGTTTTGATGGAAGCTGAGGTCCCAGCACAACCACCTTCATTCAGACATTCTCTACATGGCATATTCTAGCACACTGACAGCACACACTGAATAGTCACTGAGTGGCAGGTAATTCAGGTAGAAAACAGCATTTTTGTCAAGGTTGTCCACATAAGCCTTTTCAGTTTCCGCTGCATTAAACCTCTCAAGAGGATAGATACTGTTGTTATCTGTCACATAGCCAGAGACCAGCTCTGATGACTATGCTCTGACAATATCATCAACTAAGAGGTGACAGTGGTCAACAAGACATCAAAGTAGAGAGAAAAATACTCTTCAGCATATTTTTTAGCGTTCATCCCTATGAAAATAGGTCTCTACCTAGAAATACGCAGAGCAAATTGTAGATTTGAAACTCTGAGACTTCTGAATGAAATGGTTTTGTTTTCTTAGAAAATTGGGAGAGTTGTGTGGTTTGTGTATGTATGATACATATGTGTGAGAACAGAAAAGAATGGCAGTCTGGTCTTGAGTGGCTGTAATTCTGCAGTCTTGTATGGCTTAAGACTCTGCATTCTGAAGAAACATGGAATATTTTTTGTATTAATATTATGGTGCATTTCAGGGTCAGACACTGCCTGTGAGAAGATGATGAAGTGGGTAAGCAATTTCCTACACTTCTGTGAATGCAATGACTCCATTTATCTTTTAAGAGAGGTGGTTTGCTGCCTCTGCTGACTGACACATAGATGCTGTGATGCCCGTTTCTGTCTGATTCTTTCTTATTTTATTGCTTTCTGTTGTCTAAAGGAAACAAAGAGATTAAGAGTAAGTATGCTATGCTATGCTATGCTGTGCTATGCTATTCTATTCATGTGTGGTGCTTTGTGTATGATAAATTGCATTTCAGAAGAGAAAACTCAATAAATTTGTCCTAGAGAAGTGAAAGAAGCAGGCAGTAGTAAGTGCTTATTGCCCATCGCTACAGATAACACAATGCAGCTTGAATTCATTGGAGATTACTTGGAAATGTATTTTATATGCTATGTTCTTTAACTCAGGATTTTCTCTTGACAACAGGAATAATAGGTGAGATGTACTTGTTGGGATTTACAGCATGTAAAGGAAACCATCAGTAGACCTGTGTACCTCATAAATCCTACTCACCCAGCAATTATTTTTACCTATTGGCCCAATATTAAAATTCTCAGTCAGTTGCTCTATATTTTTCATAAGCAAACCAAAGTTTTGTTAGTATGTTTGGTCCTATCTAACTCCTCAGTTGTCCTGTCATCCAGCACCATGAGGAGTAGCTTCATTAGCTGCTGGAGCCATCTGAACTTTACTGTTATACAAGGTTTTGTTTCTAGCAAAGAGCATCATCTAGTTCAGAGGCTGGATCTCTGCCTGGCTTTGCTAGTAGCTGTACTGGCAACTATGTTGTTTGTTCCAGTTAGCTCTGAGTGGCTGTGGTGTCATCTGCCTGACATGATTTAAGGAAGGTTGCACAAGGTTGTACATTAATTACACTTTAAACAAAGCTTTGTCTGTCTCCGGATGCATATAGAGAGCACTGGGGAAACTGTTGGGTAGGGAGATGAAGGCAGACTGTGAACAAGCTGGGGTTTTTTCTGTCTATTTTGGCCCCAGCAGGCTATTTTTATTTGGCCATGACCCAGGTACCTGTGGAAGGCAAATCTCTGCTACTACACTTTTGCTGAAATGTGTCCTTCAAGTCTAGCGTTTTCCCCATGAAAGGCCATTCAGATGTCTTGGTGCACATTGTCTGGGTTTCCACATGAGTAACTGCTTTTTGCTTCTGCTTTTTCTGAGCAGCAAGATGAATGAGCTGGGACTGAGCACAACACAGCTAGGTTACATCGGGCCCCAAAGCTAGTTTTTCTATAGCTTGTGTCTCTGTACCTAACAGTGTAGTTCCACAGTAAAGTCAGATTCCTATGTGCAGTTTTTTAAGGGTGTTTAGTATCCCAAGACTACAGATAGATTAGGAGTCGTGCCTATGTGCCTGCCTTCAAAAACCACAAGGTTTTGCAACCAGTTAGCCTTAAGTCTGAATTTATCCATTTCCATCATCTTCCTTCCTGTATGGTTCTTAGAAGTTTTGTTCCAAGGAGGGCAAGATCCTGGCTAACTGGTCTTTTTACTGCACCTGGTAGAGTGCTGAGAGAGAAAAAGAGCTTGTAATTTATATGGCTGGACTAACAGCATTCACATTGCTTTCTTTTTAAGGGAAGTAGCTGAAAACTGGTGCAGTAAAATACTTTTCAATTTTGCTTCTAATTTAAGAGAAAATGGTAAATGACAAAGATATTTTAAAATGTTATTTCCTGCTCATTTTTATTTATTTCCCCTAGCTTAAGGTAGTCGGTAAATGCTACAATTGCAAATTGAAATGTGCTATGAAAATAAGCTATCAGAGATACTACACCTTGAGACCATATGACCAACATTTAGTAGAGTGGGCTAAAGTCAGGAGTTCTCTGGGTGTTCAGTCTGAAACCTTGCTCAGGGATCCACATAACAGCAGTGTTAGACACCAGGGACACAAAGTGCTCTGTGTTCCTTCTGAGTTGCTTGATGGGATTTGTAGTTTCTGATATATTAAATATGGGTTGAAGCTCCATGGGAGATGCTAAAAAGCACTCTGCTTGATAGCAGCCTTGATTTTTTTCACACCAGTTAGTCTGTCACAGTTCAGAAAAACACATACAAAAGCTTGAGTTCATACTGCTTCAGAATAAACCTGGTCTTCCCCTTTATCTGCCATCTGAGGCTAATCATTCTGCATTTATGACATTGTATTGATTTCTGGAGCCACAGCTTGTGTTGTGACACTCAGGGTGATGATTGTTGTTTAGTGAGTATCAAGTATGCTTAGTGTACTGCAGAAACAGAAAAGAAAGCGCAGCGCACTCAGAGGTGCTTACAAGTCTGCTCTAAAATGCAGTTCAGAAACAGAAAATACAATAGACAAAGAGCCGTCGCCTCCAAGCAAAGCACTTGTGTTGCTTTAAGCAGGTCAGCCATCCTACAGAAGTGCTTTGTTGGATCAGAGCTTCAGAAAGTTTCACAGATAAATTTGTCTTATGGAGGCACTTGACCAAAGAGACATCATTTAAGGAAAGACTGCTTGGAGAGGGGAAATGAGAAGAAAAATGGGAAGGAAACAGGCTGGAGTCAGACTGGTACAGGAGCATCAGAGGGAGGAAAGCAGCAGCTATCAACAGAAAGAGTGAATTGCAAGGGGGAGGAACAAAACCAATAAAAGCAAAGTGCTTTGCTGTGCTGGTTTTGGCTGGGATAGAGTTAATTTTCTTCGTAGTAGGTAGTATGGGGCTATGTTTTAGATTTGTGCTGAGAACAGTGTTGATAACATAGAGATATTGTCCTTTTTTGCTGTGCTGCACTTACACAGAGTCAAGGCTTTTCCTGCTTCTCACCCCACCCCACCAGTGACGAGTCTGGGGGTGCACAAGACACTGGGAGGGGGCACAGCCGGGACAGCTGACCCCAAGTGACCAAAGGGATATCCCAGACCATATGGCATCATGTTCAGCATATAAAGCTGGGGGAAGAAGAAGGAAGAGGGGGACGTTCAGAGTGATGGCATTTGTCTTTCCAAGTCACTGTTACGTGTGTTGGAGCCCTGCTTTCTTGGACATGGCTGAGCACCTGCTGCCGATGGGAAGTGTTGAAGGAATTCCTTGTTTTGCTTTGCTTGTGTGTGTGGCTTTTGTTTTACCTATTAAACTGCCTTCACCTCAACACATGAGCTTTCTCCTTTCTACTCTTCCGAGTCTCTTCCCTATCCCACCAAGGGGGGAGTGAGTGAGCGACTATGTGGGACTTATTTCCTGGCTGGGGTTAAACCACAACATTTGCTTTTGCAAGAACAATGTTGTCACAACCATTAGGGTTCCCATAAGACAAACCATCCATAAGACAAAATTGTGACTTCTTCAATCAATTTTAACACCACTCTTACACAGACACAATCACCACTGAAGCCATAGATGTCAACATAGGCTAAATTAGGTATATATTTCTATCCTGTACAAAAAGAAAGTTTATAAAGGAGTAGAATTCCTTGCATGATGAACCAGCTGCTCTGTAAAAAGAATGAAAGCACAAACTGTATATATGGGATTAAAATAAATAATGCTGTCTTTTGCATCTGCTTCTTTTAGAGCATCAACATGAGCTGAAGAGTTGATGCTGCAAAATTGTCTTAACTGCATAGGCGTTTGTTAGTTAAGTGACTGCCACACTCCCAGCCACACATTTACACTCTTTATTGGGAGTACCTCGTAATTCTTGCCTGGATTGTGGTTAAAAATAGGCACAGTGCAAAATAATGAACAAAACAACAGTGCATAGGGGCAATTAAGCTACCAACAGAGACTGCAGGAACTAACATAAGGAAAAGAAAAAAAAACATTGCACAGGGAAGCTAATACATAGATTTATACCTGCTCAACATGACTAGTCCCTGAGCTGCACAAGACCTGCCTGCTTTTATTTTTCACAGCCAGTGGGGTCATTAGTGCAGCCTCCTAATGCCTTTCTGCCTGCTCTGAGAGTCATTGGGGTGCTGTGCTGTGGAGCAGGTCCTGGACCAAGGCATGCCTCATATCTATGATAGATGGAGGTGATTTTCTCTGTCCTTTTTCATCCCACCAGGGATTTCCTACAAAACCAGGCAGATAGACCTCCCTGCTTCCCCTGTCCATTCACTCCTGAATAATGAAAGCAGAACCAGCCTTCCCCAGGGCCAGAGTAAACTAAATTCTTTAAAGCCTTCTGTGTAAAGTTACCGTTTTATCTTTTCTTTCTCTGAGGTATTGATTTTTCTTGGGTCTGCATCACTAGCCCACAGAGATCTTATTCCTCTTTTTTTACTGTCACAAAAAGAATATTTTACTTATGCTGCAGTGAGACAGGAGAGGCTATGATTGTCTCTAGGAAGAAGGAAGGTTGTTCTCTTCTAATGCATTAAACAAGGGCTAGATCTCCAACTTGTTGTAGGAAAATTGACACTTGGTTTCAGCCTGGAGACTCCAGTACCTCTATTTTAGAGAGGTTTTGCTCAAGCCCGTGAGTATTCACTACCAAACGACGGTGAGACTTGCATTCAGGCCAATCATTTCCACTGTTTGCCTCAGGTGAGTCAACTACCAAGTATGGACATAGGGTAGTTACTAATACTAAATATAGTGTATTTATTTCTTCACACACCTCTGCCAGCCTCCAGCTTCAAAGAGATTAGAAAAACAAAATTAATCTCCCAGTGCCAAATAATAGCACTCCATTTGTAATCAGTTGTCAAGTCCATACATATTTAGCCATTTGGGCGTATTGCTACTGCTGTAATTTCCTTGCAGAAAGGAACACAAATAGGTCTTTTGGGTTGGGGGTTGATTTGTTAGGTTATTTTTTCAAAGTGGGAGCAAAATGAGTAATCCAAGAGCAGATGTCCTGAATTTACTATTTAAGACATAATAAAAGTCATGCAGCTACTAAAGAGCCACCCAGAGATGTCTCTAGAGTAGCAATTTGAAAAATATGATTAAAGACCACCCAACTGACTAAAAGGCACTGATTCAAACTAAGAAGATTAAAACAAATTAAGAAAGCAGAATCTAAACTGTCTATGAAGAAGACTTTTTTGACAATGGAGCCACCATGAGTGAAATCACTGGGGAGGGAGTGTTGACATGTAGGTGTCATTCCCCTTGTGTATGAAAATCCAGGATCCTGGAGTGGAAAATGACATTATATTTATCCTCATGATGTTGTTTGCTTAATGAATGGAAGTGCAATGGCAGGAGGAAAAGCCAAGATGATGAATCCCCTCCTCCTTGGAATTAAGAGCAATTGCCTCCACTGACTTCAGCTACACCTTTTTTTCACCCTGTAGTAATGACATGTGGGTAATTAAACCCAAAGTGAGTTAGGGTCTTCAGTTCAAACCTTATTTAACAGCATCATGATATTAAATATTCTGATTACAAGTTTAGAAGATAAACTAAGCCACTTTGAAAGGCATCCTTCCACTTTGTTGACTACCAAAGGTAAGTTTCGCTGGGTTATATCCTCATTTACTGTTATTTCAACATGCTCATCAACATCTACTGAAGTTTGTTTCCTCTTGTCTGCTTAATCTCCCAGCTCACAGGGCAGCAGCTCTGAAATGCTCCTGTGCCCAGAAATGGGGCTCTCCCTGGGCTAGGCAATGGCTGCTCACACCATGAAGGGTGCAAAGTGCAGACACCCCTGTCTTCTAGCAAAAGGCTGTCAGCTGGGTGAAGAAGTCTTCCAGATGGATTAGATCTGCCAGTAAGCTGCAAAGTGGATAAAACAGACTTCAAGTAGTAGGCGTGTCCTGAATGAATGGAACATTATTGGAACATGTCATATAAGGCAGCTAAGCACTACAGGTAAGGCAAGAAAAGCTTAAAAAAATGAGATATTTCAGTTCCATAACTGATAATACATTTTGGGCTTACAGTGACTTTAAAACCAAATAGAAATAAAGGTCTAGAAACAGGCAGTGATACTGTCACATGATAAAAAATGAGGCAGTAATTCAGGAGAGCCTCAAACTTGGGCACACAGCACCACTTTGGACACAGATCTACTGTTTGAGATCTCTACTCAGGACTGGCAGATAGTATCTAACACCTAGTGAGATTTCTGAAGCAACAGCAGAAGACAAAATAAGCTACTTTACAGCACTTGAGTTGCTCCCCTACTGTACAAATTAGGAAATCTATTTTGAAGGGGTAGTTACTATTATCAGAATGGCCAAATTATATTTTACCGTGAAGGAGTCAGCTCTGCAGTTGGCTAAATACATTCTTCATCAGTGGCCAAGAAATAAAATTTTCCACTAATGATATTTCTCCACTAATTTGCCAGCTCTAGAGTATCACCTTATTTCAGAAAATGGTACAGATTCACAGATCACTTGGTGTCAAAGTGTTGCTAAGAACTTTTTCTATCACATCACAAATATTAAAGGAAGAAGCAAAGAGACAGTTAGTGGCACAGTCTGAAAGGGCCCCAGCAATAGAGACATTAAGTGTAAAGCACCTAACTCCCAGAGGAAGTCATTTGGGCATCTTTCTGCATCTGAATAAATAACACCTGAAAAATGCATACCAACACCCTTGTGCTTCTGCACACATTGCACAGCACTGCTAATTAGTTTAGCACCAGATTTACTTCTGAGGGAGGAATAGTGGGTGGGAAACTCTAGGCAGAGGAATGTACAGAGGGAATAAATAAATCTTAAGATCTGAAAGAACAGAAAAAGAGAAGAAGAAAAGAAAGAGCTAGTAATTTTTTTTTTAAAAAAATCCAACATTACAAAACTGCAACAAATAAAAATAATTACTTTTATATGGCAAAAACATTGTCTATGGAGTTACCCCTTTTGTTTGGGATCAGTGTCATTTTATATTCCAACTAGATAGTAATCTAGCTAGAAGTAACCTAGAGGTACAGAATAGCTGAAAAGCAGATGTGGAATGAGCTCAATAGCCAGACACCACAGTGAGGCAAAACAAAACTGGTACATGTCTGTAACAGAAGTTATCCTGGTTTTATTTCTGGCTTTTAGAAGCAGAATTGTATCTCTGATTCAACCATTGACAGTTGTGTGATGTTGAGTAGAACTTCCAAGGCATGCTGCTGAGTGCTGGCTTCACAAGCAGTCACTTGATAGCTAAAGCAGCAAAATCAAAGAGCTTGGAGTTAGTTCTCCATTCTTGTTCAACAAGGCTCATGTCCTTTATGATGACAATCCACAGAAACTAGGAAGTGTGCTGTAGAAGTCCATAGCTAGGAGCAGATATACTCATTGATAAGCTGAGGAACAACCCATTAAGGCTGAGTGCCAAGTTCCATGTGTTTCTTCTGTACTTTGTCTTTACCACACATTACTCAGGAGCAGTAGATGAACCAATGAACTAGTTTTAATCCTGCTGAGAGATATCCTGTTCCTCAGTGCTTCCTTTGAAAACAAGAAGTATGTGACATTGCTTTTCAGCAACCATCACAGGCAGAGCCAGAACACCCTATGCTTGAAACACACCTCCCATCTATGCCTGAGTCTCTAAGGTTGCCTACATAATTATCTGTAGGAGCTTGCAATAACTGACCTGAACTTGCCTGCTGACATTCTTAGTCACTCAGCACCGTGCTAATCCCATCCCAAGCTAGTGGATGTGATAAGGAATGTGGACCCTCTCACATACCACACAGCATCTTGGCCCATCTTCCAGGTCCACATCCTGCTGCTCTGCAGGTATTCCCTAAGACAAAAAAACTACATAGTGTGTACTCAGTGATTTACAACACTGCTCAGTTCAGGAAGATGTGGAATATCATGTCCTTTTACTGACTCATTTGCTTGTATTAGTAGAAAATAATTTCATTTATAAGGAATTCAGATACTGGGTCATAACTTTAATTTAGCAACTAGTGAATCATGGACATTTCTTCCTGCAAAAACTTGCTGTATGATAATTTTCTCCTTCATTTCCTTTATATGAAATGTAGATAAAATGCCACTATTATAAGAAAAGAATTGGGTTTAATGTCAATATTGATCGCTGGGGAGATTATCTTTAGCTCACCAGTTGAGGGGAGGTTTTATGTGAACTTACTATACACAATTACCTCACATAACAACATAATGTGTGGCTAATGAAAACAAATGTCAGCTCCTTGCCACAAAGTATAAAGTACTACACACACATTTCCAGCTGGGCAAACCACTATCAATGCATTAAACAGCTTTTTCAAACTGAAATGATGTATCAGGCAATTGAATGATCACAGCAGGCAGCTATGAACACCAGCAAGAGCAGCTCCACTTCTTGAATAAAGTATGAAAGATGCTGGCTTTTCTGGGCTGAGACCGAAGTCCCCACAAGATTTGGGGACCACTGTACTTCCTGGAGTCGATGGAGAATGTTAAGCACGTTGCACCATGCACTCTGCATCTTGAAGGACTGCATGAAATCTGATAACCCCTTTTTTAAGTGTAAAGATATGAATATAACTGGATTTAAAGTGAATCAGCTGGCTTGATCAAATCAAAGACTTGACTCTATAAGCGTGAGGCTCTTCATCTGGTTCAATCAATAGGATCTGTAAGGAGTTCACTTGCCTGATTCATGCAAACAATCCTGTAGGGCATTTTAGGCAAAGTGAGCAGCTTGGTATAAAATAAAAGCCATTTAGTCTGAAGATACATAACAATAATGACTCAGTCCAGGCTTTTTTGATTTCCAATAATATAATACTTCAATACATCAGTCCATTGCCAGCAGTTTTCTTTCTAACTGGCAATTCAGCCAGTATATGCTTGTGTGTGTGGGCTCAGGGCATATATATAAAACCCCCAAACTTTTATTGCTATTGTATACTGTCACTGCCACCCCTGTGTGTGTTTTAAATAAAGCAAGATCCAATTCTTTGCAGCATAGCTTTCCACAGGTCAGCAACTGAGTGTCAGCTTTGCATACAGAGCTCAAGGACCTGTTCAAGGCTTTAACAAATGGAAGTCACTGCTGTATTATTAATATAGTACACACAATCATCAATATATGCCACGCTGGGAGAGCTAGCAACACTAATTTTGTTGAGTAGATAATAAGTAAGAACAAAAGTAACTTTAACAGAGCAGGAAATAAGAGGAGTTTTTTTCTTCAAACCACTGAAATTGTTAATACATTGAAATGCCTAATGATTCACTGAACTCTGATTTGAAAGGCAGAAAGTCTAAGAGATTTAAAATACTGTTCTTTCTGAGGAGCAATTACTTGTGATTTAATCAGCTATGCATTTAAAAAAATGTAGAAGCTATTTTACGTAGGAGAGCAAAATGACTCACTAAATGAACCTTCACCATAGGGAAAAATCTGTATTACCATCAAAGTAGTGAACGTGATTCAAAGAAATACGCAATGAGTCTTGTCAGTGAAGATCTGAGGGATAGAAAGTCACCTAAGTTCATTCTGCAGCCTTCAGCCAAAAGAAGATTTAAGACTTGATTTTACTGTCATAGAAGATGGGTATCTTAAAGTTTCTTGTTGATAAGAAGACAAGCATAGCAGAAACATGTAAGTCCCTGTACTAGCCTCTCTGTTTTATCCACTGGTAAATCTAGTGCCACCTCTCAGAGCTTTCTATATTGATGACTACTCTCATCAGCTTTCACAGTAGTCACCAACTAAAACAAAACTGAACTGAAAATTCAGTAATGTGAGAATTAAATTAAGTAATGGAGAAGAAATCTGATCAAACTAAATATGTATTACAGATAAGAAAGTAGGAGAATGCATGAAGTATCTGCAGTGCTGGGTTTTTTCTTTTAGGCAAAAATTACCTGTAACACAAGTATGAATGTATATAACTGCTTTTTTATCCAAAAATACCCAGACATTATGCATACAAATGTACAGTGAATGTTATACAGACATATATATAGACCAAAAAAAATCACACTGATTCGTAAGATGGAACCAAAGTCACTCCCTTTCGATGCCATTCTCCATGACTGGAAGCCCAGGAAGTACTTCAGTACAAATAGTACCTGAGTAATAGTGGCTGTATTCAAATATGTAGGAGGTCTGAATGTCAAGTACTCTTGAGTAGACTAGCTAAAATTTTTAAAGTTTTCAGCTCCCCAGAATGACCCAACAACTAAATGTTTCAATTATATGAGTTTGTGGGATAATGCGATAACAAGGTTTATGGCTGCATAAAGCAACATTTTAAAAAAACCTGCTTTAGTGACTAAATTGATATGTTACGATAAAATTATTTTGTCTAAAAGAAAACACAGTTTTGAGAGCTAAAACCCACTAAACAGTCATCTAATTTTTGTATGTGCTGTGGTTTGTATTTCGGATAGTTCTAATTCTCCTGAAGGAACTAAAAAGACAATTATACATTCACAGAGCATTTGCAAACGTCTGTCCCAGATCCACATGCACTTGATTCATCTGTGTGCACAAATAGCATGAGTTTGATAACAAATGATCAGAGCTGGTAATTAGCATAGACAGCTCCCTAATTTGCACAGGAAGTCAGCACAGTTGCTTAAGCTAAGAAGGTACCTTGTTGCGTGCCTTGATCACAGTTGGAATTATTTGTGTCAGTGGGAATCCGGTGTATTTGAGGAAATACTGTAGGTTTCTTAACATTCTAGAAAGGAAACAAATGGAAGAAACTTTTCTTCAGTTCTCAGAATAAATCTATTTTCTCTTTCAGAATGCTTTGAAAAAAAATTTTTTTACAGTATCATACACAATATCATATGACTCATCCCAGTAAGTAATAGGAGGCACATCCTGTAGTTCTGCCATTCTGTTTCTCAAGATGATCACAGTCTAAAGGAGTTATGTTTGGGGAATAAGTGTGGGAGGTCATATGGGACATTCTGGACACTATCTACCAGCCTTCTCATTAATGAATAATATCTGGAAAGAAATAACGAGAAAAAGATGGTGCCTTGATTTCTAACATTTGCAATGTGCAGCTTAAAATTGTGCATAAAACATCTCGCCTTGCACACTTACTCTGCTCACCTTGGGATACAGCTTCAGGAAGGCGGCAGTGGCAACTTCCCCATCAAGGGACCAAAGCAAAGTAGCTTATGGTGATGTACCGGCAGATGTCATTTGCAGATGACAAAAGCAGACAATTACTTCCCTTACTCACCTGGGGGCCATATACAGTCAGGACTAAATGGCAATGTGAAAAGTGCTCATTTGCTGATGGATGGGCTGTGTTTTTATCGGGTATTGTGCCTCCATAGGCTCACTGTTTACTTTCCAGAATGCCTTGGAGACAGCAACACTGATGCTGGGACATGTGTTCTTACTTTAATAGTGCCTAAAATGGCACAGAGAAGCCAAGATTTCTAAGATTAAATCCATTGCCCAGAACAACATCTTTATGTTTCATCTTCAGCCCTCTTGATATTTCTGTACTAGATATCAGAAAATGCTGCTATTTATTTAAAAAAGGGTTTTTCCTCTGTTATTTCCTTGCCCATCTGCTTCCAATTCCATTTCTAAGCAATAGACATGAGCATAAACATCATCATTCATCTCCAGAGTTTTACAAAGTTCAGAGAATATGTTCATCTCAGTTCCATAACCCTTTTTAGGGCAAACCTACAGTTTTGATCCAAAGCCAAATTTATTTAGCTATCAGGCTAATCCAGACCCAAGGTTTTTTCTTAACCATAAGCTAAATCACACTTGTCTGGTGGACCTATGATTCTCCATGACGGTTGTAGCTTGTATTGCTATGACTGATGCACATCTTGAATTTTCTATATTACAGACTAGACCAGTTGATCAGAAGACAAGCCCAATATGCAGGGTAATGACTAAAGTTTTGAGGGTGGCGATAATTTAGTTTTCTTCTTTTTGATTGCCATGGTTTGTTTGTTTATTTTTTATCATTGCCTTTTGATAAAATTTTGATATAAATTCTATCCTGGATGTGCCATTTTCTGACATTAATGGCATTTTTGTCCATCAAATTGTTCTCACCACAACACAGTCATCTCTAGCTTTTCTCTCTTCTATTCTGTCACTTTGCCAAAAAATGCATTAGTACATACTTGTGATATGAAAAGGACCCAAGGGTTCATTCTTGTTTGCTGTCTCCATTGGGTTGTTCTTGAATTATGTACTGAAGAGGACAGACCCACTTTCGAAAAGGCACTTATTCTAATAATAAATGTCTCAATTACACGTATATTGCTGTTAATTCTGAGTATGACTAAAAAGATCAATTTAATGATGTAAAATAATATTTCTATTATTTCAATTATTAACCTCCTGTGATTCTCACAGTTATTTTTTTGCTGCAATTCACCTCTCAAAACATGTGTCTGGTGCTCAGTGGCCTACATTAGCCTTTCCCAGGGTGCATACTCAACTGATGAGATATTTACAATAGTTCAATACCTTTAAAGTAATGGTTGTTACTAGATCAGAGGCCATGTACTAGAAAAAGTTCGTGCGAATAGAAAGACTGCATCAATTCATAAAATAATCAAGGTTGTAAAAGACCTTGAAGATCATCCAGTCCAACCATTAACCTAACATGGACAGTTCCCAACTCCACCATATCCCTAAGCACTATGTCAACTCAACTCTTAAACACCTTCAGGGATGGGGACTCCACCACTGTCCTGGGCAGCCCATTCCAATGCCTAACAACCCGTTCTGTAAAGAAATACTTCCTAATATCCTGTCTAATAATCTAATATCCAGTCTAATAATTCCAGTGACAGACAGACTCCCTCCTGGCAGTACATTGGAGTCCTGCAGAGGCAACAGACTGGAGGGATAAGAGATTTATTACCAAGGAAAGACTTCTTGGTCTAAGAGGATGAATGCTATTCTAGCAGAAGTTCATAGAACTTTTGTTTAGTTAAGGAAGACAACACGGGATGTTCTTCTCTCTACATGACAGGTTGTTTTATCACAGCCTCCCTCGGTACCAAAACCACTCTGGGTCTTCATCACTTTACCATGGCTCTTAACAGGCTTTGGGTAGTATTGTGGGTAAATGTCATAATTTCTTTCTCTGGCTTATCTTATTCTGTTCATTTCTCTACAAATTATGATACTACTAGTTCAAACAGTCTTTCTTCTTAAACTTTTGTGTAAATTAACCATTTAGTGTTTCCTCATCTCATTATAATTTAAGATGTAAGACTTTTTAAAAGTCTGTATCTTAAAAAATTTCCATCTCAATTAATATGGTAATACTATAAAAAGTATTTTTATTACCCTAGTTCCCAGGTTTCACAAGGAGAAAAGTAATAAGTATTAATACAATTGAATTATTTAATTCCATAATTGTTTTCAGACTGTATAAAAACTACTGAAGGAAGCTGTTAGATGACATATCTAATATCTGCATGTTCATAAGCATTAGGTGAACTATAGATATAAAGGGACTGAAGCTAAAATATTGCACGCGAATTTCCTATTTTAACTACTTAGCCCATATGAAGGGCTGTGACCACAGTGCAGTGAGTAAGAGAGTTTTCAGTGTTTTAGCAGTAAACACTGACTCACCTGCCCAGCGCTCTGGACGAATAATCATTGGTGACAAATATAAGCCTATTTCAGACATAACCCTGGACAACAAAAGTTATATAAAAGCATGAGATATTTTGTCCCTTTCCAGAGGCAAAAATACCACAAGTCCAGTTTGACTCAGTCATTCTCTGCCATTTGCAGCCAAGTCCTCAGGAGAACAAGTCCTGAGGGCTTTGCACCACTTTCTGATATATCTTCCTTGGTATCGGTCCCCACTTTGAGTCTCTGGTGTTTTTCCTCCCCATTCGGCATGTCTGTCAGTGCAAGCAGGCTGCAGCTCACAAAGTACAAAATACTTTATGGGGTATCTTTGGGTCCCAAGTGACTTAGCAGAAGTGCTCATCACTTTGTGAGGCTGAACACTTCAGTGTGTCTCTAACTCTAACCTGAACAGCAGGAACAGAATGGAGTCAGTTTTGCAAGGCCTGAAGGTATTTAACAGTGGAGACAGGGTAGGGCATGCAGGTTGTGGACATCAGTAAGTGTCCATCCAGATAAGAATTAGAATACTGAAAAGATACAGCTTTCATGTTTGTCAGCTGTGGACAAAATCCATTATGTTCTCCATAAATTAGATGTTTTCCTAGCTCTATCGCAGCAGTGCAAGGACAGAACATTCTTTGCAGTCTCCATAGATGAGCAAAGTGTTTTCACGATCTTTTTGCTAGCAGCAAAATGCTTTTTTCCACCAGCTGAATTTATCTACCCTTTATAATTGTTCAGACTAATTAATACTCCAGTAAGCTGCACACCGGCATTACCTTCACATCCCTACGCATCTGCTCTTCTGAACTGATGCCGCTGTTGTTAAACCATCAAAATGTTTCTGAGCCGCCCAAGTCTTCCTGGAGACCACAGAACACATGTGTGTCGTGCTTTTCCATGAACGATGAGGAAGATGCAGGCTGGCTCAGAACTCTGTGACATAATCTATTTTTAGAACCCTTTTTTTTGTGAAAAACTAGTTTTCCCATGGGAAATAAGTCCTTGGGGGGAAAGTCATTTCCACCTCATTTGTTAATCTAAAATATCTTTGCTTTTGGCTTCCTGCTACAGAGCACAGAACTGCTGCATCTAGTTAATTTTGCAGTCTCGTTAAATGACAGTGAGATTTATTTAGAAGGAAACCAAATTTAGTCCCATTAGATCGTGGCAACAGTTACATGAAAAAGAGCTAAAAAAAACCCTCCCTTGTTTTAGTCTTGGGAAAACTTGGTCCCTGAAACCACCAAATTATATATATATGAAAGTTAATCAAAGCACCTACCCCTAGGATGCCATAAAAGATATGGCTGTAGGGGAAACCCCACAATGTCTGGCACTCCACAAAGAGGATAACATCCTCCATGAAATTGAATCATTACATACAAAGAGTAAACAAAAGATCAAAGTATAAGGAAAACAGAGTTGCTGTTAACATGAATGTATAAAACCCTGCTGCAACGAGAACTTCAGGCTGCTGTTAGAGGCTGTAGGTCCAAAATCATGGATGTTTTCCTTTAGTTTCCTATTGTTCTCTTCAGTATCTTCCTTGTAACAATGGACACTCTGGGATCATTACCCTGTTGCAACATATATTCATATTGACTCTACTGGACCGTGCACATTAGAGTGACTGTGAGTGCAGCTATTTATACCTCTGTTTAAAATAACTTTTTTTGTTTAAAAAAGACTGGAGCTAGACTGCCTTTGGTTGTAAGGATGAGGTCTCCCAGTAAGGCTGGAGATACATTTGGTGTGATATGTGATGCTGTATCTCCAAAAAAACACTAGTTCGAAGTAGCTCCAGCATAGCTCCTAAACAGACCAACTCCCCCAAGTCTATCTCCATGCAGAGGTGAGATGGGAAAGAAGTAGTACCTTAGCACCATCTCTCTACTGTATAGAGAGAAAGAAATGAGCCAGGTAAATCAGGGAATCGCCACCAAAGAGAAGACCCTAATAATTATGTTCCATGAATGACAATTTCCCTCTTCCCACTCTTTCCTAGGAATAATACAATAACATTATAATGTTATCAATATAATATCTATTATATAATATTCTATTCCTATTTAGGAATATTAGGACTACTCCTATACTCGGTAGCTGTGTGAAGGCTGAAGTTAGTTCAGGTTCCACATTTTGTCCAAGTGCATTCTGACTGAATAGGCATTGCTAGGGATATAGTATCAGTATTTAAAGAGTAGTATAGCCCAAAGGGTAGGTTAAAGAAAGGTCAGACTACTGTTACTTTAAGCTTCAGTCACAAAATTCACAATGGGAATACTTTATGTGAGTTTTGGAAGGAAAATTCCGTTGCTGTTTCACCAGAGATCTATTTAGTGGACATGTTATTAGTATCAATGGTGCTTCCAACAGGAAATTTTCTAAGGTTATTTCCAGGGAAAGAAATAGCTAAAATAGATGATCTGAAATCATCTAACCATGTTTTGACAAGACTCAGTTTTTCTGTGAAAAGAAGTCATGATTCTGCCTGGAAAGAGAGCACGCTTCAGAACCAAAAAGCTATCAGGAAACAGAACTGCTATTTTCTGCCTGTTTGGAGCAGTCACGGACCCACTGCATGACTGTGGCCAAAAACATTGGACCAAATTTTCATCAGTGCCCAAGAATTTTGCTGCCTCCATCTGTGGGTCTTTAAGAATCAAAATCCAACTGATGCTGGGTATCTCTTACTCCAGATCATGGCTTTGCATAGGTGAAGTGCTAAGGCTTGGACAATAGGCCCAAGCCAGAGTTGACCTATAGATGAATCCTGTATATTTTATAACTAATAACCATTGTGCTAATAGGTATTACACTAAGTTATAACAAACCACCTATTCTGATGTAAAAGGTGGAAGTATTGAAGCATGAGCAACAGGCCTCGAGCTGAAGCTGCTAACTTAGTGTGTAGTCACTGACAAAATATGTATGCTCATTTATGAAAGATGTAGCTTAGATATCATATAGTTATTACTGGTGATGGATGTAATGAAAACATGTCTATTCTGAATATATCTTTCTTCTTCTCTGTGTAGGGGTAAGTTAACAAAGCCATGAAGATAGCTGTCCGGCCTTGGGACAGACGTATGGCCTTGTTTTAAAAGGAACATAAATAAATTAGATAAGCAGGGAAACTCCCTTAGCTTCTCCCTTAAGCCCTGGCCAGGCTCTGGGGGAAATCTAATGAGAGTGAAACCAGACGTTCCGCTCAAAAACAAAGGTGCTCGTTATTCTGGCTTGCTGATTTTTAGTATATAAGGCTGGACCCACTTGCAGCGACTTTGGCAGCCTCACCTATGGGTGGACGCACCGCGCAGGATTTCCCACTTGCTGGGACAGGCTCTGCAAACCCTCGCTGTAACCAGGGCTGCCCAGTGACTGCGGATCTGGATGATGGTAACGTATGCAAGTGGTGATGTATCTCTCTTAATCACTATTCTCTTTCTCAGGTATTAATGATTTGATGCATTACACTATTTTCCTATTCATTTAAGTGCGCTGTTCTGTCTTACTGTATGTTTTTTATATTATTCTGTTACATTATTTAATTATTTTAAATAAAATATGCCTACTCTTTTCACTCTGGTGTCTGAGTTTAGTTGGTATCCCTGATCAGCAAAACATAAATTGGTGTCAGAAGTGGGATACGACAAAAATTACGTTATTTAAATTGCCATTTAATTGCCAAATAATCATTGGATGTTTTAAATTGTATGAAAAGGTACCCATTGAAAAAGGAAAAGAAGCTACAAATTTAGGTAAACAAGGGTGGATTTTGTTAACTACATGTAGAAAACAACACCAGAGTAAAGAGAGGCTGTTGTTAGAGCACTCCCAAATGGAGCTACAGATATGTGATTTGCAGAGTCAAATAGTGATGTTGCAATGCCAGAATAAGTTGCTTACTGATAAGCTGGGTATTGATCAGACAGTGACATAGAAAGTTGCGGTGCGAGTAGCACAATATAAATATATGAGAAGGAGGGGGCGAGTGAAATGTAAAAAAGTGCATGTGGTGATTGCAGAAGCAGGTGTGCAGTGGGATCCTTGTAAAGATCCTATACTGGGCAACCTGTGAGGATGAAGTAAACAATATAACCGAAAGTTTTAAGCAGAGACTAGGGGAAAACCTGCTCTCTTGGATGGTGGTGTTCGCATAATCAGGGAGCTGCAGGAATAACCCTAGATGCAGGAGATTCTAAAAGGTTTTTTGATTTTAAGTTCAGATTCTTTTGTGCAGGATACATTTCAAAACAATACTCAAGATACTGATTTGTTAGCATTGGCTGCTCTGGGATATAATACCAAATGTCCTACAGAGAATGATTGACTGGCATCTAATCATCTGTGGTATACTTTGTGAGACTGTATACAGTGAATGAAAGAGGAAAGGATGAAAGCAGCTATATTTTTAGGAAACACTGACCTTTTAATGCAATATTTTTTGTCTGTCACTATAAGAATCAGAGTGATTAAAACTTCTCCACCAGCATATAAAAATGTAATTATGCCCCTTTGCATTAATGAAATAGGGGATCCCCTTAATGAAGTAATTGAAAAAGTGCAACAGTTATGTGAGCTTGATGAGAGAGGCCCCCAAAGGAGTTCAGAGAATCGAGATATTCGAGACAGCTCTAAAGACAGTAAAAACAGGATTTCTCATAAGGACATGTTTACGGCTTTGTTAAAAGACATCATGTCTCATGAAAAAATTTATGGTGTTCCAACTAACGAGCTGTGGCAAATATATACACAGAGAGGGCTGAATAAACCTATCAAGAGAGTGCAGAGTTCTAAAACTAAGAATCCAGGGACAACTCAGCCTATGGTGCCCCTTCTCGAACCTCGACAGGACCCTCCATCTGCTCAAGGAGGGCCCCCTATGAGTGATCACCGGTTCCAGGGGTGAAAGAGGATTGGTCCCCATTCTCTGACTTGTACCCTTTGCAGGAGGCAAGGGAGGTGAATCAATATCATAATCAGCTCAAATGAATTAATGGCCAAGCTCCAGGGCAGTGGGTGCAGAAGGACTGACAGCCCCATGTAGAACTTAAAGGCTTTTTTGTTGTTATTGTTTGTGTGTTGGTTGGTTTTGGTTTTGTTTTTTTTTTTTAAACAACCAGTTTCCACAAACTGTAAATGCCTTAATTGACACTGGAGCAGAGACCTCCTTAATGTATAGGATCCCCAGGAAATTTAAAGGACAACCTATAATTATTACAGATTTGGGAGGAAAATAAATTAAAGCTGTACAAACATAAATAGAAATGAAAATAAAAAACCTCTCAAAACAATTATATTGTCATGATTGTCCCCATTCCTGAATATATAATTAGTATAGACATTCTAAAAAGACTAACTTTAAATCTTTCTGATTGTCAGTAAACCCTGTATTAGTGCCAGACCCATTATGGTCGGCAAAGTAAAAATGCCTCCTGTGCAGATCCCGACTGCAACTAAGTTAGTTACAATGAGGCAATACAGAATTCTGGGAGGACATGAAGAGATATCACAGACAATTAGAGATTTATTAGATGTAGAAGTTTTGAGGTGGCAGTCCGGTGTGGCCTGTCAAGAAAAGTGATGGATCTTAGAGAATGACAGTGGATTTTAGAGAAGTAAACAGACATCCTACACCTCTTGCAGAAGCTGTGCCAGACACTGTCACTTTAATAGAAGAACTTCAGAAACATCCAGGAACTTGGTATGCTGTAATAGATTTGGCTAATGCATTTTTTACTATCCCAGTTGCAGAAGAGCATTAGGACCAATTTGCTTTCACAAGGGTGGCTACATAGCCCCACTATCTGTTATAGAATTGTAGCTGAACACTTAGATGAAATACAGCTGCGTCCTCACACATAATTAAGCCACTATATAGATGATATTTTGATTCAAGGAAATGGTGAGGAGGAAATACAACAAGTTCTCGAATTAGGGGTAGATATATGAAACAGAAGGGTTGGGACATTAACTCTGAAAAAATCCAAGGACTGTAACAGACAGTGAAGTTTCTGGGAATTCAGTGGCATTGCAGGCATCAAGTCAGCCCCACATGGCCCTGACCACCCCAAAATTCCATCTCATTTTCCAGGACAACCTGTCTTAGTCGAACTCCCCACAGTGGGAGCAGCACCATTAGTATTGGATACCCCAATAAACCAGTATACTTGGAAAGCCAAAGATGCTCATGGAAAGGAGCACAAAATTAGTATAAGGTGCATTATCCCATCTAATTATAACCCACTTCTGGTTCTCATAATGAACTGAGAAGCTTTTCTTTCCTTTTTCTTGCAGGTGAACCCCCCCCGGAGAAAGATATCCTGAGTCATGACTGGGGATCCTTATGTAAATTTATATTTTTATGAAGTGTTTATGTTCATTGTCTTATTAATATTTCTAGGATGTACTGTTTATCATTGCAAAAATTGCTTTGCTTGACCATTCACGTCTCCCTTGGTTTTGGGGGAAGTTCCAGTTTTTGAAGTGTTAACCAAGAGTGGGAGGAAAACAAATTTGTGGGTTTAGGTCATTCTGTTGCCAGTATTATGAGCAAACAACAGACACCAAATCAGGGGAAGGTCCCTTTGTTAACAGGGCCTGGGGCAAGATGGAGGTACCAAGGCCTAAACCACACATGCCCTCTGGGCTGGGGGACAGAAAATCCATTTTCCTACTGTATAGGCAGACCCCCAACTCCAGCAAGCCAGACCACCAACTTCAGCTCCACAACTGATAACAAACGCAGAATATTTTCCCTTGTGAGATGTATATGTTAGTCTTGTAAGTGTCCATGTAAAACATCCTGTAATTATTCATATAGACAACCACCTTCTCCCCCCAATCCCCAAGGACCGGGAGCACATCCTTAGACCCAGCCTGGGCCACATTTTGGTTAAATATGTTTGGTTAAAATATTGTTAATTGACATTGTTATTGTTAGTGTTAATATTGGTTTATTTGTTATTTTTGGTGTTATTGCTCACTTACCTTTGTTTAAATCCAGGATAGAAGTTTCTAGGCCTAGATGATGCATGCGCTTTAGGATAAGGCGGCATGGAAAGTGATTTTCCTGCTGCGTATGCTGACCCCAACTTTGGCAGACCAGGGCAACAGACTGCGTGGACTGCCAGGGCTGTCAACACTCAGTGGTATATTGTCAGAACAGCAGAAAAATAATGGATCACATGTTAGTGGTGATTCCAATTCACTTTATAGCCTTTACTTTGTTAACTATTATGTTAATTACTCTTGTAGTATGTCTTTTTTGTCCTTGTAAATGCCCACTATGTAAACTGCCATCATGTTCTTCTACTGATTCCTTGCAACCTTAAAATCAGTTTGTAGAATGTTTTGGTTTTATAGAGTTAGTTAATTTTAAGCGTGACATATTTGTTAGAGATGTTGTTAGCTATATACTTGTTAACTGAGGATATTATTAGTTACATTTTTATTAACAGAAAATTTATATATCTGTTAAAGATGTTATTAGTTATACGTTAACCAGAAATATTGTCAGTTATTGTGTTGCACGCTATTTCTGTCTTCTTTCTCTCTCTCTTTGTGTCTCTATCCTTCACGCCACCACGAGGACAGCAATGTCGAGCCATGGGGCGGTGTGAGAGACTGTGTTGACGTTGCTGCTGCACCACTGCCACTACCTGGCCTCAACATCCTGTCGCCATAGAGGAGCATGCTCCAAAGGAGATGAAATATCCCTGAAGAAACCACCATATCCGCTGGAAGCCAGAACAACATCCTTGGCAGTGCCTGCCAAGCTGCGCTTGTGCGCGAGCCAGGTGGAGAAGAAATCAGGGTGAGGAAGGCGTGCGGAGGCTGAAGACACCGGAGGCTGACACCCCTTCCCAAACAGCACCACTGTGAACACCTGGGTATGCATGCATGAAGGAACACGGGGCGGCATGTATGACAATGAGCTTCATGGAAATGGGCGGACTTTTTGGAGAATTTGTAAGGACTGAGACAATAAAAGGCCTGCATACTTCTCTCTCGGGGCTTGGAGCTGGGATTTCAGGAGAGACAGAGCCAACAGGACTTCACTAGATTCGTGGTGGTAGTAACTGATCTTGCTGCATCTCTTCCATTTGCTCGCTTAGGTATTCTGACTTTTTCTTACTGTATGTTTTCTATATTATTCTGTTACATTATTTAATTATTTTAAGTAAAATATGCCTACTCTTTTCACTCTGGTGTCTGAGTTTAATTGGTATCCCTGATCAGCAAAACAATAGGCCACCACTACATCACTTCTTTGGTTGCAATACAGCACAGGATTATCCAAACGTAGGTTTATCTTCAGCTGTCTATAGCTCATCTGCTGGTAACAGTTCAGTTGCAGAGACATGTGTGAGCTAATGATTTACAGTATTTACCCTCAAGATAGGTTCATGTGAGGCAAGCTTAGCTATGCATGGTGAATACAGCATAGGCAAGTCCTCCATTTCCCTACCTGCAGAAAACAAGGATAATGATGAATAGTTTCCTCCTTTGGAGTACACGGAGATCTACCAAGGAAAACCTCAATAAGTCTGTGTATTTTTATCATTTATCAATATTATTGCTCTCCTCCTTTTATTCCCACAAAAGTGAGCTTTGGTATGAGTGAGTTTATATGGCAACATTTACTAGTATACCTATTATCAACCTGCTTGTTGTACAACTGAAAGCTTTGGAAATTAATGAGGAAGTTGTTGTCCCCGTTACTTTAATTAGATTTTCAATGTAATACTACTAGCAGATAACATGAAGCCTGGAATGATGGTTTTGTTTGGATTTGATTTGTATTTTTTTCAGCCAGCTCTGTGTTTCTTTCTTGTGTGAAGTATGGCTAACTTTTCCATAGGTATAAACACAGACTTCTGTATTTACTGGTACATATCCAAAAGTCTATCTTGCTGCCCAGTGTATAGTAATGATATAATGTATATGATTGTGACAGACCAGGAAATTAAAGCATACAGGCAGAGAAGCACTGAAGGAGTGAGGACTCTGGGAGACCTTTACTGAGTCACAGGACCTTTACCTGAATATTTTCTTGTCAACTACATGAAACTTGAGCGATCAAAATTCTCCAGGGGTCGATGTTAAATGGGAAAACTGCTGGTTCTACCAATGTTAACAAAATAATCTGTGAGAGCAGAGGGAATGGGAAATGTTGTGCCATCTAAATAATTATTTAACCATTTGATGGGTCTCATTGCTTACAAAAAGTGCCAGTTTCAATGAAATCTCAACTGGATGCAGAAATCTCTGAGAAAACATCATGCTTGATGTGAGCTGTATCTTTATACAGAAGCATCCACAAGAAAGAGTCCCTGGCTATCTCTTTCCACTGATTGCCTCTGAACTAGCAGAACATGACTGTTCCAAAGTGGTGGGGATTGAAGTTTGCTAAAAAATAAAAAAACTTGAGCCAGGGACTGGTGTCTGAATGATAGCCCTGGTGCCTCTTTTGTCAGGAAAGTCCAATTTGGAGACTCATAGGATGATTTTGTTGCTTTTACCATGAAACTTCAGCTGCCTAGAGAGAGCCAGGGACAGGAAGCCAAGCTACATAATGAAAAATGAGTCAAGCAAGAGTCTGTGAAGGGAAATGAAGCAGCTCTGTGATTCATGCCAGCTCCAGCAGCTGCTCCATTCTGATACCTGTCCACCTAGCCAGGCTATCTGGGTGAGAGTGTCAGATGCTCTCCCCTAAGTCATCATGGTACATGGGTGACATACTGGAAATGAAAAAAAAAAAAAAAAGGAAAATTCATAGTATGTCACTATCTTCTCTGGAAACATTTAACTGTCTTAAAAATGCAGACGAAGAGAGTGAGTCTTGCACCTGCATTTCTATGTGGGCTTCGTGATACTTGGAGCTTTTCTTCTTGAGTAAAGCTCCAGAAACCAAAGAGCCATTAGAAAGGCTCTGCAACTGTTAAAAAAAAAAACAAAAAAAAAACCCCAACAAAACCAACAAACCAAGCAGCCAAAAAAACCTCTTCAGCTTCCTGAATTTAAAAAAAAATCTGGTGTCCTAATGGCTTAGAAACAAGAAGTAAAATGATACCCCAAAATATTACCTATCCTGGTGAAAAACTCATCTATTCCAAGTTTGTCACATCTGAGTCCAGAGATGTGTCTCTTCTCTTTAAAGCATGAGGTTTCACACATCCAGAACTGCTTCCCTCATGCTTCGTAAAAATTTTTAAGCAAAAGAAATGGAATGGTAAAAAAGCTGTTGTAAATTGAAAGTTTGAACAGCAAAAAAAATAGATTCAGGACAAGCTTTCATTTTGATTTCAACATGTCTTTATTTTTAAACACATTTCCTTATAAATAGCTTACTTTTTGAAATGAAAGTTCTTTCAAAAACTGAAAACCATATTTCCTCATTTAAGAAAATCTTAGAAGAATTAAACAATTCAAAGTTTTATAGAAATTAAGAGTGAAGAAAGTTGTCAAAACTGATCCTTTCTTTTGATTAATATAATTACAAATATGGATAAATCAACATTTTCTGATGAATTACATTTCAGAAAAATACCCCAGCAGGTGTGATAGGCATAGGCAAATTACCAGTTATGTCTTACTGAATATATCTGATTGCATAGAGGTAGCATTTCACTGTCAGGTTCTCCAAAACGAACATCTAGAATTATTTGCATTGATGAACAGCTGAACTGAGATGTTAGGTCTCAGCAATGAAAGTGCTCTTGTACAAGCTCTTCAAATAACAAAAGAGTTTTCTCCTTTCAGATTCCATGCATATGAAATAAATATAAAATGAACAGTGTGTGTAACTCCTGCAGTGGGAGATAAACACTATGACAAAAAAACCCCTGTTATAAGTTAGACAGCTTTTACCTTATTTTCTTTCCCTACAATACTGTATTTCCATAATTTTCTCTGACCCCATCATCATCTTGTACTTTCCTATTTATTTTGCTGCTGAAATGTCTGAGCAGACCTATCATTTATTGCCTCAACCCTCTTATGTGCTGTCCCATTGTATGTAAATCACTGTTGGATGTTTTTCCTTTAACAAAACTACATTTCACAAGTTTCTTGCCTCTCCTAACAGATCCTTAGATATAATACTTCACTGTCCACAGATATTTATGTGCACAGTATGTAACTAATACAAGATGTAGGGTATTTCTTAAATTATGTTACACCTGAGAATGAGAAAGAGATCCTCTATTCTTATGCAGAGTTGGGTTTGCATTAGCCTGAGTGAGTGCGTGGTGCTCTCAGGCCCCCATATCCCTTAATTCTGAGTATTTCATACATTTGGTGAATTCAACCATATTTAGATCCAGTTTCAGATATTAGTTGACACAATAATCCCTCATTTAATTTCATGCTGGCAAGACTTTTTCTTACTGAATTGGAGTGTATACAGCATAAATAATAAAAATGACCCATTAAATCATCTAGAGCAATCTTGTGCAGCTATCAGACATATGCAGCTTGATTTCCCTCTGACTTATCCTCCTCTTGAAAAGATGAATCTCAGTGATTTCAGTGTATTAATCTTGATTAGCACTCATTAACTTACCACATATCGTATTTAGTTTAATATATTTAGCCATTTCAGAACACAATTGCTGTCAGCTCTCCCCACAGATAAAAAGGAGAAAGAAGATTCACATCACTCTTTGGAGAGAGGAGTGTCTCCATGTTCTTTAGGGTAAGAAGAGCTCCCAAACTTTCTCTTTCATGGGTTGTATTGGCAAATTTCCATTCATAGACTAAATTAGGAATTTAGACATCCTGCTCACATGTATAAACCTAAATGTAGATGCCTAAATTTAGTTGTCTCCATTTTATACTGAATATTAACAGAATTAAATGCACACTACAGTCTCTCACTGTGTATACAGCTAGGGTGAGATGGATCCTCCTTTCATATGAAATACAAGGAGTTCCACTAAGCTTGTCTCTGCATATCTTCACCAACTCCATGAAGTTCATTTAATGATAACAAAGGCCCATATAGCTGCTCTCAAATGTGAAGGAATTGACTTGATTCAGCACTGTAGTTTGTTGTTTCCTCAGTACTGTGCCCCGGGCTGCAATGCAATCATTACTGCTGTACTAAATTTCAAGCTAGATATTATATCAACGGAAGATAAGGGGTATCATGCAGAAAAACATCAAGCTAAATTTAGTGTGTATTCATTTTACCAACAAACTCACTGTAAACCCTTTATTTCTTTTGTTTCATTGTTGCCACAAACATGTAAAGTGCAGATAAAATCAGAAGTGGTACCAAAGACGAGAAAGACAAGACAGGACTTGGTGGAGCACAAAGCCATATCCATTGGTATTTTTCTTTAGACTCCCAACAGCAATAATCTGCTCTGAACAAGATGATAATTTACAAAGAAGGATATGAAGTACCACAAACCTGATGGAAAGCCAAGCTGAATAAGGAGGAGAACTTGCCAGGGATATCTGCCTGCACCACCAGACTTAGACCAGTTCAATCTGTATCTTTCCATACAATCTGTTTCTATGCCAGACACTGTAAAAGGAGACACATGAAAGTTTTTCAAATCTGAATCTTGAAAACAGCAGAGTTGGTATCCTATTAATAGATATTGCCCTGAAGACACAATGTGATGCCCATCAGCCCCCATATTCAAGGAATACTTAAGGTCATACAAAGAGTAGCCTGACTGCTGTCACTGGAAGGCTGAGATATTGCCCTGTTTTTAGAAGCATATCTGTGATGACCCAGACTGGGAGTCCAGGGTGTCATAAAGATTTCATGATCCCCTCGTGTTAAATTAAGGTGAAATGACACCAAACAACTGGTTAAAATATTTTAATTGTAGTAGAAACAATTTAAACTTGGAAAGGGATAATAAAAAACATGGACTCATTGGTAAGACTCATTGATAAGACTCATCTATAAGAAGGGAAGGGAATTTGTATCTGGGATACTGCATCTGAAAAGATTAATGTCTTTTAATTTAACATGAAGGAACAACTCAGTTCTCCTGGGAATCACAGTTTTGCAGCAAATGACATGGTAACCCTCATTTTTTAAAATTATGTCTTAAAGCAACTATACCACTTCACAATGTAATTTTAAATGATAGAGTGATTTCAAACATTAAGCACAACTCCAAGTGGTGTTAGCAGCAAATTTTAATAAGGGTCAAGTAGTTTAATTTCAGGATTTGCCCTACATTAATTCATCTAACTTTTCTACTTCAGTGCAACTTGTAAAACTTCTGAGGCCATGTTTTTCACAGCACTGGGTATTACTGGATAATCTGATGCAGCTAAAATAATAAAAGCTAACAGCTTCCTGGAAAAGAGGGAGAAAAATGTCATCGATATTAACATGAAATACTACCAAATATAAGGATCTATTTAACTTCAGAGTCTCCATTTTACAATGTAAAAAAAAATCTCCTTTCATTTCTATCATGACAAAATGTCATGCATTTCCAGACATTCAGAGAGAATATCCTCAAATATCAATCTTAGTGATAATAAACTGAGAAAACACTCTTCCTGGAATGCCATGTCCATATTGGGTAGAGGATCAGGCTCTGGTAGAAGGACAGACCATCAAGTCAATATAGACGGTCAGACAGGAATCCCCAGCATGTGAGCAGGCAA
Source organism: Athene noctua (assembly GCF_965140245.1). Classification (NCBI taxonomy): domain Eukaryota; kingdom Metazoa; phylum Chordata; class Aves; order Strigiformes; family Strigidae; genus Athene; species Athene noctua. The sequence continues at coordinate 14,061,198 of NC_134048.1, forward strand.
CTATAGCTTTGTACATGGCAGAGCACAGGCCCATAAAACGTGTCACAAATGTAAGGCTGAAGGTGCACAGTTCCCCTGTAAAGGTAGCAGAAAAAAATCCCTCTCTCCCCATTCTGCTGAGGGAATGGTTTTCTGGAAAGTGAGTTGAATGGTAGTGTGAGAAAAAGAAGGAAATATTTTGAAGCAATAGAACACTACTCCTGTCCACTGAAGAATGCTTTCTGCTGTGCAGTCCATAATTCTATTTAACACAGAGTTGAAATACTGATGTCTTCTGCTGTGAGACCTTCTCAGAATTATGAATCTCAAATCTGATTTTAGGGGATGAGGGCAGTTCAGCATGGGGGACTGTTTGCTCTGATAATCCTAAAGATGGATCTTCTATCATGATCTTTCCTTATGCAGCAGAGTCTTACTGCTTGGAGATGTTTTTATCCCAGGCTATGGAAGTTATTCCAGCCTTCATGGGCACAGTTCCAAATCTTTAATCCTTAATTTTGTGTGAAAATTAAAGCTACTTTCTTGTCCCGTTCCCCCATAGACAAATGACTTCCTGTATGAGAAATATCTACTTATTTCAGAAGTTAGACAGCTTGCTTTATTAGTACAGAGATGTGCTGTACAGGACCTTTCTTCCTGCTGTGCCTAATTTCTGAATCCAAGGGTATTATTAAGAAGGAGGAGTAAAAAAGATTAGGTGTGCTTTCATCTACGTACCCAAATGGTGCCAGTTCTCATTAGAGAGCAGCAAACATTTCTAGAGAATTGCTCTTTATGGCTCCCCCCAAATCTTTGATCAAAGGTCTCAGAAATAAATTGATTCTGTGAACATCCATCTATTTGACGTGCAAATTGTGCACTTAAAAAAAAAATTCAAGCCTTATACTTGTCATCTCAGTATAACACTTCATTCTTTCCTAAACCATTTGAAAGAGCCTTGAATCTGACACAATGCGTTTGAATTTACTTAAATTCTACATTCAATTGGTGCAGTAGCATAGTAAGTTAATGACATTGCAATTAATGAAAAATACTTTACAGTTCCATTTCTCCAGAAATTAATTGGTGTCCAATTCTTAACTACATTTAATTAAATTACTGTACTCCTGTGCAGCTCTCTTGTTTGTTCAAGAACATTTTTTTGTACATGACAAGGAATAAATTTTGAACTGTATTTTTAAATTGTGATTTATATTCCTCATATATCTCACTAATTCAGGCACCAGCATTCACCGTTAACTATGTCCAGGATCCAGCTCGCTTATAAATTGTCCTACCTGAAACCCTCAAAAGGCTGAAATATCTGAGTGAAAAGCCAAACACATTGCAATACAGCAATCACTAGCTGCGAAAAGACAGAACTTTCCCCTCTGGCCATCTCTGTAAGATCCAGAGAGGCACTTTGACCTGGGTATGTTCCCCAGGAATGGGTGTTAAACTTGATCAGGAGCATTTTGCATCAGCTGCAGGATCTGACTACCTCTAGCTCCTTCTCTCAAGAGAGGTAAAGAATGGGGAATTTCTTCCCAGTTTAAACACATACTTCCGAGAAAGCAGCAAAACAAATTATACCTTTCTTTCTGCTCATGTTTTATCTTTCAGTCTAAACACCACCTTTTTCAAGTATTCTAGAGCAATTTTCTAGGAGGAATTTTCCTTTTTTTTTAAAAAAAAAAAAAAAAGCAGCAATAAATTGTGTCCTTGAAACTGGTCCCAATAATGAGAAAAAGCAAGTTCCAGCAAAGTTCCCACCCAGTTTTCTTTCTAATACAGATCTTAATATAGACGAGCATGTATCAGACCATTTTAAGATATAAACTAACCATAGTAAAACTGTAATAAAAGATGCATGATCCAAAACTGTAATAAAAGATGCATAATCAATTCAATACTGTAGAGCTACGTATGAGTCTAAGCGTAGCTGGTAAGCTCATAAAGACATCCATCTGAGGTTAAAAACATTTAGATTTGAAGGCCACATTTGAAAAGCTCTTTAATCGGTTTGTGAAGATTGTTTTTTGACCTTTATCTTGCAATTTTGGAGAATCGTGGTACTTACATCGGAGATTATGACAGAAAATTGTCTCGGGTTGTTAATAATGGATCATGAATACATTATGTTCATATTGATTATCTCATTCAATCAGATGCATTCACTCTGTTAATTTTTGTTTCTTCAAGCTTCTGCTTCAGGAAATCATTCTGAAGAGAAATTAAATGGGAAAAGTTTGTAGTCTAAGATCTGATTATCCTGAAGAAAGACTAGCAAAGCTGGCACTTGGAAGTGTTAAGAACATTATCGCTATTACCATGGGATTAGTGTCTTTCAGCTAAAGAAATCCTTGCAGTGAAACAAAAAGTGAAGGCTATCAAAAAAACCTTACAAAAAACCAGAAAATAGAGCTAAATGACTGACAGCTAATTTTTATTGTAGAGTGTTGCTGCAAATATCCCTAGACAGAAGAGCACTTAACCAGATCAAAATGTTGTGGCTAGCTATTATTTTGTCAAGATACAAAATTCAGAAGAAACAACATATATGGACCGTGCTGCCTTTATCATTTGCTGAAATTCCATTACTGAAATTTGACAGCCTAAAAAAGCCAGATACTAAAGAATACTGTATATGGCATACTAATATAGTACAAAATACTTTCCATACAGGACTTTTTTAAGGCTGCTGAAATACACAGATCTCTCTCATTGTCTCTGCCTTTCATCCCCTGTCTATGGGCGAAAGTATAATCACAGTTATATTTGTAATGATGTGTATTCATCTAAAGAATAATCTGATGATTATGACATATCATGTGAAAATAATCTTGTCTGTGTGTGCAAAACCAGAGCAGTGATTTTGGAGATTGCTCCTGAAATTTCAGTGTAATGTAAACCCCACATCAGTCTGACATTTGTGCTAAAAGTGGAGAGTGAAGGGCGAGGGCTGTCTAGCATTGTAGAATCAGAAAGCAAAGCTGTGTAGATGTCAAATGTCCTGTCTGCAACCAAATTCTACACCTGTGAGCAAAACTACTTCAGCTTTGAATTCTAAATATACACAGCGAACTACTCATTCACAAACAGAAAATGCAGAGCTGCTTGCTAAAATTATCCAGTAATTTCAAGTAGTACATTTGGGAAGAAATCTATTTTTTTTCATGAAACGAAGCAAATTGAAGTCATTGCAGAAAGTTATCTACTATCAGTTATTCGGTGAGCTGGACTGTTGTAGGGATGTGTTAGTATCAGGTTTTCAGAGAAAACAGCTCTGCACAGTTCATCGTATCGCAGAACACTTACATTTGCTTGAGTCAAACAGTGGAGATACTGCACTCTGTTCAAGTAACGTTTTAGAGAAGATGATAAAGGAATACTTCCTTCGGGTGATTTTGAATGCTTGGTTATGATTCTGATTGAGACGTACTTTAATTGCAGTAACAGAATTGCCCCCAATCTTTGTCTTTTTTGGCAGAGGGGTACAGAATTGTGCTCAATGGCTCTAGACACATAATCAGGGCCGTACAGTTCACATGACAAACCACAAACAGCTCAGCATTGTGCACTTTGTCTCCTGGAAGCTATTAACCAGCGATCTAGATGGACAGTCTTTTATGAGAATCCTCCTAAAACCAGATATCTCTAAGGGTACTTTAAAATAATCATGTAATTCTGTTTTCATTTCTCTGAACAGTAAAAAATTACTTGAGTTTGATTCTGCTTCTTCCATGAAAATTACAGGGCATTTAGGACACACTAAGAAAATTGTTACTTAAAATGTTGTGTGAAGAAAACTTTGATGTATTGGATTTTTCTGAACATTTAGAGAAATGTTATATTTAGAACAAAAAATATTGAGGCAAAAGTCACTGACCTCTCAAAGTAAAACATATTGTTAAAAATACTGCAACGTCCTTCCCAGCAAAGCAAGTGACCCAAGGCGAAATTTTTCCAAAGCCTGTATACTTGGAGATCTTTGCTTATCAGAGCAGAAAGATAACCAGTGGTGGCTTTGAGCTACTGCTGACTGATTTAATCACAATGATCTGTACTATAACTGGAGTGGAATACTACAAATCAGAGTGCAAATGCAGAACAAAAATGTTCTTCGATCCCCTCTGTGTTATTTCATTCTTCTAGAGGAGGAAGCAAGCCCATACTCGATCAGGTTCCTTAGCTTACTACATGTTTACAATGAACAGTCATTATTAAGGACATGTCCTGTCAAGGTCTAGTCCATTAACCTCTTGTAGATGCTTTTGTAGAGTGGGAAAAGATTCTCTGATATTGGGAAAGGCTGCAAAAGTGAGACCACAGCGTCATGGTAGTGGAATTTTCTGGTTTTGCAGCAAACTGGAAGGCTTCTAAGATTTGTATGATCTGTGGTGGTTTCTTACTTCTGTAAAGCTGGCTTTCTGGGCTAAAGTAATGAAATATGAGATCTCTCCATACCAGCAGAGCACAATTTTCAGAAGACACAGGTGCTCTGTGCATAGGCTGGGACACCACTGTACCAGGTGCTGCACAGACATGGAACAAAAAGAAAAATCCATGTTCCAAATCTGTCTAGTAGAGTAACGGAAAGAAATAATGCTCATGGGTCTTACCCCAGTCTAGATAGGAACTGTCATGAAGTAAGGTTTAGGAGTAAGGAAAATTTATTTTTAAAATGTAGTGATACGGGATAAAGACTTCACTTCCCATTACAGATCTGCCTGTGTGGAAACCTTGAAGCCTGTGCCCCCTAGAAAGGGAGTTTACTTTTAGATATATATATATATATGTGGTATATGTATATATATTCAGTCAAATTTATGTGATTTATATCAATTCTTTTAAGTCTTTCTATTTCTGGGCTTGTTTTTCCCTGTTTGTCTGACTTCTCCTTACTGAGTTGTTTATTTCCTGACTGTTTTTAAGAATGCCAACAAAAATGTCCTGAAAATTCTTTAGCTTGGTACAAAATCCAGTGAATCAGTCACCTATACTTCTCTGGTCACACTTCCTGACAGTCTTTGTGTCTTCAGACCCCTCCTGGACTTCCGACTGCTTTAAAAACTGCCCGTTGGACTCCAAAAAGCCAAGAACAGCTGACTTTTCCCTAAACTGACTTCCTGATGCTCCCTGCATGGTGCTTCTACAGGACAACACCTAGAAATCAAAACGGGTTCTAATTCTTACTGTGATGATACCAGAGGAGACAAACAGACATTTTTATGTTAGACTGATCTCTCTCCAGCGGCTCATACCTGCCCATAGTTTAATGAATCTTTTCTTGGTTCTTCAGTAGGGGTTGTCTAAGCTATAAGCTTTGTGGCTCAGCCACAAAATAAGGAATATTTATGTATTCCACTTTGTCCCAGTAAACATCACAGCCTAGTCTATCAAAAAATGTAACTACACTCCCTGCCTCACAAGAAGGCATCTCTCCATGTACCTCCAATTTTCATGCATAGACTGAGTGATCTTCACAGAGGAACTGTAAGAATTTACTGCTCGTCTTCAGGTGCTTTTAAACTTCATGGGAACGTTTTTGTTCACATAAAGTTGCTATTGCCTGCTACCTGCTTTATAGTTGGCTTATTTACATTATAGCTACCAATATGTTGCGTTGGGGAGATTTTTTGTATATGAACATTTGGTACACAAGAAAGAAAATCCATGCTTTATTTATGGATCTGCTAGTATACAGATAATTAAGAAGTACTGTGCTCACTAAAATTAAATTATAGAACTTGACTAAAATATATACCATCATTTGAAACAAATTAATTCATTCTCTGCCTGTCTTTGATTTGAATGCATTCAATTTCAATTTCTGTATATAAACCTTTCTCATGTTTTATACATTCTGCAAATTCTTATTATTTTTTAACATAGGCATCCATTGTTTAAAGGATTTCTATGCTTCCTAATTCTTCTGGAATAATTATATTGTCTGCTAGAGAAATAAAGTGACAGTTCTGAATTTGAAGCTAGTGGAGTTTCTCAAATAATCTCTGTGCTGTGTTCTGAATATGTATATACCTGCTGGCAAATTTATCATACCTAGCCAAAATGACAGGCTTGACAGTCTATGGGATGGGCAAGAATGGTGGAGAGACTTTCTCGACAGTTCTCATCAAGGCAGCTATCGTTAGGACTTGTTTTTTGCAATGTTAATAACACACATGAGAATCACACCACAGCCAAGACCAAAGAAGAGCCTGGTATTAGGGAAAATTAAAAGGAGTAATTGGAAGATGAGCTGAATCTTGATCGCTGATTTTTATCAATTGAGTGGTGCCTCCTGGAGCAGGTTACGTGAAGTTAGAGCTCAGACTTTTCTATGACAGCTCATTATAGCCTTTACTCAAGGAAACAACCAATCTACCTGAGGTAGAAGGTTGTGGTTATACCCCTAATTATGCCACTCATGTAACAGGTCATGAACTACATAGGTTCCATTTGAGACCTATGGTATAGTGGTTCTACAAAGTGTTTTAAAACTGGAGGTGAAAAATCAATAAATAAGTCAAGAATGTGCAGATATTACTATGAAGAAATGAGAGAGATAACACATAAGATCTAGATGCAGTTAGACGAATTACTGTATCGACTTACAAGTGAGGAAAAGAGTGGGATTTTTTCTTCTATTGGGTATAGTGAGCATAAATGTTTTGTATAGTTGCATGAACATCTTTTCTCCATCTTCTTTATCTTATGATCTGGATTTAACTTTGACAAACGCTTAGATAAACACATTTTAATCATTCTCATTCATCAGTTTGCTTTCCTTCTTCTGTTTATGGAACAGAAAGTGCAGCTTGATTCCCACAGTAAAGCAAACAGGGAATTTAGATTGATTTATTTGGCTCTCCCAACAGCAGAAATAAAATTAGCATTCCTCAGGGATACGTATTTAACATATATAAAATCACAGAATCATCAAGGTATGATCTGGTCCAATAAAAATCTCAAATAACAACTTTTTTGAATGATTCAATATAGTTTGTGTTATGACTACATATTTTAGTGAAAGATAAATTTATTTTAATGTCCTGTACCTATTTCACCTAAGGCTTTGGAGAGGCTGATACCACTGTTCATACCTTATTAAGGTATGATTTTCACTAGCATTGCATCTTTCAACAGTTAATGTAGTCATTACAGGGCTGGCTGTATTCTGGAACAGGCAATCTGCATGAAACATATTCACATGCACATTACTCTATGGAGTGTTGGAAACAGGACGTCCCTTCAAGTCACTTTTTTTGTGTTTGTGACAATGTAAATACAGGAGAAAATCTGGACCATAAGGCACCATTGATGACACCGTCTATGGGAGAATACTTTGGATATTCATTGAATAATTTTGTGTTGGAAGGAACCTTTAAAGGTCATCTAGTCCAACCACCCCAACAATGAGCAGGGACATATTCAACTAGATGTGTTTTCTTTTAAGCTAGATGTGTTTTCTTTTAAACACAAGAAATACTCTCTGGCTTCCTGGGATGAGGTACCATCTCAGACGAAACCCATCTGTCTGGTCAGCACTTCAGAGTGGCTGGCCCTAGTTCTTAGAGTTGGAGGCTAAATCGCTTTCAAATGAGGCCCTTGGTTTTATTCCAGGAGTTTTTAAAAGGGAGGGCACGTCAGGAATAACAACAAGTAATCACCTACTGAATATTTGTAATCTCAGTACCTATTGTCCTTTTTTCTCTGGACTCTTTTCCAAAGGACGTGTTATTGGCTCGTAACCACAGGCAAAACCTACCATATGGAGAGGGCAGTGGTATTATGTAATAAAGGCAAACAAAAGTCTTTAGAAAGACCTGGTATTATGCTCTAAAACTGTAATTGCTATAAATAACATCATGTAAATTCTCTATTTACTCTGTTTCAGTGTTGTCCACACAATCTTTATGTGCCATATTTCCACACAGTGTACCAGTCAAAAGGGAATTGTGCTTAACTGCTTGCAGAACAAACTCATTTAGGGATACCAGGAAAAAAAAAAAAATCAATTTTTCTGCAGAAAAATCTATTTTTCTGCTTTGACTATCAGCTGTAAAAGTAGCAGTACAGTAGTCAGAGCCTTACCTGGTAGTTTGACCAAATTCGTGAGTAGAGCAAAAGAGATAAAGAAGACAGAAAGGTTAGATAGGCTGAGAAAGCTCCTACCATGTGGTCAGTTTGCCAAGGAGAATCACAAGTCAGAATATAAAACAATGAACCAGGCTCTCACTTGGTGCATTTGGTATTGGTCCCTGGGCTTCAGTGCTACAACTGGCTTGCAGCCACTGAAGACCTGGCTCAGAATTTTTATTTTCTCATATGTGTAATCTATGCATGCACTGTGCTAAAAAGGATCCTTTCGTGACAGCTAAAATCGGGTTGGCACAGTTAGACAGCTGTAAAGGTGGACACTAGGAGTCCATTGACTATCCAGATATTACAGACTCTTGCTCTGAGCTGCTTAACATCCCATCGCAGGTTTGAAGTTAAAGCTATTCACTCACTATAGCACAATCTTGTGAGGGTGCTGGGGATGGAATTTGTTAAACAAATTAAACTGTATACTGGTTTCTGCTTTTCTACTCCTAGAGTCATAAATTTATTTTAAGAACCTCCCAACACATCTTCAGTCACAGAAACAGCTTTACCTACCCAGCCATAGGGTTTGGCTTAGTGATCTGGGCCTCTTGGCAATAATTCAGCTGCCAGCGCAGAGCTGAACCAAAAGGGGCTGTTACTGATTTTATTATCAACTGAAATTAAATTGTGTTTGATTTTAATATAAGTATAGAATTAAGACATATTTTAGTCAAAGTCATTTTACATTTATTGTATTTTGAATCTAGCAACTGACTGCTACTCTAAAATCCCCTGTACAGCCTTGTACCAAGGCCGAAGGGATTGGTCATAACTGTTTAGTAGGAATGGTTAGAACCTAGGTAACAAAACACAAGATAATTTGTAAACTGATTTATAATACATATATAGGACTAGAAGAATGCAAGTTGTTGTCAAGGTCCAGGATTAATGGGAACTGAGGGAAGTAACTGTAACAGCTTACAGGTACCTGCCAAGAAAACCGTGTCCTTAAGCAAAAGGCAACTCCGGCAGGGGGAGATCGCGACCACCGACTCATGGACCACATACTCACATGACACCCCAGACCCATTTCTAGACATCTCTAACCTTCTCTGCACAGGATCGGAAATAGAAGGAGAATATGATAATGATTTCTTGGAGATTGTATGTTTATGTATAGATACTTAATGAATATGTATGAGTAAGTTCTATGTAAGGTGTATGATTCTGGTGCCCGGCAAGTGTTTTTGGTGAGAGTACTCTCCTCCACGTCCGGCCGTCAATAAAGAAGTGTCTGCTTATCTGCATCAAACTGGTGTCGATAAGTTCTTATTCCGGATTTTCGGTAACAGGGCCATTAAAACTCCTGGAAAGGATTTCAGGGAAAGCACAGTGAGAATGAGAGTTGTGTCTCCCCTTGCCTCACCTTCTTTCACTGCCAGCTTGTACCATCTCTTCTAGAAAACCGTAACAGCTGAAGGCAACACGTTACTGCTTGGTTGCACTTCTGTTTTTATATTAAAAAGTGTTTCAGTTGCAGCAAAAGAGTAAACTTGATGGCAGATTTCAATGGGAATTGCTCTTGGCTCCATTACAGCAAGATTTTATGTGCATAACTTTAAACACATGCATCATTCAGTTGATTTCAGTAGGACTCCTAAAGCTTAAGTACCTTGTTGAATCAGCGCGTTTATGCATCAGTGGCTACAGACTCAAGTACTGATATTCAAATATCATCCGTGGTGAGTCGCTGGCTTTCACATGTCAGGACCTCCCCCACTGGTAAATGCATCACACTCTTTACTGACTTTTCATTCTACCATGCTTCTACTAAACTCCCTCTAGAAATTTCTCCAGGCTTCAGCAAAAAACTTGTCCTGCCGAATAACATACATCGTGTATTCACAGGGAATGAAATGTAGAACAGTCACTTAAGGGGCAGCCCAAATTCCCCACTCTGATTTTGTCTAGTAAGTGAGGGAGAGAGGTGTCCTGGGTTTGAGACCAACCTTTAAATGCATAAACAATGGTCTAAGCTTTGCACCCAAATTTGCAGCCGAGTCAAGTAAATCACCCCCTGAAACATCCTCCCATTGCAAACTCTGGTTTTAGCTTCAGTTCTACTATGTGCAAAAGGCAAAGCTTATGGTTGTCTTTTTGCACTGTTAATTCTCAGCTGTATGAACAAAGGTGGCAACAGCAGAGGATTAAAAGGCTGATTTATAAACCAGTGAATTATTAGTTCTATGTTACACAGCAAAGTCAGGACATGCAAATGAAAGCTGTTTGTTAAGAATATACAGGAAGGATTTAAAATATAGTGGTACTATTTCAAATCCATTTTTGGATATGTTAATACTTTATTAGGAATGTAAATTTATATTAGGCTGTACAAACCTTTTTTTCAGGTTATGCAAATTCAATTTAAGGTATGTTAATTTGGTTCCTGACATAGATCAGTAGAACATCTTAACCAATTCTAATGTTAAAAATAATAATTTTAAAACTTCGTGGTTACATATAGGGCTAGATTTTACAACACAAAGATAAAGATTATATAATCGAGACTACTCTGACCTAGGTCCAGATTTGTAAAACAAGCATATTTAGCTGTGAGAGAATACATTTGACACTAAGCTATTCTGTTTCAGTCATAAAAGTGGTTATTCTGTATATTTTGCTTCTATTGTCATCTCTTTGCTGGGTACTTTTGAAACTGTTACTTAAAAACAACATTTATATACCAAGGTTTAATAAAGTTCTTCATTCCCCATTTTCTCCATCTTCCTCCTTGTTAAGATCTGGCTGTAAAACAGATTTTGATCCCACGCTATACAAACTGCCTGGTAACAACAGTGTAAAACTCTGGGGGAAGAATATACCCAGGTGAAGTTTCATCCCGTTACTCTAGCAGAGTGTTTCTAAAGGTGTCAGGCATTCACAGCTGTGAAACTAAAACATTAAAGGTTTTGCTGCACTGAAACTTTTCCTTTGTACAGCTAAGAATTATCCCAGTTAGCAGAGTTAGTACTTCCTCCAGACCTGTTGAATCTCAGGCCAAATGTAATTTTATTCTCTTTTCAGCACGGGAATGCTAACATGCTGACCTTTCTCCTACTCCTTCCAAAGTGAATATCTTAAAAGTTAGGGACTTTTGGATTCTTTCTATGTCTTATTTTGGTTTTAGTGTGGTGAGGTCTTCAGTCATATTTTCTACTTTTTCTCTTTATTATTAGAATTGTTACTCACTTATCCCCCAAAGGGCAGAGAGGTGGCTACTCATCGAAACTTGCACTGAAGTTTTAAGAATTGTAAAGTGAAGTAAATAAAGTAGTAAAGTAAGATTAAAGATATATTAATGACCTATCAAGTCATTTAAGAAAAGACACAGTCACACTTTGTGACAGAAATAACTCTCACAGTACCAAAGACTGAAATACCCTGAATTTTGGGAAAGTTCATATTCGAACTTAAAGTTTTTCCTTGGAGCCAGTCCTCTAATTTTCCAATCCAAGTTATACAATCATCTTAGATGAGATACAATCATAAGAAAAACATGTTGCAGTTCATTCTTACATTCAAATCACTTACACTGATGGAAGTAAAAATCAGGGACTAAAGGGTCACGTTCATTTGATATTCCAATCATGCAACAATATACGGGGATTTTCCCCATGGATGGAAGTATCTAAACAAAGGTGTTTCCTCAGACCTTAATGTGTTCCTAATTACAACTAGAGGCAAGAAATGCCCCAATATGCACAGTACTTAAATCCTACGCTTCAACCTCTGGAAAGTTTTATCTTCATTTTGATTCTGACTTTGATCTAACATGTTGGTTTTCAGTTCATTTAGGATTTCTTCTCCCAGCTCTATGCTGTTATTCTGAAAATGCTAGCCTTTGTGAGAATTATAGATTTTTTTTTCAGCTATTCAGTCACAGGAAAAGTTACTGAGAAGGAGAAAGCAAAAGCCTCCAGGACACCTCAAGAGCCACAAGTCACAACCTACAGCAAAATAAGGGCTTGTCAGAAAAGGTGGGGGATCATTAATTCTGGATAGTTGCTAAAGAGGTAATGATTTATTCATGCAAAGCTCTTCTGAGAATTCAGTGTACTCAAATGGCAAAGGTACTTGTCAAGCTTGCTATCCAGGGGATAAAGACTGCTGTCAACTCTTTGTACGAGAGCTTTGGTTACAGTAAGCTGGCACTGCTCTGACCTCAAGGGAGCTATTTTACTTAATGAGCAGAGAAGCTGCTTTCCTCATTTCCAGCTAAGGCTGAAAAAAAGCCTTTACATGTTTCAACTGATCATTTTCCCATTCGCCATGAAAACCCAAGCCATCACTCCTAGCCGTAACCACACACGGCAGTTTGAGTGATGGCTCTCTCCCTTGTAATCCATCAGAGGAGCCAGCTGCGATGCTGCCATCCCCATTCCTGGGGCTTCAGCCAGGGACCAGCCACCATGCCCACTCTGCCTTTACTGTGACTCCCTTTACTAACTCTCCTATCGCAAAGCAGCACCACAGCTGCTTACACTGGGAGCCTTCACATCAATTTAGCTGCTCTCTTTCAGGATAAGCTACTTCAATTTTGTTGCCAGAGAGGGGGGAAAAAGCTACTAATACGATAGAATAGTCATTGGACTTGACTTGATTTAAGAATTTGATCTCTTCCTCATCATTTTCCCATTCAATTCCTAACAATCTGAGTTTGAACAGCAATTTAGCATCTGATAATGAACAAGCTTGTTCATGCTCATCAGCAAAGTGACGGCATAGAGGGTTAGGGTGGCAGTATTTATTAAACCAGTTGCATGTGACTGTTACGATGATGGCTGCAACAGAGGGAATCAGCATTTGATCTTTCAGGGTTTGCCCCAGGATCAGAGCAAGGCACTGATTTTTCCCCAGAGCTGATTTCTTCCAGACAAGAGAGGAAGGTGTCTTCTTTGATGACAAAAGTACACTCTAAGTGGTTGGGGAAAAAAAAAAACAGAATAGTGTCACCAAATGATATTCCTTACTACTGAAATGATGGAACTTAAGCATAAAAAAAAAAAAAAAGGGCAAAAGGAAGGATGAAAATTTGCTTTAATAATATGTGTGCACAAGTGGATATACACAGGTGAAAATGCACAAGAACGTTCATTTTTGTTCAATTCCACTAGAAATTCTTGTCATTTTGCTAATCCAAATTTGTGAGTAAAGCCTGTGATAGAGTGGAAAGCAGGGTCTTTGAATTGAATTTGAAATCAATTACAAATAATTTTTAAAGCAATATATTTGAATTAGGTTTTCTAGTCAGTTAATTTTTCACATTTGTTCGCCTTCGCTGCATCTTTAGCTCAAGCTAGCTCATTTTCACATACTCCTGCGGACAACCCATTAGCATAGAAGCCAAAATGAATATGACATTCTCATAATAAGCAGATGTAATATAGAACTGGTGAATGTGTCTCCACAATAAATTGATAACAACATCAGAGAGAATACTGAGAGATATGGGATCCTTGACAATGCAGGTGGGAAAGAAAATACTTGTTGCACCTGGACCATTTCAAGATGGGGAATCTGCTCCATCCTCCTCAAAACTCACTTTCTGTAGTGGAGTGCTCACAGAGAAATATTAGAAGTGAAAAAAGTTTCTGAAGATTAAAAAGCACTGTTTTAACTTCATTTAAAATAAAGGGGCTGTGGGCTGCTTCTGCCCTAGAAGAAAATATCTTTCATGATTTAGACTTAAACAAAGTTTCTGGAACTCTAAATTTGAAACAGCACATTTAAAGGCAGGTGGGTGGATGGGTGTGGAGGTGGGAAAGTGAAAAGACAAAGGGAAGAGAGCAGGGGAGAGCTCTTGGGAATCTGTTCACGGAGAGCTCTCAGAAATTTTTGAAGTTGAGGAGATATTATGTTAATATAAGTTCTAATTGCTAGGCAATAAACAACACCCACCTGCTGACTAAATGTCAGGACCAAACTTATCTCTAAATCTGCTTTGAAACAATGTCAGTCAGCGCTATTATCACAAACAGATTGAACCCTTTATTTTAGTGTTAAAATAAAAATAATCCAGGATTTTTAATTACCCAAAGTTAGAGACCTCAGGTATTAAAAAAATCTAAACAAATCCCCAACCAATCTGGTAGTAGGAGGCAAGAGCTGCAGTTAGTTGTGACTGTTTGTGAGCCAATTATTAAATAAAAAAATGCTTAGCTGAATCCATGTGCTGGTAATGGATGCACAGCAGTGCAGAGAGCAGGTGAGACCAGGAGTATGCACAGCAGTGGGCGATAACATGGTGAAGTCTCCCCCGAGCAGCATTTCCCAGGCAGAAAACAGGAGGGGAGGAAGCGAGGTGCTGCCGGCAGCCCAGGCACCCTCTGCGTGGGCAGGAGTTTGCGTTTCCATCCACAGGCAGGAAAGTCCCCGCAGATGCCTGTTGTGTTTGCCAACGGGAGGTTTTGACCATGCAGAAACTACCTACACATTTTGTGCAGCTCAGGCATTGGATGAAGTCTTGAGGATCTGGCAACTGCTAATATCACTAATGCCGATATGCTAAACAAAATCCCACATTAATGGCAATATTTGAAAGGAATGGTTACTCCTATTATTAGTAATGCATCAGGCTGGAAAAGTTTCTAGGGATTTAAAGTGTCTTGTCTGCAAGCAGGACATTCTACCCACACAAAAACATACTACTAACCAAAACACTCACAGTAACTCTGGAAAACTGAAAGAAAAAAATAAGCTCAAAAAACAACCAGCCAACAACTGTGGAGAAACCCCTCTTGATGTATTCAACCTTTGCCTTCCCTTGACAAGTGGCCTACAAAGGGTAGGCTTCTACTCACATGCTCACATTATGGACCCTAAGCCAGGAAAGAGTAAATCACAACCAAGACACGGAAGCAATTCTGAACAGAAAAAAGGTAAAGCAACCACGGTTTCAAATAAAATAGATTACTTCAGATTCACCTCTTCATTGCATTTGTGCCATGAAACAAAAAGAATTAAGATAAACGTCTTCAGAGTTAACAAAATGCATTGGCATTTTGAAATTCAGTGTTTGGTGAACTGATGTCTGACCCCTAACCTCATCTTTACTTGCAGGGTTGTCAGCTCTCTGTAAGATACAGCAAAACAGGCCCCCTTTGCTCTAATATCAGATCTTGGACAGCAAAATGAAAGGAATCTTGAATCTTCTGCTTGCTTAGAGTAAGGCAAATGGATAAGCAGATCAACAGATAATTAAAACTCCATCTAATTTTAATATTCATTAAAATGCTGTGGAGTTTTGACTCAGTCCATTATTGAGTTGGAAGGGCAATGTTTGATCCTGAATATTAGTTTTGGCTGCCGAGTTTCTCTGTATTCAGAAAGAGGAGTTTGTGCCTTTATTTAAAGAATCCTCTTTCTATGCAAATGCAACTCCTCAAAGAGAAAAAGGCACAGGGAACACAAGCTGATTTAAAACAGGCAATTCAATATTTTCCTAAAAAAGAGCAATCACAGTTGTTTAAATAAGAATCTCAAAGGTTATTTAAAGTTCATGGGACTTATGTTCCCAACTGCATCAAACCTCTGATAATCTGAATCAAAATATGTCACTGAACTTTTCTCTACCTTCGCTGAATGTGAATGAGAACCTGAACTAACACCTACATCATAAAGCCACATGGCCAGTCATTGTCAGGGAATAACAACTTTAGTTTACAAGATCCATCAGTGTTGTTATGCAGCTGAGGCACACCTGATTGGAGGATAAACAGAATTATGATTTAGCAGACAGGATTAGGATCTATAGGCCTTTCATAGAGTAAAAGGATGACCCAGCAGTGACAAAGCCATCTTTGACTTGGGAAAACTGCATTCATCTTTCTGTTCTACTCCAGCCCTCTTGCACAATCTTGGGAAAGACAACAAGGATTCCCCTTCCTCTTAGGAGAGTTATGAGAATAAATACATTATAAACTCAGAAGCACTCTAGTACCACTGCAGAGGGGAGCAGAAAAGTATGTAAGTTTTTGCCATTACAGAAGGAAGCTTGGAAAATTATTTCATATTTAATTCTCAATGTAGACAACATTTCACAGCAAGAATACATTTATGCAAGTTTTCTTAACCAATTTTAGGCGTGAATTAAGTGAAACCTGTGTGCATGATGGCAGTATCCTTGCAGGAAGCTAATGTGAAATAGTTACTTTGCTCTGAATCCATGTTCTGTCTTGCTGTGCAATAGCCTTCCTGTGTAGATAAACCATAAAAGAGAAAGAAATTGGCAATATCTATTCAGTAATTTTAGTAATAACCAGTTTAGCCGTTATCCATCATTGAATTGGGAGTTACCTTTAAAAGCTTTTATCCTATTAGGATAAACAAAAAATAATCAGGTGGTAAAAAAATTGACACAAAAGGCAATCAATTGACAGATGGAGGGAAAACACATTTTTAAAGTAATATATTTGAGAAGGATCATGGAAATGTACACTTCTGTCTCATTCTGGACAATGAAGTGTAATTTATTTGGCCCCCACAGGACATTTAAGTACAGTCTAGCAAAAGGGCTAAAATGGAGTTTGTGGAGAGAAGTAGGTAGCCAAAGAAAGCATATGCTAAACTGAGATCTGGAATATTCTGAGCCACCAATCTAATAGAGAAAGAACTATAACTTGTGGAAAATGATACAGCTGAGGCAGGAACAACTGAAAAGCAATGACAATTATGTGCTCCCAGAGCAGCAAAAGGTAGAAGTACAAATGTAGTTGTGAAGCTATAGCCTAGTAATAGTAAAGGTTAGAAACAGCATAGTTATTTCCTTCGATTTCAGTCCCCGCTGAAGTTAGTTTTCTATTTATAAAAAATACTCAGTTTGTTGAAACATTTCTTGTGTTTATAGATCTCTTACAAGAAGCTGAAGAGTTTGGGTTTCTATGAGAAATATATATAACCTTGGAGTCTTCAAGAAAACTATCTTTATATTACACTTTATTTAATACTTTATATCAAGAATTATTTTATGCACTTAAAACAACTAAGTACCTAAAGACGCAGACAGAAATTTCCTGATTGCTCCCACTGATTCCAAGACACTAGGCACTTACCAGAAGTGTTGACTACCTCATTGCTTGTATAAATTTGGCCCAACTTTAAGACACAAAAGACTCTTCTTATGCTGAAAATAATTCTTCACCCAAAGAATTTGCTGGTTTTCTCAGCATATATGGGGGAGATCCCTCACCTCTTGTGCCACTGTGGTTCTAAAAGAGGCAGGAGCACATGACAAAAGGAATATTGTGGGAGTGTCTATCAGATAACCCTGGAGCTGCTAATTCCAGCTGCACAGTGAGTTTAAGAGCTGGCAGGGAGTATCTTTAACTTTCTAAAGTGGAATATGTGTTTTCACACACACAGTGATGCAGTTACTCCTGCAAGCACAGCCCCAGGAGCTGTGAACTTCCACTCTTTATTAAGTTAGATATACCCAAAATATTAAAGATTTTAAATCTGAGCACTTTATTTGGGTGCATACAGGCTTGTCCCTTACTATTGATAAGTACCTGCCCTACTGCTCAGCTAGTAGTGCATGCTGTGATGCAGGGGTGTGACCAAGAGCTAATTGTAGATCAGAACACTCTGTCTATCTGTCACTCCTGCTTCAGTCTATCTAATAATTTTTTTTATTTATGCCATATGTAATGAACAGGTCATGAATAGTTCCCAGAGTTTGTATAGCAATCCCAGTTCACCTTCTGGAGACAATGAAGCATGGCAAGTATTGGAAAAACAGTGAGTCAATGCCTTCCCTTGCTTGTGGTGAAGGTACTGGCGAGCTACTGTGAGGATCTCTTTAAGCAAATCAGTGCAGAAGCCCCAAAGCACTTAAAGTTCACAGATCTGAGTTTAAGCTAGCAGTATTCCCTGCTTCTCAAAGTGAGTGTGTGAATCCTGGGATGAGGAGCAAATCCTCTTAGATTTGCTTGGGATGCTTCCTGTTAAAAGATTAATGGGTCCATGGTTACAAAATTGGAGAGCTACCTTGTGATATTTCTAAGAGTACTTCCTAAATTAGGCATCTGAGACTTGTTAGAAACATTCCCTTACATCACCCTTCCCCCCCTCACACTTGTGCTTGCAAGCAGCCGGCTACAATCTGGCCCCTAAATGTACTGTTACCCCCCAGGTGGTCTTAAGGGCTGGATCTGAAGAACAGCTTGAAATGTCACTTTTCAGCCTGTAAACTTCCTGTGATTAAACAGGAGATTTCTTGTTCATGTGCTGTTACTCTGGCACATTTCACAATCACTAACTGCAAATTGGAAGACTCAAGTGAATGGAAGAACAGAAGAGTGTGTGAGTGTTACATCCACCTGCATCAGGGCAGGCAGTCAGCAGAGGGATGGGAGCTCCTCTTGCTCTCCTTGTTCTCTGTGCTGCACTGCTAGGACACCTCAACTGCTCCCACCTAAGCTGTGCAGAGATAAACAGATGGTAGTGTCACATCACATCCAGCTCAGGAGTTAGCACTTCTCCAAACATGAAACTTTTTCCTTTTTAAATTGTTTATTAATGTTTTCTCGTCTTCCCTCACAGGTTCATTTACTAGCCTTCCCACAGATACATCAGCAGACTGAAGGAAAGTTTGCTAAGACTTGAATCAGCTGCCTTCCTACCTAATCGTCATGTCCTCTGCACGGTGATGGCTTGAAAGTCACACTGAGAGCAGTGTGATGATCTGTGGCAGAGAGGAGTGCAAGCAGTGTACAGTCTTAGTTTCTTGGGTGAATAAAGCAAGTGCCCCATGTACAAATCAGTTTGCAAGACAATATTTGCAAGTGAGTTGCACTGAGTCCTGTCTTGATGATCTAATCCTCCCTGCTTCAGGGTTTTCTTTAAAATCTTGCTTCTGTTTTACATTAATTGAAAAGATGAGGACTGGTGTCCTTAGAGTATGCGTGATATTTATTAAATTCATTAAATGATGAACAGGAAGGTACCAAAATGTCTAGCCAATGTATCTATTCTGTTTGCATCATCTGCTATTTCGATGTTATAAAATAATAACAGTGGAGTCATTGAGGCATGTTTCAGCAATTGCTCTTTGGAACTCACATTTGCAAGCTGCTATGGAGGCACACAGCTTACTTAAGCTTAAAATAGGATGACACATTTCTATGACTAAGAATAGTATCATCAATCATAATAGCAAGCATTAAAATACAAGGATTCTTAGTCCTCACAGTCCAGGTCATCGGATACTCCCTGAATGGGCAAAGGATTGTTTGTTGTTGTTGTTGGATTGGGGTTTTTTTGTCATTATTGCACACTCAAAATTCTGGCTACTGCACCAAGCTGTAGTTTCTGGCTTCCATTAGACATAACTAGTCTTGGTGTTTATGCCATAATAATGCAAAGTGTATCTTCATGCCAATTCTCAGTGCCAGCTCATTTTTACTTTATTTTCAGCTACTCTGTGAAAAAGAGATTAAGATATTTTGTAATAAGAAAGCAGGGTTTCAGAATATGAAGCTCCTGTACAGCCTAGCTTCAAAACAACCTCCCACCACAGCGCACCAGCAAGAAACCCTGAGACTCAGTCTGGGAACGTGGAGGGAGGAAATAAAGCATAGAGGGGAGCTGGAACCATACAAGCTTGTAAGAATAAGTAAATTAAGATATATTTCATACCCAATAAGTAGTTTCAAACTTAGGCTTTTCTGGTCCCAGTTAAACCAGAAGTCTTAAGTGACTCTACCAGTTTAACAATGGAACCCTTTCAACCAGCGAAAAGGAACTCAGAAGAAACAAAAGGTTTTCCAAAGGTATGTGAGCTGGTACAGAGGAACTGCTTTATACACCTTTCACACTCATATTTCCAAATTCTGACAGTTGTGACCAGGAATCCCTAAGACTGAACATTTCTCTTCCACTAACATTTTCTGGAAGTATTAAGCACTTGCATTTCGAAGCTGATGCCTATTTTTTCTTATTATCATTAATTATGGCTTGGCATGGAGCTTATGTTAATTTTGTTGATTGCAAATTTTTGCATTTACAGCTTATCTAACTGTACTTGCATCATGGTGATTACGGGTTGGAAAGGGGCCCTGACTGCTCTCCCGCTGGCTGAAGCTGTCCTGCAGGCAGGTACTCTCTGTGATTTGTCTCTGAGGATGCTGCTGGGGTATACAGTTGCTTCCTCCCTGCCCATGTGCCCCACATCCACCCAAAGGCCACTTCTGGTCCATATTACCTTTTATGCACTATAGCACTTTACTCTCAAGGTTAAAAAAAATAAAATAGTGTTAATAAGTGAAAGGCAGTAGATAAATAACTGAAATTAAAATACTGAAAAAAATTATCTCAGCATGCTTTGTTTATTTTAACTTATCTCCCTTTTCTCCATTAAACACCAACACCACAAAAACCCCAACCCTCCATTCTTCAATATGCCTGTTTTAATGATCTATTTTGTGGTTTAGATTCTTCCTTATATTTCTTGCTATCTCAACATTATTTCCAGACAAATTCTGTGAAGCTTTTAAAACAAGACTTTAATTGCTCACATGTGCCCCTCAATAGTCATTAGCATTGACTCCAGCAAACCTATACTTCTTTAAAAGGTCTTAAGAAGACTCTAGTAAAACTGTTTAGTGTAAATTAGAGTAATTTTCTTGTTAAAATCCTGGGCTGAAGAGAGAAATTATTTTAGAAATTGAGAAAGTAAACAGGCAGTAAGGAAATTATAGAATGTCATACCTATTCTTTCAGTCTCAATTTGCTTTACATCTTCTGTTTACATTCTTGTAGACAGGTAGACTTGTTGCTATGCACAGAGCTAATGAGTTAAAAAGAACTAATAGAGAAAATGAAAATACTTACTCTGAAATAACTGGAGATTTAGTATTATAATCGAGAATTTATGTGAACCAGAATCCCTCCACAGCAGATCAGTTCATATACTGCCATAAAATGCTTCTGCTTAGATGGGAAGAGCAGCTTTCCTCATCTCTAATGGCAGCTCATACCTGAGAGAGCAGAATCAAAGGCTTTACATGATCACAACAAAATGAATAAGTACCTTTCTTTTCTCTTGGCTCCAATAATGCAAAATGAGTTATGGTTTCAATCAAACCAAAACACTTCACTATAGCTTCTGAGGTTTGATATTTATTCACTATTCAATAAATAAAGCATGCATGGTTATAGTTACCTGTAAATAAACTGAAAAGTTTTTAAGAAGGTTAGAGGAATGATTCAGGTTCATAACATACAGTAACTGACCTGCTCAATGATAATTTCTCCTGTATACCCAGTTCATTGAGTTTGCTGTTACTGCACATTGGGCAACCAAGTTTCTGAAGCCAGAAAAATCTATTCTTAAGTAAAAGTTAACAAAGCAATCACTTCTGGACAGTTCAAAACACTGAATTTATCAGATGAGAAGTCTAAGTTCTCCTCTTTGCAGACAGAGCTTTATTTTAATTAGTGCCCAGGTGTTGTAAATATTACATAAGTGAAGATAGATAAATCAAGTAGCCCAGCTGCCTTTAAAGACCTCTCCAGTTGTTGTTAGACCAGCTCTACAATGCACTGCAATACACAGCTTGGATTTTTTGGCTGACTCTTGGAGCTGAAATTGATGCCTCTTAACTTCAGAGTCCTCTGCTGAAGAGTACAAAAGAGTAAAAATGTTCCCAATTGTTTGTCTATTCCAAAAATGCCTTCAGTGGTTGGAAGTGTGGGCTATAGACATGAGGCAAGGTGTTGGGAGTTCTTTCAATGCTCTCGGATACAGTGTCCTGCTTTGCATGGTAAAAACTTGATAGCAACTGTATCAAGATCGTAATCCTCTGTGTTCTGTCAACCCAACACACAGATAACAAAACCTGGCCAAAGGAAGATATAATTTGAAGCAGGGTCATTTCTACTCTCATTCCAACAATCCTTTTAAATAAAATCAGTTGCACAGTAGGAACCTGCAGGCTTGATTATGTTTGCTTGTCCCAGTGTATACGCATAAATATTTAGAAATGCTTTCTGACTGCTGTAAATTTTAGCTGTGCATGTGACATAGTCCCAAAACAACTCAATGAGTTCCTAAAATAGACTCTCAAGCGGAGTCAGACAATATCGACCTGACAGTGTCACGTGGTTTTCAACCCAGTGTTCACTAACACAGTATTGGCATAATCAATTCTAAGCTTTGTAAAGGATGACTGCAAATGTAAAATACAGACTGCAGGAGAGGGGAGAGCCAGTCTTCATATTGATGGCTAGAGATAATGAAACTAAAGTGAGCCTGATTGATTATCATTAGGTTTTGAGAAATTGATTCATGTGGAATCACTTTAAGGCTCTATCCCAAAAATGAGCTTCTCCCTGAGCAGGAAGGGTGTATTGTAGCCAGTGGCCATGATTGCATGGGATGTAACCTTGCAGCCATTCAAACAAAAAGCTGCAAGGCTTGGCTTGTATTGACTGAGCTCTGTTGGGTAGTTTGTTGTGGTGTTATTTTTGTCCGGTCTGCAGTGTGGCAGAAAGGAGAGTTTCTCACCTGGGGAGTTGGCCTAAAGAGAGTGTAGACCTCCTGCTTAGAGGTTGGTCATCGTCAAGGACGTGGTTTAGCCTTTTTCCTGGCCTGAATTTTGCACAATCTCCAGGAGCCACATTGACTCCCTGTGCTTCAATCACCCTTCATTTTAGAGTGATAATCACACATTCTTCTGCATAACACACTTTGAGATTGAATAAGTGATAAATAGAAGCTAATCATTGGTTATGACCCTATAGAACCGCCTGTTGTAAAAAAGAAAAGTTTTGCTTTTCTGTTTTCTCTTTAGAGTTTCATTGACTGCAAACAGTATCCCAGGCTTACACACATTTCAGATTGAAAGCAAATTAATTTCTTTAGATCTGTCAGCACTAACTTAGAGGAACAGGTCAGAGGTGGTTAGATGCTCTAAATTTGAAAATCAAGCCTCTATATTGTTGCTTTCAAGGGAAATCCTAGGAAAACTAATTTCAGAAAAATCTTAGGATTGTTTCCAAAATCTTAAAACCCTCCAGGGAAATAACTTTCATCCTGGAGTATGCTGATGTTCCAGTACCTGAATCTTCTTGTGAAATTCATGGTCTCAACACCTCATTTAGAAAAGGAAGTCTGTGAAATGAAAATGCAAAGCCACTTCTTCATCTGGTTCAGTTACTGATACTCAAAGTTCAAGCTACAATTTTTATCAAAGACTGATCCTCCAGTCTATCTTTGCTCATGCTTCTGAAAACATCCTGTTCACAGAGACGTCCCTCTGATTTTATTCATTTGTCCTTTCCCTCCATGACACAATTCCTTTTAACAAAAAGAAGGCAAATTCAGAAGTGAAGTGTACTCTAAGCTTTGAGGACCGGGAGATGAACTCCTAGATTCAGATCTAATTCTGGTGCCAAGCATATCACCCATTCAGTTATTTCCCCCATGCCTGAGCATCACAGGCAGTCTCCAGTTCTCAGAGGGGAACCTGAAGCGTCCTGACCGGTTCCCTCTCAAGTTTGCCTCTGTTACTTCTCTGAGTTAGATTGATCCTAAACAGGATTTGATAGCTTTGAGATATACATGTTATTTGAGAAGTGAAGATAAAAAGGCAATAATAACACACTCTATAAGGCACTTTGTGATGGCTGAGTAAAAATGACATTTTCTATTCTCTTATGCGACATTGCTAAGTAACCCAGAAATTCTCCAGTGCAAGCATGTGATAGTTCAGCATAATTTCTGCTGTCAGTGAATTCAAATGCATTAAATTCCAGTTACAACAAGCAAGTACTACAAGTAAACAGAAAATGGATTGTTTACACCTCTTGCTCAGTCCCTGGCTGTCAGCATCTACAATGATTTCTACTTCAAGGAGCTCTGCAGCCCGACTGCAAGGAAGGAAGGAGACAACTTTGTGATCAGCTTCAGAGAACTTGATGGGGATGGTTTTCCCACAGCTTTCCCCTTAGGAAAAAGTTTAAAACTACAAGTCATTACAGTAAAGCTGGCCATGCACACTCCAAAGAGCTCACAGCTTGAATTAAAGTTCATTCTGTTGACACATCAACTGTGGCATTATCTACTGCTGTGGGCAGGTGCAAGTGGCACCTGATAAGGGGCAAGGGGATAGAGGAGATCATGAGTCTTCTTTTCACAGGCTGGGCTATGAAACGAATGTCAACAGTCGAGGAGCACATGCATGCAGAGACTAGGCTTCAGTAAGAAACATGCCCTTCTGGTTGCTAGGACTTCAGCATCTATTCCTGATCAGACAAGCAGAGGAGAGGAAGAAATCATCCACCAAGGCAAGGATACAGCCAAGTGCAGCTTTGGGAGGAGAGGAGAAGTAGTCGGGCATACGGCTTACTGGAGGTGATTTTTAATGCCTGGTTTTGCCAAACTGGAATGATCCTGCCTCTACATATCACCTGCTCTCATTGCAGGAAGTTATTTATTGCATTTTTACCTCAAGATTATTTCAGTCTTTTCTTTTAGCTGAGGCTTTTTTATCAGGCTATCTAGACAGACACAGAACACATATAGCAAGCTTAGGCATGTATCTTCTTTGTAAGAATGCAAAAATGTATTATGCAATAGTACGCCTGATGTATCGGCTAAGAATATTGCAGCAAGGTGCTTCATCTTTATGGTAGATGGAAAGAGACAAGAGTTGTAGTTTTTATGAAGTGATACAGGAGCAAATTGTAGCACTTCCTTCTCCATTCATTTAGGCTATATTCATCATCCCTACTTCTCATTCCATGCTTTTCCCTGGTGCATCATTGCTGGGGAAATGTCGTTAGTGAGGATATTGTTCAATGTAAGTCTAAAAAAAAAAAAAAAGGAGATGACTGCAGCCTATACAAATCAGCCTCAGGGACGTCTTCAGGGGAAAACTGATATTGCTGAGTAGTTTAGAAAGCTAATGTTGTCATTCAAAGTAAGATTTAAAACTAAGGATAAAATATGAAAAAAGAATGAGGGAGAGTTGATAGAGGCAGCTGGGGAAATCTTAAATGGGGAGAAGGCAAATAAATTTTATTTACCTGACTATCACTGCAGCTAAGCATGAATAACATTGCCTTCCCCTTTCACCTTCCCTCCAAGGTGAAGCAAACCTAAATTTATAAGTACAGACATTATTATGCTTGTTCAGAAATAAACCCCACACTTGCAGCATTATGAAAAATCTTTCTTTAATACTAAATCTCTTAAAACTCTCTTGTGAGGGGAATGTGACGTGAAAACCAAAGTAATGCCTGTCTGTGTCATTACTCTCTCTGAAACTGCTTGTTTCCAGTATTTTTGAAGAGAGCTGCAGATGGCTGGTAAAAGACATCTGTGGGGATGTTTGCAGGAATACTGAAAGTTGTTGTCATGCTACAGGAAAGAGTCTGGACAGGATTGTCTAGATAGGATTTTATAAAAATAAAATTACGCTTGTAATTGGCACCTTTGAAGCCATAGGCAGTTACAGCCAGAGGCTGCCTCTCGGCGTGTATCATAAAAATTGACATAGCATGTCTTACATATCTTTCCTTATGGACCTGTTCTTGTTGAACTAATCCATAAGGTCGCCAAATACTCTCCTTTCTAACACCCTCCAGGCTGAGAAGAGATGTGCCACTGGGGGGAAAGGAAAGGTGACGCAGGGGACAAACCTCAGGAACTCAACAAATATGATATCAGAAAACAATTCCCCATATGCGTTCATTTGCTAATCTAAATTGGTGTCCCTGTGTATGGACGTCTATGTGCACATACACAAAACATACATATTGTTTGTCTCCCATTTCCAAAATCTTGATTGTCTTGCTAGGGTTAATGATGCTATTCAGAATATGTAAAGAAAAGCAGGGTGCGAGTCTCCTGTATTCAGAATACGTAGAGAAAAGCAGGGTTTGACTCCTTGCAGGAGCAAGGCCAAAGGTTGCATGTAAGCTCTCTGGTGAATGGAGCACCACCAAATGGGTGTCTGTAAAGCACAAGATGAAAAGGCACTCATATCCTGACGGAAGAATGGGACATCTTTTAATAGAAATATAAATGATACAAATAGAATAATAATTTTAGCTCAAATCACCAGCTGTCCAGAGATGAATTTCACTCATTCACTGAGGAAGAGGAGCTATGCAAAGCTCAAAAGCAGCTTAAGCAGTGTGTGTGTGTAGAAGATACACATACCAGCATACATGCTATATTCCTTATAGATAGATAGAAGTGATTTGCTAGTAAATGAGACCCTTAGCCTCCATAAAACCTGGAGATACTTTATTACTGCCAACATCAGCTGTGAAAAATTTATCTTCTGTGTGTTCCAAAAAAACCCTCCAAGGTTTTCTTGAAGGTGGAACAACTTGTTCCACTAATGATCTCCATTTTGTTCGTTGAAAGCTTTTAACATCTCTACCAAACCCATAACTAAAACCAAGCAGTCACCAGACAAATTCTGAGGATTAAAACAACAAAGTGCTGGGAGGCTCCAACTCTCTTCAAATGGACAAGCAACACAGCAAACCGACCTCTAGCAATATCAAGATCCTGCTTGTGTGACTCACTAATTCAATTTCTTTCAGTTTAAACTGAAAGATAAATGCTGTTTTATGTTAGGGGTGAATACCCACCCCAGCCCCCTCCCTTAGACAGTGATACTGTAATGATTTGGGAGTGGGTTACTGCAGGGACTGGTATCCAGTTTGCCATTGCAGCATCAGCTTCCAGAGCTTCACCCGGGGAACAAGGAACATGAGAAATACTGCACACTACTAGGCAGGGCCTTTTGCTCTTTTATGCTATCTTGTTTGCAGGATCTGTGACCAATAAAGCAGGAGGTGTGCAAGCCTGTGTTTTTGGGTCTTACATCTCCAGGCAAGTTAATAAACTGCTGATAACAGAGCTGCTGTGCACCTCGTGCAGGCTGCCTGATGGACCATTGCTAGGATCAGTGTTAAGGTTTTCCAGCACAAGACATAAACTGCTTTTTCCTTCACTTCCCTCCTGTCTCTCAGCAACCTGTGGCTAAAGTAGGCAATTTTCTATTTTTTACCACTGCAACTGGTTAAATTAGGAAGGATTTTTGCCAAGGTTTAAGCTGTTCAGAAGACAAGGTCAGCTTTACATAGCTGACAAGGATGACAAATAAGGAAAGAGTTCTCCGAAATCTTGAGTGGTTTTAATAACCAGATATTTTAATATGAATTTGTAATGGACAGACTGTTACAGGAGTGGCTCGTTCTTTTGGTGTTCCAGCTGGTTTATTCCCCATTAAATTCGTTCATGACAACATATTTTCAGAATTCTGAAGCACCTAGTAGTTTGTAAAGAGTCAGAAATAGTATTGTTTTTTCAGTGCTGATAGTAGCACAGATTAAAAGCCCCTAAATTAGACTCGAAAAAATTAAAATCCCAGTTTTTACCTCTCAAATACTTCACTTCATGTATCAGATAATCAGCATAAGAACATAAAAGTTGGTTTATGTTTTCAAATGTGCTTTCCTCAGGTGACATTTTCGCCTAGATCCTCCTGCAGTGAAGCATCCGTGATTTTTGTGAAAGGTTCTGTTTTGGCATTGTTTGAGGCAACAAGAATCTGACTCTTATTTTCTACAGCATTGTTCTTAATATCAACAAAAATTAAAGACAAAATTTACTATAAACTATTTTTTAATGAAGCTCAAAGCCTATGTTTAAATCATATCCAAATAAAGGGCCAACTTCATAAAAAGCAATAATCAAAACCTGTTAATGTTTCCAACATTGTACAGTGACCATGTCCCATTCCAGTGTAAAAAATCGAGGAAACCCTCATTCTGATTGGGGTAGGGGGCACATGCTAATGGCTGAGAAGAAATTAGAGGGAACCGATGCTCCAAGTTCAAACTAATTGAGGCAATGGTCATTTGCCGGAGAAAGACAAATCGTGGGTACCACTTGCACCCCTGGTAATATCCCAACACCCCCAGTATTCCCAGCTTTCCTCCCACACCTCAGCCATCCCCAAAACTCTCCTCTGACCCCACCTGGTCCCCATCCCAAATGGCCTGAAGTTCTGTCCAGACAAGAGAGTGCACCAGCATGAGAGAGTCACATTGGTGGTTCAAGATTTTAGGTGTCAACAAGAGGACAGCAAGTGTATGAAGATAAGTGGGCCTTGGATATACTTTTAAGAACAAAACCTGAGACACAGATGAGTATGATCTGAGCCTGGTTTTTTGTATTCATACATCTCTCTGTAGGACCAGTGATGAATGCACTTACCGTACCTCGGCATCAAAAACTGTTTTGGTTCTGTTGGTGTTATTTTACATTTTTTCTCAGCTGAAAAATGAATTGAGATTGGCAGGAGTCCTGATTTGCGTGTTTAGAATAAGGTACAAGGCTATCTGAAGTGTGTTGACTGAGAGAACACGCATGTAATGAGAAGTTACGCAAAAAACAATATATTGCATTTTCCTACCGGCTTCACCTGGAGGTCTTCAGGCACTGCAAATTAGTAAGATCCAACTGATGTACACCCTTACTGAATTACAAAGAAATATTATCTCAGCTAGATCCTGTAATCCAGTCCCCTACAGTAAATAAAATTATGTTTTCTATATCCAAAATAAATACACATCTGTATTTAGGTATAGTATTTATACCAAAGCATTCCTACAGGCTGCATATGTTAATTCTACAATGTTTGCAACATAGCATTTGCATTGGGAATGTGCTTTCCAGCATGTATAATATGTAGGTTTCAGGCTATGTATGATTTTTCAATATACTGCAAGTCAGTGAGATGACTACTTCATTAACAACAAAAGCCAGCCGTAGTACTGTTTGGCTTCACCTTTATTATTGTCATCCTATTTCTTTTCATGAGAAAAAGATTGCTAGCATGCATAAATATTTTCAGGCAGGAGGTACAGCACAGCAGCTATTGAGGCAGGCTCCCCACTCCATTACACCTGCTATGATTTGAAAGAGAGCGCTTGTGAAAAATTTCTAAATTCTCTTGACCTAGTTCTTGAATCTTTTACATGGGTATGACTGCATGTAAGTCAGCAATGCTACTCTTGATTTATAAGAGTACCTGGGAACCAGTTGGCCTTGATATATGTAGACAGTAAAAACCAAAGTAGAAAATTATATTTAGCCAACCTAACTTCTCCCATATTGGTTGGAATAAAATAAAAGTATTTTTATATAGTTCAGTTGATCTAAGTGCAGTGAAATATTCAGATGCAGACAACAACTTTAATTAAAAAAAAAATTATTCTATGGATTTGCATTTTCTATGCTAACAAAATTTTACATTATGAGTTTCAGAAATATTCATGACTGATGTCAAGACTTGATGGATTTAACATGCTTTGAAAGAACCGGGCTAAGGCATAAGGAAAAGTAAGGGAATTTCTACAGCAAGTGAGGGGTCATATAAGAGTAATTTATAAACTTTACATAAACTCTGCCAGCTCCTTCTGACATCACTTAAACATGTTTGCTTTAAGCAACTTGCCTGAATTTCTCTGAGCAAACAAAGATTTATATCAGATGTTAACAATTGTGAGTTAGATGTAAATCAGCAAAACTGAGGAAGATATCAGTGAGGCATAACATACACATCCTCTTAAGATACCTACAGGAGAGACTACATCATAAATATCATAGAAAAATCAGAAAAAAATAGGTCTGAAAGGATGCAAAGAGTTCATCTTGTGTACCAGAGTAGCAAGTACCATGTTTATGGTCAATGTATTTTCTATTTTATGAATATAAGTATAAATATAAATGTCTTAACCTTGATTTGGTTTATTATGTAAACATATCTATATATTTAAAGGTAAAATATAAAATACAAGTATGAGTATTTATATGCTGAAATATAGTAATCTCCATATATTTTCTAAAACCCTGTCTCCCGGGCAATCTTCACTATCCTCCTGGTCAGAAAGCTTACATAATGTCTAACCTTCATCTTCTCTCCCGTAATATAAGCCTGTTACTTCCTACACTGTCTGCAGAAGTTAAGGCCTATGATTTATTCCACTCTTCCTTGTCTCATATATAAAAGGTCTTAGAAGAAGTAATGGGAATGCCAAAGGCTGGTAGCAGTAGAGACTGAAATGGGGTCTTGGGGTCTCATTGTGTTGACACAACTGACCACAAATTTACTATGACGTGTTTTGGTCTTTCCTCCTAGGTCATGTCCTTCATTCACTACATTTCATCTTCCTGGACTCTCTTCAGCAGATGTGTGTTTTTGTGAAATGTCATGCCCCAAACTGAACACAGGATTACTTCAGTTCAGAGGTCTCAGGGTGGTGATGTTTTTTCTACAACCAAACAATATTATTCACTCCAGCCCATCTTGTGATTAATATCCAAGATCCATTTCTGAAGAACGGCCACACTGATTCCACGCCTTTTTCGCTACTCATCATTGCGTGTAGCCTTGACTGCTCCCTGCTGAGTTGCATCCTGCTTTTTGCTGAACATGTCCAATCTAACACAATCTCTTTCAGTCCTAGGACACTCCTTGCTCTCACACTTGCCATTCTCCCCATCTCCTGCTTAAGTCTGAATCCTAATCAGAACATGGTCAGGCTCATATACTTTTTAAAGAGCTGCTTTGGTCATCGTGCTTCTGGAGATTAACTTCTCAGCAGGGTTATACTGCAGCTGTCATTCATGAGCTGTCAGTGGGAGGAGGGGGTGGAGGCGAGCACTGTATCGTTAATGTCTACTAAAAGTGATGGTGAACATGAAATCTGTCTAGACTGTGCAATATATGGACAAAGAGAATAATCAGGAATGGCATGAGCTGTATTAGATCAGCTTGCAGATGGTTTGAATTTCTTTGGCTATAGCTCTCAATGGTGGTAATTTTTTTAGAGTTTTTTGTACTGTTCAGCTGCAAAAGGCAATACGATTTTCATCGAGGATGCTTGGGAACAAGTATTTAACAGCATAATCAACTTAATACATGTTGGTCAAAAGGGTGTAATTATCGACAACCAGGCCATGGGTAAAATCCCCATTAGCAAGTTCCACACATCAATGGATGACCACTCTGCTTGAATGAAAGCTGATAATGGTATTGTGTGCGCTCAGAGACAGACCTCTCTAAATCAAGCTCTCTGGCTGTAAGGTTAGGGTAGAGTTCTGCGTGTTGAAACAACTGATAATTGCATTGACATAGTGGATGCTCTATTTTTGTATGATGAACCAGTGAGGTCTTCCAGCCCTTGAGTTACAGCCCTAGATAATGGCTGAGAGAATGAACAGGAGGGGTCTTCTCTAAAATTCAGTGCACATACGTCACCATGCTATGACAGTTTCTACATTCTGCCATTGCATTTATTGGTACAACTTTGAATTTTTTAACCTTGTCATAGTTCATGAAAATACATTTGTGAAAATAAATACTGAAAATACATGTAAATATACCACACAAATGTACCATTCTCTGTACAGTCGCAGCACTGATAGTCTCCAGCACTCCTCTTTTACTCTTCGTATAATAGCTCATACAGTGTCACAGCAGAGTCTTTGAATTTCTCATGTAGAAGGGTGATACTTGGGTGAAATTCAGATGATTAGTATGTCCTCTTTATTTCTATTAGATTACCAACAGTACTGCATTTGGCTTAGCCCAGATCCCATGAATGCTGTGCACTGAGGTAGCACAGGGCTTGTGATAATATTTTCTGTATAGACTAGAGCTTAGGTACATCACATAAATCACAGCTAACAAAAATGAGCTGCATCACATTTTTCTGCATTTTTATATTGACTGCATTGAGTGTTTTTGCATGATCTCGTTACTGAGACACTTGTTTTATTACGACTATTTTAAGGGAAGTAATATGAGAAAATAAACTTTTTAAAATATGAAAAATATGAAAATATTAAAATAATAGAGAGAAAATTGCAATTGCATGGTATTAGCATATTAATATCCAGCCAGTCTCAAAAGTCTGTTAGATGTCAGTTAGCATCACTAACAGTGACATCTGACCACAAAAAGGAAATCCAGGTTTGCCTGATCTGAAATGCGTTGTTCACGGGTGCTCCAGATTAAAGCATCAGAGAATGCTGTAGGGAAAATGTCTGAGTAGCTGTGCAGCTGAGTGGGTAAAACCCCTGTAAAACTGATAATTTACCTGATAATGTTTTTGAAAATTTTTATCATTTTATTCCAGACCTTTATTATGATTCAGAAAATATCTGACATTCACAGTGCTGCCTATTTCAAAGTGAATTTATTTGAAAATTTATGAAGCTAGTCAGGTCACGGTTTATGTTTTCATATACTGTCTTTAGATTAAAATAATTATTATCCATTGAAATTGATTTCTCCCACTTAAGAATGGCATAAGCCATAGGCTTCATATGAAAACTACAGAAAAATAATCATAGAAAAAAAAAAAGACAGAAGTCCTTAGAAACTGCAGTAGCTACTTCCTTTTTTAAAGACATTTAGTATGAAGCTTTGACCCTTTTAGACTCTAGCCAACATGAAACTGCCTTTCACTTGTCCACTGTTAAAACAGGAAAACAGTATTTCTGAAATAAAGGTCATTGCAACAGTACAAAAAGAATCAAAATAAAGTTGCCTATGTGGGCTGTGCATTTTTTCTGAGCACAGGGCATAGCTCAGAGTATTTATGGTTTCCATACATATTGCCACAGATTTCAGTGGGCCATTGACTGGGTCTTTAGGGCAAGCTGCTTCACACGTATCAGGGTGAGGGGCAGATTTTGAGACAGCCAGAGAAGGAAAAGTGTTCTGCTTAAACCCCTTTGCTGCCTTCATTTTTCTCCATTTCCAACCTCACCCTTGGAGGGTGCCCTTCAAGCATACTGCTGGGCCATTTCACACTGAGGGGCAGGCGCATGCTAATTAAAAGCCAGTAAAAATCTGTTAGTGGAAGGCAGGCTTGCACTATGTCTTTCTCCAACATTGCATCTGATCTTAAATCCTGCACTAGCTTCATTTTCATCAGAGCAAAGATTTTTCAGCAAACACGAAGTACGTAACACTTTGTGTGAAATTCTGCAGTGTGTCTACATGCACAGTGAAGATGATTTGATGAATATAATTTCCTTCTGTCCTGCCAATTTATTGTGCTGCTCAGTTAAATGAATTTACCACTGATAATTCTGTACAGATAAGGAAGCCCCCCTGCAAAGAAAAGAGAATAAGAAGAATTACTCATGTCTTCACATTTTATACCATATAGTTCTTGACCCTTAGTGTATTTAAAAAAGGAAACCACAAATGTTGTATAATTAGATATAGATTATTCAAATTCTGTAATTCTTTCCCAGGGACCTTGTTTGAAGTAATCCTGCTATCTCTCCATCTAGAATTTAGGAGCAAGGTTCCATTTAAAAGTACTGAGTGCATAGCTTGGGTCCTAAGCAGAAAAGAAGAAAATAAACTGTTATACTTGAATAACTGCTAGACAGAAATACACAGTGAAGAAAATCTTTTTCCTTTTCCAGTCACCTAACTCCTTTACAAACATGCAAGCTCTAACATAGTTATATTTTTTTAAAAAAACTAATAAAAATGCATTCAACATTTATTAGAACTGATGAAAATTCATGTCAGTGATTCTTCTTGATGTTCCCTACTGATCCTGTATCATTGCATCATAATGAATGCAAATTATTCAAAAGCCCATCCAGATCTCGAGGAGTATGAATAAAGGAAGGGGATGAATAAATCTTCAGGAAAAAATAATCAAGGTGCAATTCCCATTAGACCCGTTAATTACTACAGAGCTTTTTAAACAAAATAAATTCAAAGCTATATACTGATGTCAGAGCAGGACTATTTATTCTCAGATACATATTACACAAAACCAGGTAAATCTGCTGACTAGGGTTGATTTACACTTTTTGATTTTGTAATCATTTGAGATTAAATCTCTGATTTATGGTGCTGCTGAGAGTTTTTTCATACTTTTAATCGAAGTTGTACAACCCGCTTCAGAGCTGACATGCTGAAATGGAAAAGGCATAAAACAAACTGGGTAAATAAACTCATATGTAACTGGCACATGAAAATAGCTAGAATGAGTTTTCATCCAGGCTGAATAAATCTGCAGCTGAGGAGTGCTGGGCTCAGTGCCCACGCAGGAGCTCTCTGCCCAGGAGGCAGAACTGCAGATTCAGGGTAGGCACCAATAAGCCACTGAACCAGACCTTGCACTTACAGCTTAGCCCGCTCGGACGCAAAGAGGTAACCCCGCTCTGCGAAAGGCATCTGACAGCTCTAGTGCTCCTAATAGCCTAAGAGGAGGAGAATCACAGGCGAGGAAAAAAGATAAAAGCAGCCATCAGTGAGGGATTTCCCACCCTGCAGCACTGAAGGATATGCCCATCTATCATAAGCATGTGGGGATGGTTCATGCGTCTCAACATGGAAAGACACAGGACAGAATTATTGTAAACCCCTTATCCCCTTTTTGTCTAGGTTTCATGAATCTACAAGGTTGTTTATGAGTTGTTTTTCATAGTACATATAATGGGCCAAATGCATCCTTTCTGTACATACAGCAGTCAACAGAGCTACATTTGGCTCATTGTACCTTGAAAACAAGAATAGAATGGAGAAGACACACTCTGAGGTCTTGCTGGCTCAGGAACAAATAAAATAAAATTGATGATGATGATATGGACCACTGCAGAGAAAAAAACCTTCTCAAATTCTCCTTCCGTTTCTTTCTCCTTTTGTTATGGACGCTCACTAGTTCCAGAAAGAAGCATTTGTACCTGTGCAGATTAGAAAGTATTATCCTGATACCAAGACTTTCCCAGTTTGTACTGGAAAAATCTGGCTTCATGGGAAGGAGGGTGTGAGAAAGTAAAGCTGCACCCATACATTAAAAGAAAATGACCTGTTGTTCCCACATTGTGGATTCAAAAGAAGCTACAATGTGCCTCTTAATTCCACCAATTTGCTCAAGTAATTCCAAAAGGATGCAAGCTTTTCTGTAAGTCATAAGCAATTTTAGGAAAGGGGTATGGAAGCAGTTGAGAAGGAGGAGCAGAAATCTGTCTAAGTAGGAAAAAAAAATAACCCTTTCAAGAAAATCCAGAAGAGCATTTGACATTTGATGTCTGCATCATGGTGGTATCCAAAGTGAAAATCTCTGGCAGTGAGGACTGTGCTTCAGAAGAGGCATTTCAAGAGAAAAATAATTGCTAATTCTGTAGATCTGAGTGGCTTGCTTCACTCAACAGCTTCTCCCTAATGCTTCTTTAAATACTGTTCTGAATCTGTTTGACTCCTTTTTAGCTGGGACAACTGCACGCTTCTGTGGAGATGGTGTGAGTCTGGCCAGTCATCAGAGACCCTTTTTGCTGCCAGGGCAGCTGGTGGTTGTCCTAGAAGACAGCCTTCTCCCCAACCCGCCACCTTCCACAGAGCGAGAGAGTGATGACAGTAGTATTAGGACAATTAAATAGCTGATAACTGAACTCCCATCCCTTCCTTTTCAGGCAGTCCAGCAAATATTGTACAAAGTCCTCAATTAAAATAGTTTGAGTTAGTCCTGAAAATGAGACACTCATTTCCATTAAGAGTGTCCTGTTCTTGAACAAAAAAAAAGAGGAGCTGAGACTTATATCATGAGACTTCACCTGAGAGATACTGGTGGGGACAATACAACATGTGATCCTCGAGCACACTTAAAATTGGCCTAAATTGTCCCTGAAGCGCAAGAGACATGCTCTGTTTTATGTTCCCCCCCCCCCCCCCTTAGTTTTTTCTTAAATAAACCACTTGCTTTTAGTGGTGATATTTATTGTTGCCACTATGCCATTAAACAAAATAACCACTGTGATGATATTTCACTGAGCAGCTCCTAGCTAAGGCAACAAACTCTGGAAAAACATCCAAAGCCATTAGCGTACAAGAAACTTTGCTACAGTTACCTGTAAAAATGAAGGATTGTCTTAATTTCTCAACATTTTGTTTTACAAATGTCTACAAAGACAGAGAGTACGTTGGTTTGAATCTGAGGATATGCAAAGCTAACTTTCAGCTACAGTGTTCAGAGTGAGTTAGCTGATATCATTTAATTTCATCTCCATCTGCCTTCTGAACAGTTTGGCATGTGTTTCTGAATACCCATCTGTGTCTGTGGGCTGGGTCAAATGATTGTACTCACAGACGTCATTTGGGATTCTTCTGGTTTGGGGCATTCATGAAAACCAGCAATTCACTGGCACATTACTCTTTAGTCATTCTGGACCCTTCCCACATTGTGCTTGTCAGCTACGATATTTCTCTTGAACTTTTGTCCCAGGCTGGCTTGTGCAGTTGTTCTTGCTTCTGAGAGTATAAAGGCAAATCTCACAATCATGGAATATAGCCTTAGTAGGGTCTGAGTGGCCAGAAAATATATATTTACAACTCCAAATCTGACGCAAAACCCAAATCTGGTTTCAGGTTGAGAGTCCAATTGCTACAAGAGTTTGACCAGAGACCTGTGCATATTGCCATGGAAAGTATGTTACTAACAACACAGATGATGGATGCCTGTCAGTACAGACTTCCAAAGTCCCAAGGAATGCTAACACATTTAAAGGATGCTGTGGCATAGGACAAGCTTTGGAGTTAGGAGAGAATCCATCTGTGGTGTCTGCTGGAATATGTAGTCACACCTGCGCAAATAGCAGTGATCACCTGAAATTATACCCCTCAAATTTGAGCCAGAGTTTTGGCTGGGACATTACATGCTGCCAGGGAAAGCTTCTTAAAATCATGGTGACACTGGGATTTTTCTGAGATCTTCCAGGAAGTCTCTGAGCACAGATTTATTGCTGCAGTGTTATAGACACTTTTCCACATTTCTCAATATCTGTCCCACTTGACCAATAATAGGCAAAAGGATAAAATCGTGCAGTGTTCTCTTCCTGGTGGTTCTATTCTTCTTTCAGTGAAGCTAATTATTGTTCCCATAACAGAAAAGTTCAGGTCCATCACTAATTCCTAGAAGTTTCTAGGAAAGTGTTGGCCAAAAGTCCATCCTCTGGCATTTCAATGTGTATCGACACTGAGGACAAAAGATTTGTTGTGTTTTCATGGGCCCTAATTTATGGGCTGTGATACTCCATATTCCTGCATTCCTGAATGAGTATTCCTAACTTGCTACGCTGTCATTTCTTCTGTTAAAGAAACCTGATCACAAAGGGTGCTTTATAAATGTAATAAACCCCACAGTGCTGCTCATTAGACCTGGGGGCTTAGGGAGTGCTGGTTCCATGCCAAAAGGTAAAGCAAGGACCAGCTGAAAAATCAATTCACTGATTTAACTCTAGTGCACAGGAAAGTGAACAATGCAGAACTTTTTTTAATTCAATGTCTTTATCATAAATTAACTCGAGAACAAAAAGCTGCTGCAAAGATTGCTGCTGCAAAAGCTTTCAGCCTTGCATTCGTCTTGTTGATATACGGGTAACTGCTGAGCAGATTTTTCATCCTCAGAATGAGTACGGTCATCCTAATCTTTGACAAAAACAGAATTTTCACTTATTTTGATGAAATGAAGAGAAATAAAGATGGTGATAAATATTTTCTTTCCCCCATAATAATGATGGCTTAATAGCTTCCTCTTGCCTTGAAAGAAAACACTGTTCCCTCTTCATCAAGCCCCTATGCAGAGGAATATCTAAGACCTTTTGTTGCAGCATCTGCTTAGTGTCTTTGCTGTCTCTCTCCCCATGACAAGTGGCACAAGCTAATGCTTGACTGCAGCACAGTTTAACTCCAGTGCTGTCAGTCCCTGCTAACTCTTCTGTTTTGACCCAACGGTTCAAAAAGAAAGTACAGCAGGTTGTCCTGCCATTTGTGGTTCAGATCTCATGGCATCCGCAGGGCAGTGACCTATACACAGCAGCTCTCATGCCTGGTTTTCTCCTGCATTCAAGAACCTAAATTTAGCATTCTTAGCAATGCATTTGGCTCAAAGAAGACCTCAGCTGCAAGGGTCTTTTCATTGGCTGTTCTCGCAGAATCCTTTACCTAATGAACTTGCAAAGCAGTGAAGCATGGCTGCTCCTAGATGCTCTGGAGGTCTCCCCCAGGCTGGTTTGGCAAGGCTGCCTCCACAGTGGCAGCAAATGATTTCCTGCTTGCATCTACACACATGGAAATATATTCTGCTAACAATCCACTGCAAAGCTTTTTTTGGTAGCCACGCACAGTGCTGTCTTCAAGAGAGCTTGCACTGCAGGCTCCAAAGCAGTTGGGCAGCAGTTTTCCCTCTTTCCACCTCCCTCTTTTTCCCTCTTGTTTTCCTTGACACTTTTTTTTCGGAACACTGACTTTCCAGCTCTAGGCAAAATAGATGATGCTATTTTCTCTTGATTTTCAAGGATCACCTCAAGTGAAACTTTGTGGCATTTTAAGAACAAGTGCATTTATTTGTGCTATTTATATCAATCTTCTCCATTAACTCCTAGATTTCTGTTTGGATTGAAAACTAGGTTGCCAAGAGTGTGATGGTACCCTTATCTTGCTCCTACCTCCTCCCCCTGCTTTGTAGCAAAAAGATGTTGCTTAGTCATGTTTGAATTACACCGTGGGAGCTTACTACGGAAAGGGCTACCA
The DNA here is from genome assembly GCF_965140245.1 of Athene noctua. Classification (NCBI taxonomy): domain Eukaryota; kingdom Metazoa; phylum Chordata; class Aves; order Strigiformes; family Strigidae; genus Athene; species Athene noctua. The sequence continues at coordinate 14,099,918 of NC_134048.1, forward strand.
CACTGCCTTTCAGGATGGATACAACACCCTTTGAATATTGAGTATTGAGTTAGAATAACTGCAAATTTCAATTTATAAATGCCTAGAGTGCAACTAAAAATATGTAAAGTCTGTCATTACCAACTTTATGGATATATTTTCCTAAACACTTCTGAAGAGTGTGAGTCCCTTACTATAGAATGAAATCTTATTCTTGCAGGCCACAGCATCTTGGACCTCTGAAGATGTGGAGTCTGGCCCAGCAAATCTTAGTTTACTGCTGCTTTTCCTTACTTACTTAATCTTTGCTGATGTTCTAAAAGTAGTCTATGGATTCCCACGGGACTGCAAGCTGTCAGTTAAAAACCCTGTAATAAGCTAACCACATTGCACATTAAAGACTTCTCGGGACAATTACTGTACTATTCCCAGGCCAGTATAAATTATTACAGTCTCAGCATCAGACTTGCCTGTCGAGATGCTGTTTCAATACAGCCCAAATACTCCAATGTGCAAAGGATCACTTCTTCCGTAATCAGCCAGGTTGTTAATGGGGAAAAAACCACTTGTAGATCAGCAGAATCCTTTTTTGTAATCATGCAAAATAATTATTTCCTCAAATTAGCCTTTGCAAGGAACACAAAACTTCCTTGGTTGCACTTCTGCCACTCCAAACTTATAATACTGCCAGGAGGAGAGTATAACATAAACTTGTCATAGGTGACTTCTTCTCAGTTTATGGCTTCCTACATGCTATAAATATCTATATGGTGCTTCTGTTGTCTGTCGGTGCACTTCCCACATGTATATTGAACGGGGACATGTATAATGCTGTTGTAGGTCAGGCTGTGAGAACAGTAGTTTGTGCAGTCCATACACTCTGAGGCATTCCGCATTGAGAGTTTTTCACCAGTCAAAATCAAGCACTGGGCTAAAGCAAGATTAAAACACTTCGGTTTGTTCCAGCCAAACAGATTAGATTGGTCTAATAGATTTCTGTAAACACTACAGGCAATGGGGCTTGTGGGGCCTTCCACTAGCACAGTGAGAATAAATTAGGACAAATTACAACAGCAATAAACAATGGAAACATACCAGACTACCCAGTAATGTATTCTGGAAAATATTTTTTGTCTGGGGACTGTATAAAATTATACCCTCAGTACACTTGCTCATCAGAACAGACAAAATTAATTTCACGCAGCAAAATTCAGTGGGCAGTTTTGGTCAGTCACTTCAGAACATCCTGCACACAGTACCGCAATATAAAGAAGTCATTTAAACTGATGCATAAAATTAATTAGAGCCACCCTAACAATTTTGCATCTTTAAGTTTGATAGGAGTTCTTTGCAAAACATCTGTGCTCCCCTCCCAGCTAATTGCAACCACAGAGGAAAAAAACACAAGCATGATGTTTTATGCCTCCTCCCAGAGACCTATTTACACTTGCTAATGCAAACACAGCTTGCTGCAAAACTTGCCAACACTCTGGGCTTCCTATACCAATTGATTTCTGCTTGCTGGCCAGTAGAGAAACATTGTGATTGAAACTGCCAGTCAAGTACATATTAAAGCCCTGGATGCCTCATCAAGTAAATTGCATTGTTGTGACACAAACTGACAAACTGGTTAAGACTTGTGCTCTTTCCTAAACTCAAGAAAAAGAGATTTGAAAAGACCTGACTGTGCGAGGGATGACTGGAATGTCTGTCTTAATTCTGCAAACCTCTCGATGGTTTTGAAGTATGCAATTATCCTTTTTACATTACAGAGAGTTCAGCTCTGTGCGAGGCTGCATGGTACCACTGCTCTTTCTGGTTTCAGATTATCCTTGAACTCTTGGGCTAATCAGAAAGAACCAAGTCCAATGGACACCCTAGCCTTGAGACATGCTAAGGGCTCATGGCACGATATCTGCTGTAGGTGCAAATGAAGATACTCCTACCATGCAGAACAGTTATTTTACCTCAAATGCTCTGCCTCAGAGAGTAAATGTCACCAAAGCAGGGGTCCTTTTCCTATTTTGTGTGGGCTTTAACTAGTTCATATTTGTGCACTAGACTTCAAAAAGTCTTCTGCATGTAAAGACATAAAAAATAAATATTCCTCACTTTCTTATAAAAAGGAAGGAGGGCAGATAAGTGCAGTGACCTTTGCAGGGTTTGGGGTTTCTTCTCTCAGAGAAGATAAAACCTCTCTGGCGTGCTCATGGGGCTACTTATTTTAGTGATGTGAGAGGACATCCTTTTTCAATACATTGCCAAATGTGCATGGCCATGAAGTTATCTGGCATGTATGAGCAGGAAATAATGCTAATGAAGGAGGAAAAGCTGAATCAAAGTGAGTGCAATAGTGAACAACAGAAGTCTTAAACGGAGAGATCTGCAGACCTCTTACAGGTGCTGAATGCTTTTGGAAAGCTGATGACTGGTCTCATTTGCTACTTAAGCTGCTCCCACTGAACTCTTGGCAACTGCTATGCTGTTGTCTGCATAGATTCACTGATGTTTCTAAGCAAGGTTTATTCATCATTGCAAAAAGGTACATTACCTCAAGTTCTTTGCCATTATTCATTGGCAGTTTTTTCTGACCCTTCTGCAAAAACGTACTAAATTAAACACCTGACTATTTATCTGGGAGGAGTCTATAAAAGCACAGTTTTACGTGAAAAAAACCAAAATATTAGCCAGGAGGTATAGAAGGTAAAACAAAGGAATGATTTCTTCAGCACCATGACCTACAAGATTCTGTGTCTTGATTCTGTCAGTTTTTCCAGCATGTGGAACCCACAGAGAAGAGAAGGGATTTGCATTCCTCTACTAGTTTCCTTTCCTTTACAGGCAGACAGATAGATAGTGTCCTTCTCCTTTGATAGCTACATTAAAAACCAAAGCTGTCGGTCACTGGAGATCACATGTCATGATTTCAGTTACTATTTCACACTGTCATGGGAGCTATGAAAGGAAATATTAGTACAGCCTTATTTACAGGATGTAGTAATAATAAATATTATCTCTAATAATATTTTGCAATAACACAACTTTATTGCAAAGTACCTCATAAATAAAGCAAAAATTAAATGCAAGTTGGATTAATTTATATGCATTTATCCCTGAAGCTAAATGCCTGTGAAATGCTGGTATCAAGCCCTACATCTGAGGGGCTTTAATTTCTGCAGCACTAATAGTGTTCCAGAGGAGTGACTTTTGGTGAAGAGTTAACATTAACAGTTTGCACGCTGACCATGCACAGGGCCTGGGACTGGTGACATTCTGGGGAGCTTTGCTTTGGGAGGAACATCAGAAGGAGCACAGGAGTCAGGGACCAGGAATATGCTGGGCTTGGTCCGGCAGAGTCTTGGGGTGGAGTGAACAGTGCTGGCACCACCGACTCGAGGATACCAGCCACTCTCCTTCACTGCCAGGTGTGCCAGGGCCAGGGAGACTGACCAAGGGCACGAAGCACCGTGAACTTCGAAACCATGGGCAAAGCCGTGTGAGAAACTCTGGGGTGGAAGCATCATGATCAGCCTTGGCCCATCCCTTCTCCTTCTTCAACACAGCCCCAGCCCCAGCCCAGTCCCCTCCAACAGGGGCAGCTCCCTGCCAAAAGCTGTGTCCTGTATCAATCCATAGCGACGCAGGACTGGTGTGAATAGTGGGATTTCAAGGCTGCACTTGTGTGTGCAGCAGGCAAGCCAGGGTAGAGCCCTACTCACACAAACAGCCCAGTTCAGCCCCAGCGGATAGCTGGGATAATTGCTGCCCTGTCCTCCAACCTGTGAAGAATGGGACTGTTAGTACTAGGAGCAATCTCTCTATCAATATTGATAATGCTGTATTTGTCAGCTCCCCAGCATTTGTTTTCATTTTGCTGTTATCATCCCCTAACTATATGCCATGTATCAACATTTCTCTAACATAAGCTGCCTCAGGGGAAAAACAGAGATGAACAGCAGTAAGATATTGCTCTCAAAATTAAACAGAAAGGAAAAAAAAATTAGTTGAAAATAAAATATTTTCACTTTCCTTTTAAATAATTAGAATTCGTTCTTGCAGTGCAGTGTTCCTGCACAGTTACTTTTCAGACCTTCCATCATAGTGTGGGTGAGAAGCAGGAATATGAAAATCAGATGAGCTTAATTGAAACTGCTTAATTTATCTCATTTCTTATAAAGAGCAAAACAGCTACCCTAATTGAAAAAATATATATATATATAGCAGAAAATTTTTCTATTCTATTAAACAGAAATATAGTTCTAGAAATCTTAATTTAAAACATAGTTCTAGAAATCATCATTTTTTACTTTATCATCCTTTATTTTTAACGTTTTGTTTTCTGTGTAACAATTTCTCTGGTCAGCCATAACAAAAAGAAAAAGCAGCCTTACAATCGAACCTGTGAAACAAAAGAAAATCATTATTAGTAAAGCAACTTTACCGAGCACTGAGATTTTTGGGTGGCACACATAGCTGGGAAGCAAAGGAAAATTTCAGAAATTACATATCTTAAACCAACTTAATTTTCCCCTCTTAAGAACCCCATGCAATGGGGCTTAACTGGGAAAGAGAATTGTATTTTACAGTCCTGTTAAAGTAGAGCCGTTTTACTTGGGAGTGTCAGTGTAGATCTGGAATTATTCCACTGAAGTCATGAGCATTATTTGAATGTCACAGCTGACATGAGATGAGAATGAAGGTGATGATTAATGCCACGACTAAATTAAAATATTTATTATTATAATTAGGTATTATTAGCAAATCTGAAGAAAAATAAATGATACCAAAAACTGTATTGCATTTGTGTTCATCAGAGCTCTTTTCTTTGCCTGTATGGGAATTCATCTGGAAGCAGAACCACCTCTTACCAACAATCACAGGTTTTTCTGCAGCTCATCTGGCAAATGTCACCTAAATGAAAAGAAACAAATAAATTAAAATCTTAATGTCACTTGGTCTAACATAATAATCACAATGTGAAAATTACAGTTGTGGCAGAACCAGATGTCTGTCACTGTTCAGGCTTGATTCTGTGAAACCTTTCTCAGACAGGTAGACCCAGAAAAACCAGTGGGCTGTTTCCATGAACAACAATACTCATGTGAGCAACAGCTTGTATTTAGTGTTGCATGTGATACACACCACTGCATAAAAGTGACTTTGCTGCCACTGTGATTATTCTTTCTATGTGTACAGTATTGTATTGCTGTTTCTTTTTTTCTTTTTTAATTATATTTGATTAGAGAAACTGCATCACAGCAGGAAACAGGCAGGATCAAATCTGCTTAACCCTTGCATACTTCTGGTAAGTGATTTCAAGCCACTGAAAATATTTGAAGGTCATGCTCTTCCTCTACCTACTGTTTCTTTTTTTCAGATGGTAGAAAATTTAGGAAGGTGCAGTTGGAAAGTTTATTATGAAACAAGCTTTGAGGCAAAATTTAATTCCATCACTGACTTAATTAGAAAAGCTGTAAACGCTGTATATATATGCCTGTTTGGGACTTGTATATTTTAAACTGCTTGCAGCTGTCAACAGCAGTGCAAGCTGCTGCTCTAAAGCAACCACCCAGGGTGTTCTCCATCCTTTATTCATGGTACCAGAAGCCCTGTCCTGGCAGTGACATCCAGCCAACCCAGAGCTGGATGCTAAATGTATTTCTCGAGTTAACTGCAGGTTCCCCAGGGTGCCTGCAAGAGAGAAACCCAGATGATGAGAAAAGGGAGCCCCAGAGTTGTGTGATCTGGACTGTGTTCAGTCAGCAGGTCCAGTGCCAAATATCCCTCTTCAGGGATTTTTAGTCTTTTCTACCTGAAGAGCCTATTCAACTCCATCCTTTTACCCCAGCCTATTATACAAGTGGCCAGTGAAATGGTGCTAGGTTACTAAGTGGTACTTTGGAAGATAAACTCAAGGACTTTTGCATTAAGTCAGTGACTACCAGCACAATTATATCATGTAACTGTGGGGAAAAACAGTATCTTTTTCCTCCTTTCCTCATCATCAGTGACTTTCCTCAAATCATTTAGAAGTAGGTTTGATACTTCTGAAGGAAATAAAGCTGACCTGCACCAGAGCAGGGTTTTGTCATAATACTTTTACAATTATATCAGATTTAATTAAATGAAAACACGATTCTGCATGTGCCATCTCAATGGGCACCCTGGGACTGATGGGTATAAGACGTGGCAGAAGTACCATATATGTGTATATTATGCTATGAGTATTAAGGGAATGTGCTTCTAGACATATATATTTATGTTTCATAAATAATATTATACATACAAAAATTCTCAAGGAAATGTTAGTTGATTTCTACAGTTCCCCAGAGTCTTCCCCGAGTAATTTTGATGTACTTATCTATTATCACTAATAAAGAAGATAGGATGTGGGACTCAAACATTCAAATATTGCGAAGGCTTTGTATATAGTACACATTTACATCATGTAGCTATACAGTATAATGAAAAAGCTGTGTTTGTTGGTTTTGAAACTCTAATGATGCTTTCTTTTTATACTGAAGATGTTTTCTTGATTTTAGGGATTCAGGGGTAAAGCAGCTGAATCTCACAGTTCTTGGATGACTTGGGATCTCAGTGTAGGAGTGATAAACACACAGTGTCGTCTGCTCTGATTTCACTCTTCAACATTTCCTTTATAAGCAGAATTGTGTATAATAGGTTGCATTGGATAATACTGAATATTGATGTCTGATCAAACCAGCTCCCTACTCAGTCTTCTTGTATTTGGAGACACTTCTGTTCCTATTCATACTAGTTTTAAATACTCCTGACTATGAGTCTGATGGAAGAAGAAAGGCAAACTTCAATTTGAAACTCAGCTCAAGATCAGCATTTCTGACTGCATTTCCCTTGTGGAGTGAACAAAAAGCCTGTGCTGAAACCCTACCACCAAGCAGGGAGGTTATTGAAGGTCTCATGGCTCCAGCTAATCTCTTATAAAAAGTGCATGAGGTTTACAGAAGAGTTTTATGTGCTGCAACATATATAGGACAGTAAACAACAGCAGCAGTAAGCAGTGGTAATATAAAATAGTTTATTAAAACAGAACAAAACATTCCCTTCTTTTGGGCCTTTTAGGAATTGTTTGCATTTAAAGTAGTCTCTTCTTGCTAATATTATAAAGGCAGAAGGATGGTGGTTTTAGGTTTCCCATAAGCTCATCCATTCAGAAATTCCTTAACTCATTATTTGAGAAATTTGTGTAGAAGTCAGTTCATGCAAAATTGCTTTCTTCTCATACCTTTTGTAACTTCTCTGTAGGAATTTCTCTCTCTTTCTTTTCTTTGTGCACATTCTTGACTTTCTTGCTCAGAAAGACTGCTCTTATTTATGAAGACATCTGCAATTGCAACAACAAAGCCCAGCAAACTGCTGGCTTTAACTCTATATCCAAAGTTTTCAGAGGTAATGTGACAAGTGTCATGAGAGCTAAAAGTGATTACAGCAAACAGCATCACCATACACCAGGAACCAAAGTGAGACTGGGTATAGGGGATCCACTGCATGTGGATCTATGCAGTGTCTGAACTATGAACCAGAGATTCACTACTGCAGCAAGGATCAGACCCTTTATTCTGGTCATCGCACACAAAAAAATGATGGCCCTTTCTCTTAATAGGTAATAGGCACAGTGTTGTGCGAGATGTGGAAGCCAATACTCATCTGTGGGATATATAATAATCTTGGCACCTAATTTAGTAAATTTAATTAGAACATCCCAGCAACTGGAGGACTTTAAAACTATGATGTAGTTGCATGGAAGTTGGTGAACTCTTCTGAAGCACCAATTGCCACATGGGAGGAAGCAGGGAAGTACTTGACTGAAAATCTGATGTGATCTAGTGAGACACTGCAGCCTGAGGGACAGCAGGAGCTGATTTCTGGTTGAAATGACAAATGAAGGACAAAGAGGGGATAAGAGATGTGAAAATTAAGGCAACTTACTCATGACTGATACCAGTTAAGGGTGGTGGGATGTAAGAGAAACACAGCATCAGTCATCAAATCCACTGAAATTAGTTCAAGGTGGTTTCATCGTTTTGTCTGTTTAGTGCAGCTGGTCAGAGCCCTGTCTGTCAGACCTCAGATCCCTGAGCAAGTGGCTGCATTTGGAAAATACTGAACATTGAAGCTGAGTCACCCAAGTCCATGAGGTGCAGCTGCAACACGCTTGAGCCTCCCAGACTGTGGACACACGTGATTTTCTAGTTATCTTGTCAGGGTGCTCAGCAGCAGCACAGGAAGGGAGGTAGGTGGTTAACTTGGTTTTTGAATAAGAGTGGAGACATCCCTTCCCAGTCGCACCACGATCCCCACGCCCAGAGCACTGCACCACGTTCTCCCGTGCTGTGACAGATGCAGGGACCCTGGTGTCATTCATTCATCACGAGTGAGGCAGGTACCTGCAGCCATAGTTCTCACTCTGTGTAGCATATAAATCCTTCTTACAGCAGGAGCAGTAAGGCATAAATTAAAGCCTGCCAAAATGAAAACGTACTTCTCAAAAATATTCATTTGTGTGAGGATCATGACTGGCAATTTACAGTGTTGTTTAATTATGAAATTACCATAGTAACTTTGTTAGTACTATAGAGTCACCCTGGTGATTCTTAAATATACCTCTGTAAAAGGGGAAATGCTTATTCTCACACCAGAATGGAGAATGGTTTTGTGCTTGAGATGTTTGATTAGTGCTCCCAGCTTTGATGCAGTCACTGTGTGGGACTTTGGGTTAGAGACTGATTTGAGCACTCTTTGTGGGATATTTTGAAGATCTAAATCTAATGAACTTTTAGCTTGCTGTGGTCAGGAGGAGGAAGCTAGCTAGCTAGATACTGTCTGATTATGGAGCTCCTGTAACAGGCTCTGGTGTAACACCCTTTGGGTTGAATGCATTGCTGGTTCAGGTGCCCCTACCTAGAAACTGCTCTATTCTGGGCCAGTCTGCATTTGTAATGCTTGAGTAAAAAAAAAAAAAATAAATCCTGGAAGAAAGGTTACATGAAGGACTCCCTCTGTTCCTTTACCTTTCCCCATGACCTTCCCCTTCTCTCTGTATCTTTTTCTGCCCTAGCAGCATGACCACTCCTGTCGTGATGCATGGCTAACACTTGAATTTCCTCAAGCTGAAGAGCACACCAACCTTCTGGAGAGCTCCATCTCCAGTGTAAGTACTCCATTATAGTACTTACAACAATGGCTCTGGAGTGCACATGTTCTTAAAAGAAAGCAGCATCTTAAATCACTGGGGTAGTTTTCCTGAGAGATTATGGGACTTTTAAGGACAGAATACACCAGTCTTTTTGAGTGGCTTTGCATACAGATATTTCAAACAAACGTATTTGGCTTTGAAAGGCTCTGTGTTTAACTTTCCATGATGACCTTATTTCTGATATTTCAGTGTGATAGCTAATCAAAGACAGCAAAAGATGGTGTCATACTATATTTTTAGCTGCTGTTCAAGTGATAATTCAGAACTTCCATTTTCACTGATTTGTTATTTGGCCAAACTTTGAATAATTAAATTACCTGTAGGCTTCCACTTTGATTCATAGTATTTACTTTGGACTCTATTATTTTTCTCTGCATCCAAACCATACGATTTCATTAACAAGTGACTTTTCTTTCATCATAACAGAAAAACTAGCATGAAAAAAACACATTCTCCCAGGAGACAGAACAGTATGTCCGCTTCTTAATGCTGCATCAGCTCCAGCTAATAAGATAGCACCTAGAAAAACCTTCCCATGTGACTGTAGACATATGAAGGCAAGGGCAAGTTTGATTCCTGGTGAACATATGGACCCTGCTCAAGTGTTGAATCTGGGCAAGATGCTTAATTTTGCTCCCAGTTATCCATTTATGAAATAGGGACAATGCTCTTGCCTTTTCCCTGAATTGCCTTTTGCTGTTGAGGAGCGGAGCTGTCTTACCATTAATGTGGGTAATACGTTGCTCACCGGTCTCTCAGGCACACTCAGATTTGCTGAGGAGGTTACCCTGCTGCCCTCCTTCCAGAAGCAACAGCTGGTACAACACACACCTTATCTCAGTTTTGTAAACCCCATTCCATGTCTCCTTCCTTTAGACTTGCATCCACTCAATTGCAAGCACTATGTATACTGACGTTATTCTCATTGTAAAATAACCACAGACTGATAACCCTCATAACCTTGGTCAAACCCTTCTTATAAAATGAACCACTTTCAGCTGACAAGTCAAATACTTGGCTTTTGTTGTGAAGGTTGCCTTTGTTTTTCTTTTCCCCCTGTCCTCATGGAAATGTGTAACAAGCAGTTGATGAGGCATGGCTTTATTCTGGCTCATGAACCTCTGTATGGCTGTATTCCCTGGGGCTGTCCCATTCACAACAGCAATGTGGTGCAGGAGGCAACATGCAAAGGCAGACCTGTTACCCCGGACTTCCAGAGCTCAGGACTAAAATAGACTTGTCTATCTGCATCTGTCTGTGTGGTCACTGACTGCGCCCTCCTCGCCTGCGTAACAGGAGGATGCTTCTTACCTAGTGCTAGCTTGGCTGTGCGTGGGTGTTGTGATCTATTTTTCTACATTCACTTTGGGTTTTTCATTTCAGTCTTGACTACTCTCCCCACAATCTTTCAGCCCAAATAAAATGCTAATTAATGATGAACTGTCAGTGACAAATCACTGCTTTTTGTTTCCAACAGTGCCTCTGTTTGTTAGGTTCACTTTCCAAAAGCAACTAAATCTCTGGAAAATAAAAATAGAAATTAAGCAATACAAAGCCTTTTTTTTTTTGTGCAGGGGCTAAATTTTGAAAAGGAAATAATTTGGGTTTTTTTAAAGGAAGCTTCATTCTGTCTCATGTAACTACATATCTGGGAAGTTGCCTCTCCCATCCTGGCTGCTTTCTGATATCCTAAAAAGATTTGAAACCTCAGGAGCTCAGTTTGAGTATATAATATATAAACACCGTGCTGTAAGGATGAGCTCCCTTGATCAAAGTAAAAGACACACTTAACAACAGTGCAAGCAAAGTGATATCTATATTGAAATGAAAAATATATCAGAATTGTAACAAAAGCCCAAGTGTTACCACCAAAGACTACTGAAATGAAGGCTGTCATCATAGTTGGCTTTTCAGTTCCTGAAGCATTTTCCTGTGATAGGCCCCTGAGGACATCTATTGTCCATAATGCTCTTTCTTATGGCTTTCCCAGAAATATAGCATGTGTCAGGAGAAAAATAAGGTCCAGAAGAAAAGCTAATTCCCTAAATTATGTGAAAAGCTAGAAGCTAGGGAGAAAAAAATTCACTGCCATTAAAGTTTTATCATACACCAAGGTGAACAAAACAATCCTTTAAGATGCTATTTATACTATCCAACCTGCTTTGCTCTATTCCCCACCATTAATAAATACAGTAGCGTTGCAGTAGTGAAATGGGAGTCCCAAATTAAGATCACCTTCTTCCTAATCCTGACAACAGCACAATATTAAGCCTTCAGGGAAAATGAATTCTGAAAGAGAAACTATTCATTAAAAACTTCAGGGATGAAAAAAGGGGGAAAAATATAAAAGGAAAGGAGCAATAAACTCTGTGTCCATATGCATTGCTGGGAAATAAAATGCCACAACTGTACAATATTTTGGTGTGATATTGCTGACAATTCATCTTTTGGTGCCTAACCAGTAGTCATGAAAGATTGTCAGTAATACTGGGTTTGCACTAAAATCAGTGACAGACAGATTTCCCTGGTCACAGCTCACACACCATCTTGGGAAGCGATTCTTGGCTCCTAGGTCAGCTACTGTGTCCCAGTGGGTGTCCTCAATGGTGCTCAGACTTAGCACCCCTGGAGAAATGTGTCCGTAGTATCCACACTGCACATCACTGGGAGCACATTACGGCTTGGCGTCCACAGGTCCTTTGTGTCTGTCCATGGCCACTACCCTGACCTGCTCTATGCAAGGCATGTGGCCAGGCCAATAGGCACCATAAGAGGACCTGCCAATAATTCACATTAGTAACTTCCTTTTAGTACCTGTTAAAATTATAAAATCCTGCTGCTTCCAATGCTTTGACTGACAGACTTTTCCTTGCAGTACTGGAGACCCATTACTCATTCCAGCTTCCTCTCACATGTTCAGACCAGGCAAACGGCCACCCTGGGTTACATGCTCACAGGGAGGGTTGTGACTGAAACTTCATCTTTGATTTAGGTGAACAGTGAAGGACCTGGAATGTTATACTCCTTGTTATATACTGTTATACTCCCAAAAATGAGAGAAGATTTTGAGGCTAGGCTCCTGGTGGGATCCTGCAGTGTGAATAACTTGGCTGAACACCAGTATGTCCAGAAATTTCAGACACAGAGAGCCTGAGGGTGAGCAGTGTGAGTGCAAGGCAGTGAGTCACCTCCCATGGAGTCATGCTCTTAAGCACCTGTGCTGAAATATTTGTGCTTCTTCCATGCCTTCTGCTACAAAATAAACATTTTTCAGCTCACATTGACATGTGGGAGTGCTTGTGGAGACCCTGAAGCCCCTTCTCAGGTTGAGCTCCTAATTTTACACAGTTCATGTGCTAAAGTGTCACTGATCCAGAAACACATTCACTCTGGTCACACATGCTTCTGACAGCACTAACACCACCAAAAACTGCCAGCTAAATCTGTCTTTGACTCATTGTGGATAGAAGTCATATATTACTAAAAATATTAATGAGAGGACACACATATCAAGAGAGGAGAGGAGAGGAGAGGAGAGGAGAGGAGAGGAGAGGAGAGGAGAGGAGAGGAGAGGAGAGGAGAGGAGAGGAGAGGAGAGGAGAGGAGAGGAGAGGAGAGGAGAGGAGAGGAGAGGAGAGGAGAGGAGAGGAGAGGAGAGGAGAGGAGAGGAGAGGAGAGGAGAGGAGAGGAGAGGAGAGGAGAGGAGAGGAGAGGACGCATTTGAGTTTCACTATGAATATAAAATGTTGGTGTTGATGGTTTAAAAACAGAGATCTGAGAAAATGAAAAGGGATTTTTCATGCAGTAAGTGCAGCCTTTTTGTGTTCTCTATACCTAATGTATCAAAATTGAGTCTACCCATCAAAGGTGGCCATTAAATAAGATATCCAAGAGTAAATATTCACAAGAACATGTTGTGTTGATTTCAGCTGAAAGCTCGCAAAATGAAGTATGCTCTCACATGCAGAAAATAATCCGCAAAAGAAGGTGGCCTACAGGAGGTGTTAAAGGAATTTATTTGTGCATTTGGCAGGGTATTATTCTTCCATGGACACTGGTACTATGATTTATGCCCTTCTTTTGTCACAGAGGGATGAAATCTCCTGACAGCACGGCAGATTGAATTAAATTACCATCTACTTATGGTAACAACACTTACTGTAGTACACAACCTAGTCAAAATTACTCGAACACTGACAAAAACATGGAGAAACAGTGTGCATGACTGCATTGTATAACATATAGAAGTGTCTGAGCTAAGTGCACTGGTTTTGATATAGAGAAAGATAGGTTAGGATGAAAAACAACATGGCAAAATAACTTTTTTAATCCTTTAGCTCCCAAAGTTTTGTGTCAATGTATCCTACAGATAATACTAATAAATTAAACTTAATTTGTAAATGCTTAGAACAACGATGGAATACTGACATATTTATTTGTATATGAATTTTTAAATTTGTGTTAACAATCAATCAGAACTAGTCACTCACTGAGGGGCAACAAAAAATTCATCAACTTCCCACAGCTCTACAGCTTGTATATTGACTGAGCAGTGTTATTCTTCATAATAAATATCTCAATAATGCACCATAAACTGAAATGCATTTGCATAGGGTTAGAGTAGTTGCAGTTAACAAACATTTATTGGTTTGTTGTTATTTTTTTGTTAAATTTACCCTAGGAGGAAAAAAGGCCAAATCTATTAGAGAATTACTTCCTCTAAGAGTTTCAGCCAGATCTTAAATTATGTTCTGCACCGAAGTTATTTTTTGTGTGCAAAATTAGAGAGTTAAGATACTTTGTAATCTCTCATTCACCTCTTAGTCACCTCTCCTGAGATGTGTATTGAATAACAATGGAATAAAAGTCATTGTGCTTAGTATTTTTTTAGCCACTGACTTGAGCTTGCAAGATCTGTATAATAACAGCAGAAATATTCACAGCTGACTAACTGAAAAGGAGCTATTTATGGATCAACCTCTGAAGGTTTTTGTATTTTAAAAGTTCAGAAGGTAAAAGTTCCAAAGATCCTTGTGTGTCTCTATCTTTGCGTCTCTAACACAGAAGTGGGCCCTGCCTTTGCATGTTTTTCATTTTCTTATTCCTACAAGAGCCTTGCTAAAGGAAGAGCCAGGGAAGGAAATGAAGCTTGCTTTATGATGAGGCCTGACAAACAAATCTCTGGATGAGCTGTCTGGACTGCACATGGCTGGAGCTGTGCAGACTTGTCCACAGATAGGGAAGAAAACAGGTTATGATACAGCTCTCCAGAAAGAGAATCCATCACGATATGTTTTACATGTTATGAGAAAGCTTAAGATGAGCTATGTCCTTTGTGATTTGCAAAGCCCCTGAGCCACAGAAATTATGTCCTGACATCTTTTCAATGTTCTTCTAAAAATAATAATTCAAATGAGCTGATATTGGTAGGTCCAGTCCCACGGAAGGTACTGCTGGATAAAGAAATCACCTACATCTCATGGTGCCCTGCAAGTGTCCCTGCTCCAAACATGCCCCCAGTCAGTTGTGATGAGGGAACTTTGTTCTTCAAAAACAAAACTTCCTCCCCTTTTTTCTTCTCGAAGAGCTGCAGCTGAACTGAATCCAAGGCTTCTCCTCTTTGCTGCTTCAAGGTGCGAGCAGCTGAAAACTGTATGCAGGTACTTTATATAGAATCAGGCATCTTCCAAGGGCCTGGTTGTCAAAGAGCTGCAAGCATCTGCCTCTTCCCTTACCCTCTGTTTTTGTCTGTGTCTGTAGAAGGAAGAGGGTATCAGGCACGTTTACTGCTCCCAACTGCTGAATATGATGTAATCTTTTCACATGAATGGTAACAAGATATTTCACAGATTACAAAAATTTAAAAACTCAAGCCTGGGAGATGTTCAGGATGGGGGTAAGTTACTGCTTGCACTAACGCAGCCCAGGCAATGTAAAGCTATTGAGCTTTGTAGCTTTCATAGAATTCCTCCAATATGCCACCAACAAATGACTGAGTATGTATTAACCACCTTGTTTGGAGCAGGAACATGTTCTCCTGCCACTACTGAATTCTCTTTCCTGGCTGCAGAGAATCATCGCACCATTGGGGCATTATGCAGGAAACCCCACAATGTAAATGTCATTTAGTTTGTGTTCCACTCGTTGGAATGTCACTGTTAATGCATAGTTCACCATAAAACTGTGAAATCACAGCAACACCATTAGTCATTTGCTGAACCCACTGCAAGGTAAATACTCTTTTTTTCTCTTGTGTGTTTTGCACAAGTTGGATTTCCTTTCCCTTTTGTTATAAGTATCCATCCAGGCCCTCAGTGTTGGATGCTTGAACTCAGATGGGCTCAAACTGAGTAAATAAATTGTTCACCTTCTTACTTCCCTTAACAGCGAAGAGAAAGGGCTGCATGGTGCCACTAAGCAGAGAGGAAGTTTGGACTTCTGGTTCAGGCACAAAATCCAGACTGGGAGAAGACAGGATAAATTCCCGTATGATCTGACACAAGTCATGAGATCATTCTGTGTTCAAACAAGCCATTTTAAATGCACTTTTATTTTCAGGCATCTTGTCCAGCAGTCATGAAGAAAAATGAGGAAGAGAATGATTGTATCAACAGTTAGCTTTGACTGAGTTCTGTACAGAAATTTTATAAAAGTTTTGTTTTCTTTTGCTGATCTAGAATTCAGCATCTGGTCATGTCCTTGCAGCTCCAGATCTTGCAAACATTTTTAGATGACCAAATGCAGTGGTATAATTCCCAGGTCCTCCTTGCCCCATACTATTTTTCACTTAAGAAAAAAACAGAATACAGGTTTCAAGACTAGAATTCACTATTACGACCATCTATTCTGAGTTTTTGCATAGCACAGATAAAACGTCTTTCCTGGTAATTTCAGCTTTGCACAATGACTTCTGATTCATCGAAGGCATAGTTTTATATGAAGAATCTTACATGAAGAGGAATTCTCTGTATCCTTGGCTTCCAGTGCTTTATTACTTTAAAACATCCAACTATTTATTCTTCTCCTGCTAGATTAAAGTGTTATTTACTGTGAGAATTATCTTTTCCAAACAGGCTTTACATTCATCTACTCCCATTTTTTGTCTCCATCTGGATAACTGAGTAGATTATGCCCTTAGTCTCTTAGTGCACAGTGCATATCCCAGAGCTCTGCATATTGCCTCTAAGCCCTTTTCTGTATTTTCATGTTTTCAGCCACAATCCCAGACCACAAAGCACTCCAAACAGCTCCACAAACTTGCGCTGCCTCCTCCTCTGCACTACCACACTCACGCCCATCCAGGCAAAAATGCATTAAAGGAACTCAGCAGGTTTCAGGAGCTGAAGGCCAGTAATGCAGAAAAATATTTCTGTGAGGCTTTGCCCAGATAAAACATTACAGCTTGTTCAGAGGCTTGTCCATGTCAAATAACCCGCAGTTCTACACTGTCCCCCTGGAAGAGGCTATATACTGTTAAATTTTCTTACTGTGTTTGAATAGCTTTTAAAGACAGCATCTCTTCCCCTTTCCCACAATATAAAGGGAGGTTGACTCTTTCCATTCAGCCTGCATCATGAGCTAATATTACCCCCCACCCTGTTATATTTGAGCACAGCTTCCTATTTGTATTGTTTTCCCACTAGTCAGAAGGAAACAGGGGACAGTGTTGCATCTGCCTGTATGTGAAGGTGTCACAAATACACAGGCCAAGCGGGGTGTAGTGAGATCTTCCTTCAGGATCAGCACTCAGCACTGCAGAGAGGAACCCGTGCAAGAGGCCTTCCGAGATGATCTTGGTAGAGAGGTTAAGGGTGTTACGAGTGGCAGACACCAAGCTCTCACCCTCCACGGAATCTATTCAGAAGCATATTCTGGTGGTTTAGGCACAATGTGAAATATCCATTGCAGCTGCAATTGTCCTGGGGTTCATTTCTCTTGGATAGAACAGAACTCTGCCAGCTCTGGAAGTCTTAGAGGCTGTTGGATCTCCCAAGGGCATCTCTCCTCCAGTCAGAACAGATTTGTTTCATATATGAGTGTTTGTCTTCTAATTAAATTATCTTTTCTGTTATTAAAGATGCAAGATTTTTTTCATTGACAAATAATATGGGTTTTATCTTCCCTCATTTAAACATAATTTCTGCAAATCAGCTTTCAAGGTGTTGATTTCTACAGAGCATTCTGCTGTGGTTTTAGTGTTATGCAAATTTAAAAATAGCTTCCGAAAAAAAAGGCATTCCTACTGAAATGCAAGCTTACAGCAAAATCACATGAGAAGTAAAACTTTATTTTTTTGTTGTTTAAAAAGTTATTAGTAAAATATATAGGATAATGTCTTTTACCAGTTGTTGTCTTCAGTCCAATCAACAGTTAAAGGCATCCCTGACCATGCTTGGCTGAACACCTTACCTATCACTGTTCTTGGGTAGGACTCAACCTTTTGATTTCTTCACACATTTCCATTAATTTTCATTAATTTCCATTTCCCTTTTGCAAGTCTGCAGCCTTTCAATGAGAAGGCTACAAGAAAGTTCTCAATGCAATAAGTCAGTGGCCTTAATCCACAGCAAGCATTCCTTTTGAGGATAATGATTTTACTCTGGGTTTTAGCCAGTTAATTATTCCACCCTATCAGACCATTTTTCATCAGCCTTTTGGCCATTGATAACATTTTCCATTTTCAGCTTTGATATTCTTGACTCTTTCAATCCAAAACCTTCAGTGACCCAGTTATAACTTTAGGAATATGGATTTCCAGTTCAGGGAACCAAGCAGAATTCTTCTTTTCTGAAAAGACTCTGAGCTATCACTGTTTTAATCCTGACTGATGAAGCTTTGAATTCTTATAGAGGAAAAAAACTTGGGAAAATATTAGGTACTCAAGAAGTGGAAATAAGATAGCCTTGAGAAAACACTGCCAACTTCCATCAGTGATAGAGGAGTTGCTTACTGTTGTAGGGTAGCTTTCACAAGATAAGCAACTCTGGGGAACTGCTCCTTCCCCTTCTGCAAAAGCACCTGAAAATAAGGATTATTCAGAGACCGCAGGCATGGAGATCATCTGAAGTTGAATTTAATTTAAAACACTTAAAACTCAGAGCACGTCCCTCATGCAGACAAATGAGTATTATAATCTATACTAATCCTACCTCTCTTTGCCATCCTTTGGCTTTTCCTTTTCTCAAAACGTATCCTGTCATCACATCCTTTCAGTATAGTAGCTGATGGATGCATCTATATGATTTTAACAGGGTTTAAAAGAGAATGAACTCCGCTCTGGGTAAAATAACAACTCTCTTATTGTAGCTAGCCTTGAAACCTCAGGTTCCATCATAAGCGTATACTTAGAGAAATAATTCTAATATTATCAATAATTATTACATTATATTGTATTCCATTATACTAGAAGTAGAGTTCTTTCCATCCTTTCTCCTTTTCTACCCTCTTTAATGAAATCTCTTAGATTGTGCATCCAAAATTCTCAGGGTGGTCTAATCTATTCTGTTCATTTAGAGACTTAAGTCTTTGGATCTCACTTACTCAGAAGACATTGAACACTCCATATGTCAAGAGGACTGAAAATTTAAAAGATTAACTTTACTTAACAGTGTTTAAGTTAACAAGGACAGTTTCGTTTTTCATTGCTGCCCTTAATAGAACAATTTGCCTTTAAGCTGCCCAGCCAGAGTGGTGGAAGACAGGAATATTAAAAAATGCAGTATGAGAGTTTTCAGACTGGCTGTAGATTTGTTTGAAGCTGAAGAATTGGTTTCACACTTCATGACAGTAGGTGATCGGATTGCAGTATAATGCTATCAACACATTTATTCAAGCTGGTTTTGTTATCTTTTAACAAAATCATAGTGGATATTTCAACATGATAATTAACCTAGCAATACTGACATTATTTTGAGCAAAGTTATATTAAGAAATGTTGTTTTCACAAGGCCTCAGATGCATGGAAAACAAAACCAGCTTTCGATACGCTTCTCTTCACCCTTAATTCTCAAGTTCCTGATGTCCTGAGGCTCTGAATGTGTTACAACACTAGCCTACATCATCATAAACTAAAAATGTTCTAACCAGCTCTTTTAAAAATTAAAAATGAAATAAATAGAAAATAGAAAATTGCTATGACTCAGAATCCTTGCAACTTCCTATTCAGAATCAGCTACACACAAAAGAAATGGCAAATCGTCCTTTAAGATATTTTCTGGTCCATTTGAAGAGGTAAGACTGAAGTTTTCCAAAAGATGACAGTTTTCCTGAGTTTCCCAAGACAATGAACATAAATATTCCAAGGTAAATTGGGAAAAATTGCAAAACTAGCTACCATTAGACTGTAATTCCAGTGGAATCACATCAGTTCATACCAAAGCAGGTTCTCCAACACATCTTTTTTTTTTAGTAGTAGTACTGTTTTTAATTTTTTTAATCTCATCAGAGGATGAAATCTACTCTTGAAAGATTAAAATTCCCTGGAATAATCTGTATATTTTGGTGAGTGCCTGACTACTCTTAGTGCTTTCGTGACCTGGGTAACGTGCATTCATGACCTGTGTAGCTCATAAAAGCTTGAAAGGTGTTTTATTGTAGTCTTTATGTTGTAAAACCAGCTGTATCCCTGGGGCTTCTTACAGTGTGTTAAAGATACTGTGCAATCACTAGACTGCTTACAACAGGTTCATTGGTTGTAAACACTGGCCTGGTTGTTATTGGCTGGATTTTTTTCATCTGATTGCTCATTGTAAGTCCTAGAGATTCAGAAGGGTGTTGCCTGGACTTTCTTTAAATGGATTCCAATTAGTTTAGTGTCTATTATACTCAAGAATATAGATTAATACTAAATAATAATTGGCAAAATTAATTTACGTACTTTTCCAAATCTGTTCTGAGATACAATAACTGTGGCAGCCTGCAGGCATACTATTTGCCATATTTTTATTTATTATCATCATTGTCGTTGTTATTGTTGTTAATGATGATGTTGTTATTGTTATTATTTAGTGACGGTGATGGTGGTGTTTTCATTTGATGGATTACCTGTTACCATGTATTTGTTCTTTTAACATCGCTCACTTTCTGTCTAATGCTCAATATTTACACCGCTAAGTACAATTATATATTCTAGTACTTCTATGCCCAGAGCCCTCGTAAATATTGATTGAGCTTAATTTAATAAAAATAATAAAAATGTAGCCCCTTGTCCAATGTGAAAATAAGTAAAATATAGTCTAGATGGTGGAAAACAACAAAAGGCCTAATTAAATATTTACAAAACTTTGGAATCAATTTTCATCTCTTTCAAATTCTTTTTTTATAGCAAAGGTGTTAGCTGCTGTTCCAACTAGAAGATAGGGGTTTTTTTTCTTTTATATGTATGTAAAGCAAGAACTGGGATTGCTACATCATGTCGCTATTTTCTTACAGCCATTCAGATAGCTGAGCAAGACAGCTTCAAGTATATCTGTATAACCATAGAATCATCATAGAATCACAGAATGGTTTGTTTAGGAAGGCACCTTAAAGAATATAAACTGTGGCTCTCTAGCAGTAATTTTGGATTTTCTTTTCCAGACAAAGTAGCAGCAGCCACAATTAAGTTTAGCTAAAAGGACTGGGCACAGAGGAGAGGCAGACTTCTGCTTGGAATAAGTTTCTAATAAAAGAGATTTTAGCTGGTTCTTACACATAATGAATGCTTCCTGCTCTTTTGTGCTGTAGCTTCTCACACCTCAATCCTCACCTCAGCCCTACTTCTAAAAATGCCACCGGTCTTTTCACTTCCAAAATCTAGCCCTGCCACAGTGCTTCTCATTCAGCAGCAATTTTGAAGATCACAGTATCATTCAGAAACCAAACAGGAAGGAAAAACACTCCAAGAGAAAGGGAACTCCATTTTTCCCCCTTTTGTTGCTGAGAACTGAAGTGCATGTGCTATTCTGCTCTAGCACAAAATCATCTTTGTCTCCGCTTCCCTGACACAGCTCTGTCACTTGACAAAAACAATGTCATAAATTACTCCCTGCTGATTTAATAAAGTGACCTGGCTTATAGCCCAGCAAAGCAGATGGCATTATAGATTATAGGCTAATGCCTTGAGGGAGGTCCAATAAAGAAAGATCTTCAGAAAAGAACTCAAAAGATAAGAAAGGGCTGCACCCAGTGTCGGTAATATCTTTCGTAGCTGTCAAGACTGATAGTCATGACAGAAAACGATTACATGTCTCAAGCAACAGCAAAATATTAAATGCTATTGTAAAGCACCTTGCGCACCAGGAGAGTTTATTTCCGCGGGCATAAAGCCTGAAGTCCCCGAGCCATTTTGGAGAGCAAGCAGTGTTTCCATGGAGGAGGCAGCGTGCTCACACAGGGTGCTGCTCGCAGCAGGGCAGCAGAGGTACACTTCTGACCATGGGAGACACTGATTTGAGCTGTACAAGGAAAACCATCATGAGCATTTTACCTTGTAGGATCTTTGGGTTTGAAGGTTCTTTTCCCATCTGCACCAAGACCCAGGTGCTTCCACCATCTCATGCTTAGGTCACTTGAGTTAGTAGCCTGGACTTATGGTCATATTGATATTCCAAGGAGGAATCTCGTCTGCTACTCTCATGCACTCCTTCTTCATCTGATGGCAGCACCTACCTTTTGCACTAATTTAAGAGGGTCAGTACACAGAAGAAGGGTGCCAAATTGATCACTGACACCACAAGCGAGTTGTATTTTACTATCCTAACAAACAAGGGACTGGAGGCTCTGTAGCTACTCAAAGTGGGTCAGAACTTCAGTCCTATATCTCATACAGAAATCAGGAAACACAAGCACTGAGCTGCTGTGACCTCTTAAGTGATTACAATCATAATCCATTGTGTACTTGTTTGTAACAGATCCATTTCTGTAAGCAGTTGAGTTTAATTGGGCCACAGCTGGTGTTGGCTAAGTACATGTAAAGCAGGGGGGTGAGGGGAATGGGCTTATTGACTCAACAGCTCTCTTTAAAGTCAGGTTTCGCTGTTTGATGATATCTGCCTTATTTGTTCTAGTTCATGAACATTTACAGGTGGCTGTTGGCCTTCAGAACAGGAATTATAGCATGGGACTCACTATATAGATGTTCATGGCAGTCTGGGAAAAGCCACGTCTTCCCACCACATGGATTGGTGCTTCCAGGTCAACTATGTGGCACTTTGGAATAAATCCTTGTGCAGAGCCCTCCCTAGCTTTGAACGACAGGTCTATAGCTGCCTCCTGGTCCTTCTCTAGTGACTAATCCTCTTCCAGACTGCGCCTGTGCAGCTGGTTAAAAAACAGACCACCTGCTTTTTTTGGTGGTGGCTGAAGAAGGGATGGCATGTCTGGATTTTGTGATTAGCACCAGAACCATCCTTATGTCTTCAGCATCTTCTGCCTCCAGATCTGGACAGGGAAGACTCTATACAGACACATAATGTCCTCTGCAACCTCCATCCTTGAGGAAAGAAAACGCAAAGGGGCAGAGCCTGAAGTTTTCAGAGCAGTTTATTCAAGGACTGTGATAAACCGCTGATGACTTCAGAGATCTTTCCTATTTTTTTTATTTTATGCTCTCTGTCTGGTGCAGTTTGGTGTGCAAGGTTAACTGAGAGAGATACTGCCCCGTTCAAGAGCTCAAAACCAGCATCCCAACAAATGTAAGGACACTGAACAGGAGAGAAGTCAGGATGTGATTTTTACCTGCCTCTGCTTCTCTTCTTTTCTTCTTCCCCCTGTAATGTGATTATTTTCTCCTGTCGACAGAAACTAATCTTTATCCTTGTCTCTTTCCTTCCCTACAGTTCATATACCTGTTCTCAAGGTTCACAACTGCAACCACTAATGCCCAAAAGGAGTTGGGACATGCACATGATTGCACAGAAAACATCTATAAGGTCATGTTCCAAGCCCTCTATTCATCTCCTTTGGCAAGGAAATTCTCAGCTGAACTCAAAGAAATTATGCAGTACTGCATCAAACAAGCTGCTTTATGTCTGCTGTCTCACAGCGTATGCATGAGGACATGAGGAGCTGGGAGAAATGCTATGTAAGCAGAAAGAAAAGCCAGCATAAAGCATGACCCCATCCCACAATACACTGTGATGAATTCCAGTTTTCATGACACTACTCTGTGAATTTGGTGTCATTTCATATCTGTGATGTATTTTGGCCATGCTTAACCTGCAGATCAATCAGCCTGAGCACCTTCATCACTCTTGCACACTGAGCCTAGGTTAGGACTTATAGATCAGAGTGAAGATCTCAGTTATAGCTATGTATATAGCTCCCCTCTGCAGCAATTCCCTTGACAGTGATTCCTTGCCTTTTGTGGCTGGTTTTCTGAGAAAGACTCTGCAGGTGGCAATTTCAGACTTTCTGTTGGGGCAAATCCTTTGCTGTGCTGATTTTCGGCTGTTGATGTGGTGGGCCGTGCCTGCAGTGAAGGTACCATACCTCTGTAGACCCTACAGTGGATGTGAGCAAGCCAAAGGTGTGGGAAATAATTGCCTGCTAAGGTAGGCAATTGCCACAGCTTTATCTGATGATTCATTTGTCAGACACTAAAAATTAATCTGCTTAGATAATAAAACCCCACAGCAAAGCTTCTACGCTGGTGATTGCTTACTTACACATGATGCCTTCAGGGTTGCTCATGTAGACGCCTGACAGCCTTTGGTGTGCCTCTTAACAGTAGCTCATAGAATATCAGGTTAAAATCCAGATATTTCTTCTTGCTCCCTAGTAAAGCTGGATGATGAATATAAAACCAGCCAATGCACAAAGTCACTCTGAACTGCTCCTTCCCTTTTCCTCTGTTCACAGCCCTCCTATGAGCTTTCTGTGAAAATCCTAACTAAATAAGACTAATTATTCTCCTGTAAAGACATTCCCTTTCAAAACCACTAGTGAGTGATCCTCAGTTCACTTCAGCATGCCTTCCCCTCTCTGCCTTGTTCGCCACATTGAGTTAATGTTTCACTGAACTAT
Source organism: Athene noctua (assembly GCF_965140245.1). Taxonomy (NCBI): domain Eukaryota; kingdom Metazoa; phylum Chordata; class Aves; order Strigiformes; family Strigidae; genus Athene; species Athene noctua. Next base: position 14,124,135 of record NC_134048.1, read on the forward strand.
AGACCCACTTCCCCTCAGAAGTCAGATCTTTCATCCTGACCCAGCCTCCTGAGTGCCAATGAGCTCGTGGAAAAACTCTCACTAACTGGGCTGCAGGTTCTTTGTCCTGCACCTTCTCCACAGCAGTGCGTTGTCTCATTTTGTAAATGGAAGGGGTACACAAAACTCCAGATTTGGCGTCATGAGATGAAGAACAGGACAAACAACCTGTCACTTAAGCCAGGCCTGGGACCACCCTTCTCTGCTCTTTTTCAAATGCAGTCATATTAATCCCTCAATTTCTCTGGCTCCAGCAGCTCAAAAGCACTTTAGGGAAAGTGCTGGAAATGGAAAGGGGAAAAAAGCAAGGGCGCCTTGAAGTAACAACCTTCATCTGAAAGATGTTTGTAGGGATCAGGACTGATTCATGGCACTCAGCACTCTGTAAGCATCGGCAGCATGTGGGTATCTGACACCTTTGTGTATCCTTTGAAATCTCACAGATACAAAAGGTTACATAAGTATTTTCAAGATGGAGGAGCTGGGGCGCAAGGAGCTCATCCTGGCTTTAGTTCTCTGATTGAGCAGCACAAGCAGCAAGAGCACTGGGAGAAGAGGACTCTCCATCTCCTGCGCCTGACACCCACAATCCGGGGCTGATGAACTGTTCGGCTTTGTTGTCAAAGGAATAACCCACCCCGGGGTTATGTTAGGAACTGCTTGAAGTGATACAAAGGTAGAAATAGGAGAGTGAGTCTGACCCAGGAGAGGCAGGAGAGCTGCTGCCCAAACCGTGGACCAGAGTGAGTCCCCCCAAATGCAGGGCAGCAAACTGGGTCAGGGCTTGGTGAACAGCCAGCCCAGAAATCAGCCGTGTGAGAGCCTCAGAATGAATAGTTATCATCTGGTTAGCTCTATTTTAGGTAAGAGAACAAGGAAAATAATCGGAACTATTCATAGTTTCAGCTAGCATCTCATGCAGCTACCATTTAAAATAAAAACTTTTTTTTTTCCCATGAAAATCTGCTATGATACTAGGATGCTGTGGAAAATGGAGACAATTTTGAATCTACAACAGGCATAAATGCTCTGATTTCCAGCATTAGAAATGTCATTGCAAGTATTTTGTCTGCTGTTAAGAATGTGTGATACATTACTGCATAAACACTGAGGAAATAAACATAGTTCAAGGGCTCACACTGGGAGTAATTCAATTATTAAAACATGCTTGTGCTATTATGCCACAAACAACCACTGATGTGTCTAAAGGAGACATCTTACTGGCATGATCTGTGTTCACAACTTCTGAAATAAATCTTACTTGGAGCATGTCGTAATAGCAGTGGTTTGTAATACAGCATAGCGCTCTCTGTGCGCGTGTGTGTGAATTCTCATTTCCTTAAGTGTCACTTTTGTACGTAAGGATAGAATTTATTTGTTAACACTTATGAATATTTATAAGCAAATTTTCAATGCATGTTTCACAAAGAAAGAGTTGCTCATATTCTTCTTAATTAAGAAAAGGAATAATGCTGCCCTCTGAATGTTTTTTGACATGCTGATACAGGGGAAAGTCAATGCAGTGGGTTTAATTCTGCCCTTGCGTACAAAGTCAGTGGGTGGAAAAAGTGAGTCCCATTGGGCCAAACAATTACTTAAATGATGTCATATCACATCCAATACAAGTGAGTCAGATAATAGGCCAAACTCAGATCTCACTGAAGGCAGTGGGAGAAACGGGAAAATAGTGAGACATATTAGTATTGCATTCAGTGGGTGTAATGAGGGAGGCGGGAGAAGAGAACTGACTCCCACTGTGTCTTTCACCTTAATTTATGCCTTCCTGGTACTTTTTTTTTTTTTTTAACGTGCTTCAGGAGGTCATTTTATAGAATATCCAAAAAAAATTCTTAGTTCTCAAATTACATGGTGGCTGCAGATGGTGGTCTGTCTTCTACCAATGAAAATAAGTGGTTTTCACAAAATTTAATTATTTTGCATGGCTTAAAAATGTGCAAGAGATTAAAATTAATCTTGATATTTTTATGAAAATTCAAGCAATTTTACACTCTACACGAAGTCTTAGTGTAGGAATTATGTTGTTTCTCATTTTAGCTTATGCCAGGTTCCTGTAAGGTTCAGCACACAGTCTCACATTTGCAGGAGGCAAAGCACTGGAGGGCACAGCAGGTCAGGTGCTGGAGAAAAGTAGACCCTTCCTTCAGTGGCAGTGCTGGTTTTAGCCAGTATAACCTAATCAAGAAACTCCCAGGCTAAATTATTTCTAATAACTTATGAATAATAGCAATGGAAGCAGTAACAAGAGCTCTCTAGGTCCTCGTAGTCTTTTCTCATAGATTTGAGAATATTAATAAAGAAGTTTCTTCTAGTTTGTTTTTTTTTTTCTACAGTTCCAGTGCATGCTGTAATCCTCAGAGTCCTCTTGAATATTTTAGACAGTTCAATAACAATGGGTAACGCACCACACCATTTGAATCAAGCTTGATGTGCAATGACCTTGAAATTGGATCAGAATGTCTATTTACTGACCATGTTGTAGCTAAATGCAACAATTTTTTTTCACTAGTTAGACTGGAAATGCCAGTGAGCAACTCCATGTAATTTCAATTGGTTGCTGCAGATAGTGGGGTGATCTGGGGAGCAATAAATGCACTTACCTTAAGTGAGAAAAGATTCTTAATTATTTCAACTAGCAGAGGGAGGGAAAACTTTGGTATCTTGACATTGCATGCAGAGAATGTCAGTAAAACCCCCTATTTTTAGTGCCTATCATTCAGACACTCAAATCATTTCACTAGTATTGAGATTCTGGCACTGTGGCACTCACGAGAGTCTTATGTCCAGTTTACTACTGGGAAAATTGAGGCACCAAGTAGTTAAATAACTTATCAAGATCAAATGGAAAGACTATCATGTTGCAGAATATTGAAGGGCTTTTAGTTTTTCTCTCTAACACTGTGTCAGACCTCAGATTTTATGACCAAATATTCTTCTCTGCCATTGTAAATGCAGGTTAAGATCACGGATGTCTATGAGAGTCATCAATTTAAATCTTGGGCAAACAAGATCACAGTCAGTCTTTAATCTCTTGGTTCTTTTACATAATACGGTGTATATATCTGCAGTCTGCTATCTTTTCCTTCATCTTAGCTGGGATATTATAAAATGCAGCAAATGCTATTCCCTTTTCAAATGGACATTAGTTGTTTTGGCTGAGTGATTTTATCTTACCCCTGTCATATGTTGTGCTACACTGTTTCCAGGAAGAACAGAAGGTAGAAAGCAGTGATTGTTCCTTGTTTCAATCACATTTTCACAGTAAAAACTACCAGCAATAGAAATTCATAAACACATTCTCTTTCTCACAATTAAGCTCTTCTTGTAGTAGGAGTTGCACTGTTGTCAGTGGAGCTGCTCTTGATATACGGCAGACTGAGCAGCAAGGAGACCCAGCGTGTCCATAAAAAGGCTATTTATTCAAAATTTTCTCATGGAGTCTTTCTCATATTCCTCTTCGGTTTTCATCTGGGTCTTCACCTTTGTTGTAAGTACTCCTCAACAGCATCATAGCTTTATGGTATACATTTAAGTGTTTCAGTTCAGGAAATCGAGCAATCTGGGGTTGCTATAAATCAGAAAGAAGGTTCATAGTTCATGGGACAAGATATTATATAGAGTGTAACAAATAAGGACAGAGCTGCCCTGCTATCACATGACTGTGTACACAGGTTGAAATGTAGTGTGCAAAAAATTGTGTACACAAATAAACTTGGTTTTGGCATTTGCAACAAATTTCTCTTGTGCAGTCAGATTTTTTAAGCAGAAAAATGTCTTTTATTTCTTTGTGCTGATTGTTCTTCTTTGTTGGCAACACTTAAAGCCAATCTACAAGCTGATTAACTGGCTGTTCATCTCCCACATGGAGGACCTCATTTTTTAGTAGATCTGCATGATGAGTTTTGAATCCACATATGAAGAAGAAAGGGATTCCAAGTGAATAAATGAGTCATCTCCCCTTATCATGAAACACACAGAGAACTCAACTCATGCTGGACTAAAGTGGAATCAGTGTAAACTCAGTAGGAAGTGATCCTGGCATGGGATTTTTTTAAAGTCTGTCCTGAGCTGTTAGACTCAGATTCTAATATATGAAAAACAGGATGATAAATCCAAGACCATAGAATCAAGGAATGAAACTTGAAATGGAGCCTTGACTGCTGAGTAAAAGATTGAACTCTGTTATCTTCTGGAGAACAATTTGGACCCAAAACAGCATGTACTGCAGACTCAGGCTTCCTAAGATGAACACTGGAAGAAAGTTGATCAATCTTCACGTCCAAACCAAGTCCAAAGCACTTACTGCAAAATCAATACAGTAGGAATTCAGGTGTTGAAGTTTTCATGAGTAACATTGCCTTATAGTAGTATAAGTTCAGTTTGAGCACCAGTCTTCTTTCCTACCATCAGGGGTCAGAGACTTTGATTTGACAGTGTGTAAGTCTTTTGCTGTTTACTATCTGTCATTGCTTTTATATTCACTATTTCTCACAATCTCTCTGGTATCTTTCAAGAAGTGAAGGCTTTAATGATTGATCATTGCCTAGAGAGCGATGCTAGACAGAAACAATAAAATTGCCCTTATCTCCCAATGGCTTGGTTCACTTTCTCCATAAAGTTTCCATTACAGTTCAGAGTTTAAACTGCCAAATCTCTACAGTTTTTGAAATACTGATATAAGAATATGGCAATTTTTATGAAGAACAGTCAGCAAGACAGATTATTAGGTTCTAGGGGAAAGACATTTTTTCATGAATAGAGGTCAAGCTAAGCAATTAATTTTGTATAAAATTTTAAAATTTGTTTCAAAATGCCAATTTTTTCATTTAGAAAATTAGCTCCACTGTGTTCCTCTTCATGGGCTGTAGGGAAATAGCTGCTTCACCATGGTCCTCTCCATGTACTGCAGGGGAATATCTTTTCCAGCCCCTTGAGCAAGCACCCCACCCCCTCACTGTTTTGCCTTGGTGTCTACAGGGCTGTTTCTCACAGGTTTTCCATCACTTTTCACTGCTGTGCTGCATTTTCCCTTTCTTACATACATTTCCACAGAGATGTTGCCAGCTTGGCTGATGGGCTCAGTGTCATTTGAGGGACCAGCTCCATCCATCAGAGAGCTACCCCTGGTCTCTTCTCACAGAGGCCCCTCTGCAACATCCCGCTGCCCTCACCTTGCCATGGACACCCAATATAGTGGTTAAGGGTCCTGACTCTACTTTTTACTTGTCCTGTACCCCTCAAGATTGAGAATTCTACCAGGGCATGATCACTGCAGCCCAGGCTACCTCCAATTTTGACCTCTCCAATAATAAGTTCTTCCACATCAGTGAGCAACAGGTCCAGCAGTGCCTCTCCTCTGGTCATACTCTCCATCATCTGTAGTAGAATACTGTCATCAGTGCACTCTGGTAGTTTCCTGGACTGATTGCATTTTTCTGTCACTTTTCCAGCAGATGTCCAGGTCCCCTATCAGAATCAGGGCCTGTGAGAGTGATGTCTCCTGCAGCTGAAGAACTCTTCTTCAACCTCCTCATCTTGATCAGATGGTCTGTACTAGACACCAACTGCAAAGCTTCCTTTGTTGACTTGGTCTCTAATTTTCACTCATAAGCTCTCAACCTGCACATTGCTGTTCTTCAAAGATAGCTCTGTGTAATCAATCCCAATTTTGGTATAGAGGGCAACTCCCTCACCTCTCCTTCCTTGCCTCTCCCTTCTGAATAGTTTATAGACATCAATCACATCACTCCAATCGTATGATTCATCCCACCAAGTTTCTGTAATAGCAATCAGGTCATAGTTTTCCATCTGGGCAGTGGCTACCAGCTCCTCCTGTTTGTTTCCCATCCCGCACACACTGGTGAAGAGGCACTTCAGATGGCCTAACAGCCACATCACCTTTTCAGAGGAGTTCATCCTAGTTCCCTTGAGACAATTCATAGATGTTTTCTTGTTGCTTCCTAATGCCTCAGCAGCCACTGGCTCTTCTTTAGCGCTTAGAACTCCATCCTCTTCTCCCACTAAATCTAGTTTAAAGCTCTCTTTATAAGTCCAGCCAGCTTGTTGCCCAGAACACTCTTGTCCCACTTGGTTGGTTGAGCCCTGTCAGCTGTCAACAGGCCTGGTCTCAAAGGTGTGCCCACCTCTCACAGGAGACGAGACCTTGAGCATGGCACCAGCTATGCAGCCAGTCATTCACATGTTTGATGCATCTCCTTTTTCTCAGACTGGGAGGGCTGGGAGGATAGAGAACACCACCTATGCTCCTGATGCCTTTAACATTGTTCCAAGGGATATAAGGTCTTTTTTGATATTTCTGAGTCTATTTCTGAGTCACCTCGTTGCAGCATCATTTGACCCTGCCTGAAGTTAAGTAGGAATGGGTGATAGTCTGCAGGTTTTACCAGGCTCTGCAGCCTCTCCATGACATCACAGATGCCTGTTCCCAAGAGGCAGCAAAGGTCTCTAGAGACATTGTCTGGATGACAAAAGGGCCTCTCAGCAAGGAGTCTCCGATTACTAACACCCTATGTACTTTCCTGGTTGCACCTGTTCTAATGCGGATGGTGGTTGGACCAACTTTGCACGATCAAATGGCTTTTCCTGGGTCTTGCTCATTATTCATGATCTCTTTGTTCTCCAGCCCCAGGGTATCATATCTGTTATGTAGGGGCACTTCAGGTGGAAAAGGAAAATGATTCCTCCTGCCCTGAACAGACATGAGAATCCAGTCTCCTTTGTCTTGTGACTTAGTTGAGTCTGTCAGCTCAGGGTTGGAAGCAAGCTTGCTTCCCCTTTGCAAAGTGTGAATGCAGGGCTATTGCTCAGCTTGTGAGTGCACAACACCATGCATAGATCTCTCGCTCAGATACCCAGATACTGTGTTGTCTGTTAAGCTCCTCTTGATACACAGCTACTTGCTTGAAAAGTTCCTCCAGTTGGTCACAGTTACACCTATGACATCCATCTCTGCCTTTGGACCCTAGGGGGACTTCCAAGATCTGGAGTTCCACACAACTTTGGGTCTGAGCAGCTCTTTGAGTTTTTGGGAGGTCTGTCTGGGTGTAGGTGTCCTCATAGGGAGGTTTTATCACTTCCATCTGTGTTTCAGCCACAGCTATGCAGTTGCAGTGGGTGGACAACATTTAGTCTCAGCAGGAGGCTGCCTCTGTTTGGCTCCCAGAAGAAAACATCCTGCTTTCTGGGTTAGTGCATTTTGACAAGTGCAGGTGTTAACCACAATTGATCCTGGACCCTCCCAGGCCTCCTCAGCCGCTCTCTCTGGCTATACAAGGGTATTACCAGCTCCCTAACCCTCCCAGTCCCACAGTATTAGTGCTCTTGGCCTTTCCCACTCTCTCCCAACAGTTCATCTCTCTGATTAGGTGTGTAACTGAAGAAGGTGAAAGCCCTGAAGAAATAAATCTGTTAGTGAAGAAATTAGCTCCCAAATTGATCCTAGATAACTACTGGATTATAGTGACAAGCATGAGAGATTTTTTGTTCTCTTTGTCTGACACAGTGAGGACACAAGTAGCAGGCATTGGATGCTGCTTAGCTTTGCTTTGGCTGAGTAGGTATGGCTGTGTTATCACCCCTGCATATCTAAGAAGGAAAAGATGCAAAGTTGACATTTGAGAGCAAGTGCCATGGCTAGAGAAGGGTAGCAGAAGAAGACAATGATGTCTCTGGTGACACATCTGAGGAGCTCTGTGGCCAGTTGCATCCAGTGGCCAGTGTCATACATGGCTGACACATGCAGGTTGGTGGAGGAGCTGGTAGACAAGCTTCTTAGTACCTGCCAAAGACTTTCTGGGAATGAAAACTTCAAGCCGCAGCTGCAGCCAGCCATTGGGGTGGGCTGTGTCTATGAAGGGTGGAGTGCCTGGGATGACAATGTCCTCCACTGCCTATTCATGCCCTGCAGACTCCCCCCAGGCATGCCTTCTGCTTGGAGCCAGGCACCACAAAGGAGATGCCGACCAGTGATTCCTGTCTCCATGTGCAGCTACAGTGCATGTGCATGAGGGAGCAGTTGGTGGACATGCTGTTATTCCTCCACCACGGCAAGGATAAGCTGAAAAATCAAGGCCCCAGCCTCCTCAACACCCTTTGCACCAACTCAGACATCAAGAAAACCACCTGCTAATTCCAGATGTTGGTGAAAGATGCCTGGAAACTTATGCTTCAGTCACACTGCTGCCAGCTGACAGTGCTGTCTACTACATGCTTCTGCAAGCTCAGGTTAATGAATGGACAGGAAACCCCGTCCATTCAGATGATTTTTATGGTGCTGCTAGGTAACTCAGACTCCTTCCTGGGCCTTGGGTAGGACACCCTGTGTATTTCTATGTTTTAATCCTATTTTGCCCTGTGTAGTGCATTCCTGACTGTTTTAAGCCACACCACCCTCCTGGAAAATAAACTGTTGCTATGATAATAGCTGTGCATGACTTTCCTGTCTTTTTTAGTTAAAGGCAACAAGAGATGAAGAGACTCTTGTATCCACTGTTTAGACAGATTAATATTTTAAGTAGGTTTTCATCTTTCACTTTCCCACTGTAGATCACCTGCTTCTTTCACTTGTATTCTCTGGGGAAAGGAACTCTACCTCTTCTCTGTGTTCTTGCTGGCCTAGGGAGGATATGCCCAGTTAAGGATACCAGTTGTGACATCCTTTTGGGATGATGTCCAGGCTTTCTAGGGTCCTCAGCAGCTACTTTAGCTTCATAACAGCCTGTAGCTTGCTTACACAGCAGGGAGGAATGTCAGAGAGATGTCAGAAAAGCAGAACTCACCTCCCAGCCACTTGCTCTTTGACCGTACATGATGAGCCTTTTTTTATGGTAATATGCTAAGGATCTAAATAAAGAAAACAAATTAATAGAGGGGCGAAACCTTGTCGTTAATTAGTGCATCCATTTATAGCTGAGGATCCTAGGTTTTGCTGCAGGGTTGCTAACACATACACAGCTCTATTTCACGTATAAAGCTTTCCCTCTATGTGTCTGTTGGGTAGCTCAATGAGAGATTCTAATTTAAAGGATCATCAATAAATGCCAGAGATGAAGAAACAGGAAGAAAGCTATAAGGCCAAGCCAACAATGCCTTAAAACCAAATACAGGCTGTTTTCACAAGGTTTGAACCAAATTTCATTTTTCCCCTTGAAGAAGAGATTTCTCCTCCTTTGCCTCCCCAGTGCATGTTTCCTGTAGCTGTGTGTTTACAGTTGATGAGACGATGCTGCAGTTATGTCAGAACCAGGACAATTGCATAATCTGTCAGATTGAATGCAAACTGTCTCAGTGACAGCTGCCCAGTAATAATAAGGTTTTCCTCAGAAGCCAGGAGAAAAATCCAACCTTTATTACTAATGGCAATAAGGAAAAGCATGGCTCAGCTCTGCAAGTTTGGGTCACTAAACCAGGAGGGAAAATTTCAAGCATGTCCCAAACATAAAAATTCCCTGTTAATACAAGTGCAGAGACTGCAGTTCTAGTGATCTGTTCACCTTTTTTTTTTTTTTCCACTTATAAATAACTTTAATGCTCGATAGAAATTGACCTGTGTGAACCACATTAAAAATTTCTGAAGTGCAGTGAAAGACAGGAATCCAGACTGAAAAACAATTGTTCTTTTAAGCAGGATCCTCAGGGCACTTTGTTGACTTTTAAGCCCCACAACTTTATGACTTCCAAGATTCAATTTCCTCCAGCATGTATTTGTGTTAGAGTGATATATTTGGAAATGAAGGTTACATTAAAATTAGTGCTATCTCTGTGCACCTCATTTTTAGGAGGTTATGAGATTATACAGACACAGTTCAGTCCAGTGGATTTGTAAAGAATATTGTCCTGATTTGAAAAATGCTGAATACTTAGCTGCTCCCACTGCATCTTCATCTAGTCATCTGGTAGTGGAGGCAAAACCTGGGGTCACTGCTAGAGCCTTAGAATTCCTTAGAAAATTGGTATATTATTTAACTGCTGCAAACATGCAGTTGTGGCACATGGTTTCATAAATCATGACCCAAATTCGCACATACAAGCAGTATTTGGCATACAGGCACATTCAAGTTTCAGCAGCTAGCAAATCATGCGAGCCATTTATGTGCAAGCTATTAACCCAAAGCTACAGCAATCTGATCTAAGTTTATCCACCTTTTATTGTTGAACTAAGTCAACCTGCCTCCCATTCACCACGGGCTTTGAGCATGCAGGTAACTCTGGGGTCAGCAGTCAATGGTAATTCATTAGATAGCTCTACCCTGACTGGGTTTGCAAGCCCAGAGATGTTTTATAGTGTCTCCACTGCAGCTGGGGTGAGGAACACAGCTCTCATGCAGGTATCACGGGGTGATTTCTCAGCACAGGCTGCTCTCAGTGCATTGACCCCCCCTTGGCAGTGCAGGTGATTGCTCTCACATTGAGGCACATTTGTGCAATGAAATCTGTAATCATTAGAAAGCACAAGCCTTTTATTTTGCACAGGTATTTTAATAAAGTAGTCTGTGCTGAAATCAGTTGTTAGAGCACTTCATGTTGCCTTGTGTTCCCTTGCCACTGGCAAGGATGAAATTCCCCGTTTGGCAATCACGTGCATCACCCCTGTCCCTGCAAAGGAGACTTGAGCCAGGAATGGTGAGCCCCCTGGGCAGCACCTTTCCAAGTGAGCATCCCTCTGCATTGACTCCAATACCACTCTGAAGCTGCCCTCAGAGTAACTCAGACTTTAAAGGGTTAGGCACTGCTAGCACAGTAGCCATGACCAGGGCTTCACACTGCTGGGCACTGGCCATTCACACCAGGAAAAACTCTTCAGATGAATATTCAGCATAACCAGATGAGGCAGAAGAATAGGAAAAAAACAACACCCAATAGTGTCAGAGAAAGTTGAAAAGACTTGCCCAAGATCAACTGTCAGATCAATAGCAGAACTCATAATAGAACTCACATTTTTTGTTAATTCACAGCAAAGTACCCAATTTCTTGATTTATTCATGTACCCGTGTTTGTAAGACACACTGTAATCTTCAGCATATAGTGGTTAATTAAAAAGCTGATGTCTTCCACCTTACATTTTAACATCTCTCTATCATCTTTATTATTGTGAGGTTAGTTTAGAAGATTAAATAAAGATTCTGAAAAAAAAAAAAAAAGCACAATATTTGAATAAGATCAGAAGGACAATTTTAAAAGAGTGTCTGTTTACTCAACTTTTCAATGACCTTTGATGTTTCTTAAGATCTTTAGAAACACAGTCTTCTTTTTATGTGTCTGTATATTAAAGCCAGAGATTATATTCCTTGAATCCAGCACACATGCAGGTATTTAATAGCAGACTGCAGATAAACTTGCTCTCCAGACCTCCCCTACTATTTATTAAAATGTTAGCTCAATTATAATATCATTCAAAATGTGAAATTAACTCATAACAACTGTGTGATCACCCTAATTAGCAACACCATCTTCAGTGCTGTTACTTGGAGACTACCAGTATTGAAAAACAAACCTTTTTAACTTAAGTGGAGCATAACAGTTGTTAGTGGAACTGAGAAATATATGCATTGCATATACCAACACCCGAGGGCTTCTTGGAAGACCCTTGATTTCTAGGTCAGCTTCCCTAAACACACTGCAGTTGGTACATCTCTTTGCCATCTTAGTTCAACTCTTGTCTAGTCAGATTTACAAACATTGTCACTAGTCTGTTTGAAGTCCCTTTGCAGTCTGGACTTCTCTGTCACCCTTCATAACAGACATGATCATGCCACCTACTATTTCCTCTCTACCACAGTCATGAGAACCCATCTCACCCCTCTGCACTTGCATCTGATGCTCTGCCTCTGTTTCTTGCATTCCTAAGTCTAGAGCTCTCCAGGACTCTGCCATCTTCAAACTTCGTTTTGTTCACTTTGCTATGCAGCAGAGAACAAATCAAAGCATTTCTATTAAAGATTTACACTGGTTCTCCCTCCAGTGTCTGTTTTGGGGCACTTATGTATAGTGCTATATGTGAATATTGCCATTGGTCCAATAGCATGTGTCTGCCATCTATTGGTATATCTATATGGGCAGATACAGGCAGACCCAGCTCCTCCATGACCATTTGGATTTGTCCAGGTGCAAATCATCTCTAGTGCTGCAGCTGTACACCACTGCTAGTGAAGCTGTGTCCCCAGACAAGCTGCTAGGAGAGGGCAACATGCAGACTACTTGACTTCCCAGATCTCCAGATCCCTACTGCCTTCAAAAGCTTGATCTACTGTCACTACTTATTGGCAACGACATTTCAGAAAATATATTCAAATATTTACTTTTCTATTTCCAAAATGAATTTGGAAAAAATAAATTGCATTTTACGTGTAGATATATAATATATATAAGCGTTGCATTTTATATGTGTGTATGTGTGTGTGTATGCATGTATAAAGGCTTACTTTCCGAACTTAACTCAGGCACAATCGGTGCTAGTCTCCTAAAATGCCCTGCTGGGGTGGCTTTTGAAGCTTATCTGAGTCAGAATGTGTTTGCTTGTGCATAGCACTGGGTTAATGAGTGTGTGTGACATCTCAGCCAGAAGTCCTCTGCATGTAACAACTTGGAGCATGAACAAAAGACCCCAGGTCTCCCTGCACCTACCTGATAGGTTTGCTCTACATAGAGGTCAACATCTTGTTTACAATCTCCCTATAATTTTTCCCTCAAAGCTGTTAGCACCAGCAACCTCTTGAAGAGTGATTCTGTTAAATGAGAATTTGCCAGTAAAGAGGGTCTATTTTCAGCATTTTCATTTTGGCATTAAAGTAATGCCAGTTTTAGTTAACTGAAATACTACAGGTCCATGTTGCTCTGCTGCAGAGCACCTCAGTGGTTAGCTATTAGTGTCGCAGTATATGCCGTGATTGACTGGAGTAATCCATCAAGGAAAAAAAAAAATCCAAGAGCCTAATGCAAACAGGCTAAGTGCTTGTATTACTTGTAGAGAGTAAGGAATCACCTGTCACTGAATCTGAAGTCTCAACACCCAGTGCAGATGACATTTCCACCCCCATATCTGCAATTTCTCTCATCTGAAGGTAAGACGTGGTTTCCTTGACTGAAATTACAATGTTTTTATTTACGTATTCATATGCACACAGAAATAAGAAACATCTTGTGAAATTAAGGTTTGTCACTGCTGCAGTGACCCTCTCTTAAGATGAATTTGCCTGTCCTCACTCTGCTGGGATCAGTTTTCCCACCCACCATGTTCTGGAGCTGCATCTCCCTTCCTCCCCCCAACTCTTCTACACAGTACGTGCTCTCACTTAGCATCCTCCCAACATGTTTCTTCCCCAGAGCCTCCATGCACTATGAATATCACATAATATAATTTTCTTTTCTCCCTGTGCTGCTCCTCAAGCTACTCTCTTAGTTTCTATGCAGCAATAGGCCTGTTTTTAATAGGTACTTGTTTTGCATATCTTCCCTGGACCCATTTTCACCAGCTTCCAATTTAAGAACTAGCCCCATGCCCCACTGTATGCAATCCCCAGAGCAAAGCTTAGCTGGCTTCATCAGAGCCCAGAAGATTGCCAACAGCACAGGCTCAGCGTGTGGTATAACAAACAGATGGTTCCTTTCCAGCCTGGAGTCAGAAGACATCATGAGGATGCATTACTCCTGTCTGAAAACCTGCTGACTTCTCCATGGCGAAGACTAGGAGGACCAACACTGCTCTACTCTTGCCTGTTCTCCGCCTGTACAAAGCAGAGCTTTCACACGGGGAGAGGATGGAGGGGAGTAAGGACAAACAGGTGCTTTCCTGGTTCATATTACTCCTGCAAGCTTTCAGCTACTTCTGTCTGGTTATTAATTACAATCAGTACTCAATAAGTTTTTGTCTTGTTCCTTCTGTTGATATGCAGTATGATCTTGGAAGACATTTTTGGCCAGATCCAGTAAATAAATGTAGGTGTTTTGCTGCTTAAATATTAGGCACCCTAGGGATAATAGGCACATAAGGTCCCTACATGGTATATAGGGAAATTATGCTCAAAACCAAGAAACCAGCATCAGCCTAGGGCTGTCAACAGGAAAATTCAGGAAACAGGGATTAATCTGAGATAATTTTCTTCCTTTCACAGGGCTGGCAGGAATGACTGACTAAAATGCAGTCACTGGAGAATGAGAAGGTGACAGTAATCCTGCCTTACACAATAATCAGTGGCTAGAAGCATCACCAAAGGAGACAGGTGATGCACTTAATCCCTCTCCCACCAGCAGGAATTCCTCCTCCCTGAAGATTAATACAAAATTTAGGATTTCTTTTCTGAGGAAAGTGCCCTGGCCACCTTAAACTCTTCAGACATGCAGCACATCTTCCCAGCGCATCTTTCCTCCTCCTCTGCCTGCTCTCACACACACCCTCTCCAGAGTAATCCAGAGCCTGGAAATTGAGGGCTGGACTCCATCCCTCTGGACAAAGAGTGGGCTGACCCTGCCTCATTCCCCTGTCAACATCACCTCCTCCTTCCAATAACCACATTTCAAAAGAAGCTGACAAGACAGATGTTGATCATGCCCAGGAAGCCCAGACCTCCTCCCTTTGGAGACTGGGACAGAGAAGTGTCCCATTGCTCAACCTCAGGTGGAGATATGGGTAAGCCACTCAGTCCTCTCAAACCTGGGCCACTCTAGGCTGGTACACAGGCACTTTTATAAGCATCTAGGAAACTTTATGGCAATAAATAACTAAAATATGGCACCTACGATATTATGGTGCCTCGGAGTAAAAAACAGCTGAGAAGGTATTGGTTGCCTAAGATACATCTAATTCAAATAACTCTGTCCCCTGCTTTTCTGTGAAAAGTGTCTAGCCTATGTAGATGGAAAACTCTCCAGAACATTATCCCTTACCCTGTGCTTGTCTATGATTAATGTTTTTCAGGCAGCAGTCTTTTTTTTAAAGTCTGAAAAAGGAGACACTGAAAACAAAGTTTCTGTCCACTCTTCAATTTGCTCTGTCAGCTTCTGCAGATCTGAAAACTATCAAGCCAATTTCTGGATCATTAAGCACTTTCAAAACAAAGCAATTACATTTTCACCAGAAAAGTGTTTTGGAGATGCCTATATTTTAAATAATTTCACTTGCCTTGGCCCAGTGCTAAGCTGGATGAAGCTATTCTATAGAGGTGGAATTTTCTGCAGAAAACAGCTTTGAAACATATTTCAAACAGTTTTATGTAGTGCATTACCAGTTTCCCACACAATGGAGAAATCAGTGCATTCATAAGGAACTGCATTTCACAAGTGGGAGACATAGCTCTCCATATTTTAATCTTTTCATTTGAAACAGGAGATCTATTCAAACTAGGATGTCATTCTATGTCACATACCAAAATCCTGATCCATAAATGATAAGTTCCCTGGGAGCCAAAAAGGAATTTAGAACAAATATATCCATAAGTAGGAAAGTAAGAATTGCTAAAAAATAATCTTGTTTTCCCAAATAGGCATACATCAGACCACAAAAGGGAGAGTTCAAAGAAATTGCATTTAATTATGTCTTGCATTGAAGTAATCCACTTTATCTTGGAGAAGGTGACCTGTTTACAGTTTGCACATCATCTTCAATATTCCTCCCATGCTCAACTGAATCTAATGAATGTGTCATTTGTTTGAACAGCACAGCACAGATTTTGTGCCTAGCTTTTCGACATACTGTCTGGGTAAAGTGGGGTAAATCACCATTTGCATTTCATTTTTGCATTTCATTATTAAGAAAGAGGTAATAAGATGATGAAGGGAAATGGGAAAAGGAGAGAGCATACAAAGATTAACACTGGAAACCAAAGATTTATTTGAAAGGAGATAAAACTATGAGTCCAAGTGAAAATTAAAGTATGGAGAATTTCCCAGACAAAATAATTTCTAGCTGTAGTATGCACAAATGTAATCATCATTTATGAAAATTGAGCAATAGAATAGGACAGAGAACTTGACACTTTCACAATCCCTGTCGTACAGATTTACTGAATGTCTTTATTCTCAGCAGATTTCTAAGAAAATCACTCTCTCTGTGCCATAGCTATGAGCTAACTGTCCAAACATGAACGGCATCAAATGCCTAGCAACAATTGTTGTGGAGCCTTCAGATGTTTAAATCAAAGTCCGGTCAAATCTCATTAAGAAAAATCTTATTCCAAAAGGGGTGAATTGAAATGAGCCAAGCGGCAGTGAGAAAAGCAATTTTCCAGCACTTGGAACTGTCTGATACTGCTTTTTATAGTTGCATTTGAAAAGGTTTTATTCTCAGTGATATTTTGTTTACTTCCCTCCTGCATAAATCATCCAGGCATTTCATTGTCTGTTTGGATGCATTTCTTCAGCAAGTTGTCAGACAAGTGTGGGTGCAAAATGATGGCCCAGGAGAGAGGCTATGCTTGGAAATGTCAAAGTCAGCCACACAGGAGATGGCATTACATGGCATTTCATTCATCAGAATTACTATACATGGAGATTTCCAAATCCCAAATGTTAAACAAGGATCTATTTAAGGGGTGCTGGTGGTCCATCTTAAACAGCTGATTTTTTTTTCTAAATGATGTATTTGTTACTGCTATGGTGATTCCAATGATTCGTGTGACTCAGATGTTCAATTACCTCAGAAACATGCCATGCTATCTTTAAAGAAGGGTTCAACTGCAGAAGAGATGATACTGTACAAAGCTGCAATTTGAGAGGGAGGTAGGCAGCTCCCTCTCCACCTCCTCTTACTCTCCATTTGGGGAAACAACCTTGCACTGATTTCTTCAATGACTGCCAACTTCTTTGTTTTACAGACTCTGTAGTGCCTAAAACATGGCCAATGTGCTACTGTAGTCAGTGATGAAAACAACAGGGGAACTGGAGTAAAAATTTCACTCTCTTCTCATTCTCACTCTTTATACACAGCCATATCATTTGAATTAGTTTCATCCAGTCTTCAGTCAGAGTTTAGGGCATGAGTGATCAAAAGTGAATTTAAGTCACATTTATTCCTCTTGATCCCAGCCTGGCTTTAGGCCAGTCCAATCGTTTCCAAGTAGCTATTTTTAGGCTCTGCACCAGCTCACATCTTGAAGCAGTTGGCAAGATATGACAAATATTTTTAAGATCTATCAGTAGAAAGTTATGCATATTCTTTGCTAAGAAAGAACATACAAACCCAATAGCCCAATAAACGACTTTCAGAATAATTTTCACAGTGTCACTAGAGGGATTTGTGAAGGGGAGCTGGTAAAATTATGAGGACTTTTGATGGAATATGAATTTTTTGATTCTGAACTGCTTGTTCTCCTGTTAACAAGCAAGCTGTGACAGAGCCAAGGTGTGTGGTTAGAGAGTAGACAATAAAATATGTTAGACTATTAATGAAAAATCAGAAAAAGAAACCACAGGGAAGAATTTTTTAATGAACTGCCAATACGCTGTTATTGATCACGTTACTGATCACAAGGTGAGGGAACAACTATAGTTATTCGATAACCAGCAGGCATATTTGCAAGTATTTTTATCTTTATGCTTTGTTTTGCATTTCATCCCCACAGACAGTAATTAATTCTGGGTTGTTTTGAGAAAGAGAAGAAAAACGTTCTGGTGCTTTTTATCTCTGTACTACAGAAAGGCATTATGAAGGAGCTGTGGAGGCACAGCTGGGGGGTTTCAAAATGCTGGTTTAAGTAGACGTTCACAGACATGGAAGTTGAAGCTGTGTACAAACTCCCAGTCAGATCATTTCTGATGCCTCTCAAAACACAGACTGGGCTAAACACCACCTGCTGCCTTATGAACTAAATAAAGGAATCTATTTCTATCAGTAAAAATCACCTTCCAAGTGGCCAGGCTTTCATTTGTGTCACAGAAAAAAGCAAGGTGGAGATTCGATACAGATATTGCAGTAGCACACATGGAGAGCTCACTGTACATTTCTAATCAGCATCCACTTTTCACACTAAAACAAGTATCTTCGTTGTCTGTTGTCAATGCCAGATACCTCCTTCCCCATACATCACTATCTCATATTACAAAGACACACTGATTTTAATTTGCAGCACTTGCAAAAGAGCTCTTCTGCCCTCCTTGGGGCAGCAGTGCTAACATGTTAGGCTCTTATTAGGAAGCTGTCGGCTTGTCACCGTCTTTGAAGATGACAGTTTAAACTGTGGTGCTGGGATGAAGGCCCCTTGCAGCTCTCAAAGAAATCTTCTTCCAGATCAGTAAAACCTGCGTGTATGAGAGAGAATTAAGGGCTTGAGTAACTTAAGCAGGTTGTTAGATAATGCTTTTAGTTTAGGAAGATGTTGAGATATTAACTTTAGGGGTATGCAACCTTTCCTTGGGATTTCTGATATGAGTAAAATTAGGCACAGTACAATATCCCCTTAGGAATTGGAGCTAGAACATGTCTGACTGCTTTTCCAGAGGACAGAGAGTGTTAGGTGTTTGCAGTACAGAATTTTGCCACTGGCTCCCTGCTACAGTATGGCTAAGTTCATCACAAGCCTCCTCCAACTGAACCAGGCTTTCTGTCAGCTAGCAAATACAGCAAAATTATGCAGATCCATAAGACCTCACAAAACCAAGTGAGGGTTACAAAACTGGCAGATGAACTTCAAGATAGATAAATTTCTAGAAGAAAAGAATATAAACCATGCCTACATGAGGCTGAACTCAGAACAGGCACTGACACCTATAGAAAGAGATCCTGGAGTCATAGGTGACAGTTCCCAGAAATCACCAGGACATTGTGCAGCCGGAGCCAAGACAGCAACATTCTGCAGCTATGTAAAAGTTCATCATGCTCATGTCTTTGAGCACTGTGGAGTCCCAGTCTCCACACCTCAAGAAAGAAGTAGTGAAGGCAGAGAAGAGAAAAAGGGCAGATAAAATGATCAGGGGAAAGAAGTTGTTTTATAAGTGGCTAAAAAAAATGTCTTCAGTTTGGAGAGAAGGTGGCTGGGGCAGACAAAATTCATTAAGAAAGTGAATAAAGTGAATACAGAGCTGCAATGCTAAATAAAAGTAACTACACAGCAATGAACAACTGAAACTGGCTGCCTCAGGCACTTGTGGAGACTAATAGTATTAGCAGGATGACAAAGGGATAAGGCAAATTCCTCCACAGCAGGTGTCTGAATGGATACTTGGAGGACCAGGTAGGGACGTGCCCTCTGATATCCTAAACACAGCAACTGGGAGTGCCAGGGATACAGAGGGAATGGACTGGAGGGTGTGACCATTTTTCTATGTTCTTCCTAAATTGCAGCTCCTGCTGTCTCTGATGGATAGAGAGCACTGGGTTATTGGTCTCATCCAGTAGGTCATTTCCTACACTTTCTTACGCTGCTGTTCATATTTGGGAATGGGACATTCAGAAAAATATAGACACCCAAAATTTAAAACCATTAAATGACTGGCTGCACTTTTCATTTCTTCAGATAAGTAATGGTACCAGAAGGAAACTGTTTCACTTAATGACTTGTTTATTCTTTGATCACTCATGTACATCTGGCCAGTATTGTGACAGCTTTCAGTTCTATATTGCCATTTCCATCTTATTCCTGACTGAATCATTCATCTTTGCCAGTATACAGAGAATAGATTTGCAAAGCTGCTCATTTTTTCCAGTTTGTCAGGTGTCAGTCCAGCACTAACAGACTGATTCAAAAAACAGTGCAGTCAATTGACATTAGACCCTAATGAATACTGCTTAGTAGAGAAACTGAAAATTTGAATTGCTGCTTTCAGCTTCTCTGTTCCAGCCTAGGAACACCGTTAAGAGCTGCACTTTGAAAAAAAAAAAAAAGGCTTTGCTGCCAGACTCCTTGCTCTAATCTTTTCCAGTTTGCTTTTTTTGTTGGATAATCTGAATAAAAATTCAGTTTTATCAGCAAAGTGGTGCCTCTGACTACA
The DNA here is from genome assembly GCF_965140245.1 of Athene noctua. NCBI lineage: Eukaryota > Metazoa > Chordata > Aves > Strigiformes > Strigidae > Athene > Athene noctua. The sequence continues at coordinate 14,144,130 of NC_134048.1, forward strand.
CCTGGACTCCAGTGCTCAGGGCGTTAAGTCAGGGACTATAAGCAGTTTTTAGGTAAGCAGCTGTCTTCTCATTACCCACAAAATCACATCAGGAGCCAGTGCCTTCCACGAGGTAAAACACTGCTGATGAGCAGCTGCCAAGTAACTTCCCACTGCCTCTGAGTCAACGTGAGCATGGGGCTGGTGAACCAGAGCCCAAGATGTATGGCCAGACAGCTAACCACATGGCTGTGTGGCCAGCCGCCTTTAGCCCTCTGTGCAGTCCTTTCAGGAGCTCAGCAGGAGCCCTTTGGCACCATCTCTCCTAGCAGAAATAGCCTAGCTTTCCTGCAGAAAGCCAGCAAGGGCAGGAATTGCTGTCTGCCTGCAGTGCTGTGGGAGCAGGAAGGCATCACTCAGCTGGTCAGTGGAATCTCACTCCTTCACAAAGCTCCCACCTCCCCCTGGGTTCAGAGCCCTACCACCAATTATCCACCCACTCTTAGTACTAATATCTGATTGTGATATTTTTCTCATTTCATATTTTCTTTGTATTAGTGTACATACTCTCCGTAGTGGTTTACCTGAAAGCAGTGCAAACATTCAATATCTCAAACAGCAGGTTTCTAGGGCTATACATGAAAAACATGGGCAGCTATTTTGATTGGCATGAATAAACAACACCACTTTAGATTGTATAGTCACATTAAGATTTATTAAGGCTGAAGTCAAAGATCTCTTCCCCAAGCACTCTTACCCTGATTTTTGATGCATCACAGTGCCTCTTCTCACAGTTTCTTCAGAGTTGTTCTCTGTCCATTGATCCTTCAGTGTGGCTTCTTCTACCAGTGCATTTTTCTAGGGATTTGTGTAGATTTTAATGGATTTTCTAAATGGACAAAAGTTGTCCCTGCAGGAGTGTGAATCTCAATTAATTTTGGTTGCGATTCCTACAGCTGGATATTTACTACTGGTTATGAGCTGTTATTAGAGTTAAGAGTTACATCTCTTAAGTCCGGTAAGCTCAGCTGCAAAAACATTGCCTGAAGCACAATGTTTGCAGTCTAATTTTCTGGGATAAGAATGGGAGGACCATTGGATTTTCTATACCAGAGGAGATAAGAGCCTGAAACTCCTGAGGCTTCATCTCTGAGAGCCCAGAGAGTGGATGAGAAGTGCTGTCGTCTTTGCATTTTCACAGTTCTCTTTAAAAAACAAGGGCAAGACCAAAGCCCCGGTACACCTATCAGAAATACATGCACTCATTATGTACCCAGAATGCCAGTTCTCCTATAACCAAAAATCCAATTTGAGAGCTTTCTCATAACTGCTCAAGACATTATCCCAGCCATACCTACCTTGTGCTGTCCTAATGTTGCAGAATGACACAAAAGAGCTTTGATTTTTCTTTGTGGACTGTTGGGGTTTGATAGTAAGTCACTGAATTTGTGTTACAAGACTCTCGCGTTTGTCACATATTTGTTGCTGTACAGTCACAGGCACTGTTCAGCAACTCCTTTACAGTTGTTGGCTTCTAGACTGCAGAAGTCTACCATCTGAAATAAAAAAGGTCCTAAAGTTAAGTCCTCATTAGGTGAGGACAGTATAGACTGTGACAACACACAACCAAGCAGTTCTGACTCCATCCATGTGTAATCTGAAATTCATCAGGGTATTTGAAGAGTAGCTGAAATGGATCATTGTTATTTCTGCTTCTCACAGACTTCTGTCATGTTTGTTCCCATGACAAAAAGTTTTAAAAAATTGATGTGGCAGATGTAGCCTGTCTGAGATTTGATGGCTCTTGAACATAAATATATTCACAAATCTACAGACAGGATTGCACTGAAGACCTGCCTCAGAAAACTGTCCTCAGTCTGTAATGAATTTACATCCAGCAATCCTCAGATTGTTATGAATTAATACTCTATAAATGATGCTGTTTCAAGATAAATCGCAAGCCATCTGCCTTGCAAGGCAAACTAGAGGGCTGTGATGTACAGATGAGTTCCCATCACAGTCTGGAGAGGAATGGTCAGGCAACCAGTAATTCATCAGCCTCCGAGGGCAGATTACTGGCAGGTCTACTACAAAGAGCCACTGGTATGAGCTTTGCCTGAGAACAATTGTAAATACCGGTATAGAAATAGCCTGGAAGATAATTTTGACACACAAAGAAAGAGATCTGGTGTTTGGGATTCCCTTGTTCACCAGCCAGACCATCCTTGCTTTCACACTTTCTCCTACTTGTCCGTTGTTTCTGACCGCATAATATTCTTGTGAAGGAACATGTCCAATATCAAGCTGAAAAGTACTTTCTAAGAAACACATCCTTTAACTCCATAGTGGAATTTCGTCTATCCACTGTACAAAACCTCCTGTCTGTCATTTCAGTTCCTGGGCAAAATACAGTGGAGAGTGTGGAGCTGTATAAATGCAAGAGCCCAAACCTCTCATCAATTGCAACAGCTCTTGGAAATAGGACATTCAGATGGGTACAAAATCTGGCTAAACCCCATGCTGCAAAATAAACAGTGCCTCAAAAAAAAAGCCCAGCTAAATCCAGAAAGAAGGAAATAGATTCTTATTCTGAGATTTATTACCAGGCTACATGCCACTGTGCACAATGCACTCTTTGGAAAGGCAGGAGTCAGCAACAAGATACTCAGTGAACTATCCCATTCACCATATATGGGTTTTTTCCAATTTTATATTTCTATAATTTTTGCAGTGTGCATCTGCACAGCAAGGCACCTCTCTTTCCAGATGGCATCTTGCCTGCTTCACTCTGGCTTCCATCTGGAAGAATTGCTTTGCATCTGCCTCCAAAACTGCAGCCAGTGCTGCTCCAGTTATCAGTCAGTAACATGAAGCAGTGAGATAGTTCATGCTCTCTTAGATGAGGATATTTGCTATGATCCCTCATCTTTCAAAAGGATTAGCCTTCAAGCTCTGCTATCTCTTTTTCTCAGCAGAACTGCTTGGAGCAAACCACTGGCCTAGCTTTGCTGATATTCAAGGACCGGAGCTAGATGGAACCAATGCAAGAAACAGATATTAACTGGATCAGTGACTTTAAGGATTAGACTACTGTTTTTTAGTTCCAGACACCTGAAGCTAAATCGTAATAGAGTTAGGGTGAAAGCAATAGAGGATATTTCAAAGTGCCTCTACACCAAAGGATTCCTCTCACCTAAGCTTGAAAGGAGAAGGTTTAATCAAAGCTAGTCAACTAGTCAGAGGAGAGAGACAGACAATTCATCTCACTCATCTTATTTTAGGATGGGGAGTATCACTGACAATCAAGCCTGGCTAATATCAGATTATATGAATCCCAGTCCAAGATAGATCACATTCAAAGTAGTCTGAAGAAGTCAAAAACTGATTTTCTAGACCTTAGAGTCCTTCTGTGACACTCCTGGCAGTGACAAATGTCATCAAGATGTGTTCACACCAACTATCCGTTTTAGTTGAATTATTACAGTAATTTCAAATGCAAGTGTTTCAATATCAGTTAATAAGTTACAGAGAAGATATCTTCCATGGGACATATGAAAAAGATTGTTAACCTTGCCCTTGGAATACCACAGGGAAAAGTTTTTCTTTGCAGTCATTTGTAGCCATCTCCTTAAAGCTCCCCTCCCACTCTTCTGACATGGATGATGGCATCTCTAGAGGAAATCTTCTTGTTGACATGTGTGGGCCTACTGTCTGCTAAACACACTGGTTGTGTTCAGTGTAAGGATAAACTTTGACTAATTAAGGCTTATAAGCTATCAGCCACAGATGGTACCAGTTTTAATGTCTCCTTGCATGAGTCTGCATATGGCTGGGAGAATAGGAGCCAAACACCACCAGTAAACTTTCACTAACAATTATCCAGGACCTAAAGCAGGTCTTATGAAAAGGTTGGGGTTTATTCTAATTTTCTGAAGTCCCCATGAATATAAAAGCATGTATCTCCTGTAGCTTTTTGGTTTTGGCATTTTCTTTCCTATGTGTTTACTATTTCTGAATAATCCCGTAGTAAAACCTATATTAACACACAGATTGGAAGTCAGATTTAGCTGGGCTATTCCACTCTGAGTTTGACCCGTCATGTGCATATGATAGTAGATGATTCCCATTGATGTTCATTTGCTTGTAGGTGTTTATCTTCTGCTTATACTTTGAAAAGTCTCTCCGTGATCTCTATTTCTGCTGTCACAAATGGAAAAATATTGTTCAATGTAGTTCTCTTCTCAAGACTTGTCTCAGTGTGAGTTTCTACTGTTCACCTCCATCCTAGCATCTCACCTTGCTAGTATGTATGGGTTTGAGTTGACATACAGGTATTAAGTTAATAAATGAAGACAGTCTAGTTTGGAGCATGACCATGGCACAAAAAGTAGATAGCACACCTCACCCAGCAGAAACACTTAGTCTTTCTTCACAGCCTTTTCCCCAGCAGTAAAATGGGAGACTCATACCTTCCACAGGCAGGACAGAGAGGCTCAGTTTAAGTGGTCTCCAGAGGGCACTGTGATTTTTGAGTGAAATGAGCCATATTAGCACCAACTTGAGCATTTCTGTTCTTGTCTGTGGCCCCAAAGAACCGCAACATATGAAATGGGACCAGAAAATGAGATCACAAGTAATAGCTGCAGCAAACTGAAACCTTCTGGGTCAGAAGTAGCTCATTTTTTTCCTCTGTGGTGCACTATTATCACTGTCCTACAGTCTATGTCATTTGGTAACATACTAAGTATATTACAGTCAAAAGGCTGACAAACAAAATAGTGAAATGGAAAAAAAATTACAAAATAAGGAATGTTCTCTGTCCTTCCCTCAAAAGTTTATCCCACTTAAATATGATGAGAAGTATTTTTGCTCATGTATTCAATACAGTTGCAACTGCTAACATTCATATTATGCTGGGCTTTTTCTATGTGGATATTGATGCTACAAGCAGAACCTTTCCAACAGATTAACAGACATTATTTCTTAGCTCTCAATTTATTTGTGAAGCTATTTTTGGTATCAGCATCTTACCTGATGAAGCACTTTATTCTTCCTGCAAGATACAATTTCCCTTTAACACTTAGGAAAAATGTACTGGATTAACCCTGAGGAATCAATAGATGAGAAACTGGGTCAAATTCTGCTAGGCCACAAATGCAGATGCACAGTGAGAACACTGATGGTTAAAAAAATGGCAGGGGAGGAATCCTGCAAACTCACCTTAACAAAATGTGTAAAGGAGAACTACAAAATATGCATCTGTCCATAGTCTCATATTTATATCTGTCCACACCTTAAACTGTGATGCCTCAGTGGTATCTATGCATTGGATTCCTGCCTCTGGTAGATATAAAGCATGGAACTGAGATATAGATAGGAGTTATTTCCTCCAGGCAGCTGGAGTGGAATAAAAGATTTTTTCAGTTCTGTGCATGTCTGTACAGAAAACAGCCACATTTGAAATGACAGCATGATTGTATTTTAATGGGACAAATTCAGGGTTAACCAGCACTGAACAGGTGTCAACCCCAAAGTGCACTACAGTTGTCACAGCCTCTGAGCATTAATACAACCTAAGCCTTATAAGAATCCGGTCCATCAAAGCTGTGAGTCGTAAGTAAACTTTGCCCAGTAAAACCAATGCTGTTACTCAGCAGATGAGTTATTCACAGTTGTGGGCAAGGGTGAAGTTATGAAAATATCAAAAGAACTCTGTCCCCACATTAGCACAACCCAACAAATCCTATGCTGCAGCTCATACAAGAAGGAAATGTCTGTGCTACTGTGCAGATGCTCCTCCACCACCCAACACTAGCACTGTGTTCAGAGTCTTGCCCTAAACCAAAGGCAAAAGGCATGCCCAAAACTTCAGCCCTCTATTTTTTAAGACAGCCTCTGACAATACAACCTGACAGCATGCAGGAATGTAAACACAGTCACAACAGCCACCTGCTTTAGCTCAGTGCTACTGCAGAGGTGCAGGGTCGTACTCAAGGCCCTTTCACAGTAAATGAGGTATGGGAATGCTTGCAAGAGTCCCTCATAGAGAAGAGAGGACCTAAAGGGTAGTTGTTGTGGTTGGCTGGATGGTATGAGGACACCACTTAAAGAAATGTGTGTAAAAAACATCCATAAGATGCACGGTTCATAATGTCACTTCACTCGACTTCTTCTTTTCAATGATTCAATGTGCTGAAAACATGTCTCCCTTCAAGGAATTTTATATCGTTCTCTATGTTTTTTTCATCTGAAATGAATAAAATATAACATCTCTATTAATAACTGAGCAACTTCAGCTTGTCTTCTTCAAAAACTTTTAGAGCATCAGTAATAGAGTAATAGCAGTGGCTGGTAAGAGGCGCTCCACCCACTCCTCCTAAATAATGGAGTAATGTTTTCAGTGCAGCGTTTTAAAGCTGGATTTGCCAACAGAGATTGTTTCTCACCACATGCTATGGTTAGGATAGTGCAGCTTTGCATTTTCCTCTGCAGTTCCAGTCCTGAAGCCCAGCGGTAGGGAAGCTGCTGTATTAGCTATTCTAGCCGTGCCAGGGAAATGGTTGTGACAGTGGTCACTGCGAGTAGTACAGTAATCAGATGTAACTGGACAGGAAGGAACGCTTGAAGCATGTCACAGCTTATTTTTAACTCCCTACCCTGCCCTACTTATTCATTATTTTTGATGCAAAGTACTTTTAATTCCATGTGAATAAATGAACAAAACGAAGCATGAAGCACAGCATGTCCTTGAGTACAGCACTGAGTGTTGAGGCCAACAGGCTCAGCCTCTGCAGAGGGAGATGCTCTAAGTCACAGAAAAGGGTGCTTCCAGAGTCCCCAGAGAAAGGCTGCCTGAGCCAATGGAGCATATTCACTGAAGGTGAGAAATGAGGCCAGACACCAAGAACTCACTTAGTATTTTTAAAGGGATATAAAGAAGCTGAAGAATTTACGGGCAGTGGTAAATGATGAGTCAAATTTCTGTTGATCCAGAAATCTCTACAGTGGTGATTGTGTCAAACAACATAATCAACACAAGAATAGATCTGGACCCAGAATGGCAGGGAAATAAATGTGTGGGAATAAGAAGTGATAGAACCAAGGGAATAACATGGATTATCTGAGTAACAGGGGAAATTCTGGAAGTGCTACCAGCAAGCACAGTCTTCCTTAAGCAGAGATGACCAAAAGCAGAACTATTCAAAAGAGGGCGATACCCAAATTACACTCCAGAAAGGAATCTTTCAGTCTCAGTATGCTCCTCATCACAATGTCATTTGCTTAATGGGAGATTGGTGATTCCCTGGAGCCAGAATTTTCTATTGCTTTATCTCTGAGTAAAACACATGGATGTTTGGAAACAGATGTTCAGTTATCCCTAGGCTCAAATCCTCACTACAGGGAGGCTTCAGGGCAGCTCTGCTCTTCCACTTCTGAACTGGAATTTCTCCATCCACATTACAGCTCTCCTCTTAGGTTCAGATGTATATTACCGTGATGCACTGCATGGCACTTGATGTCTGTAACTGGTGAGCTGGAGGAACCTTATGTTTCCATTGCAGAAACAAAATTTATTGAAAACCTAAAAATTCATTAAATTCTAAATTAGACACACTTTATTTAACTCTATTAAATACCTATTCTTTCTTGCCTTGGATTTCTTTTTTCAACTGCAAATTATTCACTTCATAGTGCCATTCCATCACAGAGACCCCCAGACCTTGTGACATGCTGAATCCCTCACTACTGAAATCCTGTACAGGTTTGATAGTTCCAAAATCACCAAATCCAAAATCATTAGTTTATAAATATAACCTTGCACTATCAGAGGGCAGAACTAGCATGTATTTCTGTAATTATATGTCTTCCTCATCTTCCTTTTATTTATTGTATTCAATATATATATCAAAAATATTCTAAAAATATTTAGACATTTTCTCAGAGAGGAACAAAGAGTACAGTTCTATCTGTCAAGTAAACAGTGTTTCTGGAGTATTCCTAACACAGAGAAGTATGGCCATATGTCTGCTTCTTAAATTGATCTCTGCTCTGTTCCCACTTTGATTATTTAGGCAGAGAAGCCTTCCTGGATTTTCCTTTCCATGTTTTAAATTTTCACTGCATGAATTATACTTACTGTGCTTTCACCAGTTCATTGAATCTGTGCATATTTGTACATATACTGATAAATAAATTGAGTTCATTCATCCCATATATCTTCTCTGACCTCTCAGAACTTTAATTAAAGGAATTCCTTCCAGCCTGCATGTACAATGTGAAGAAATAGTTTTATGCTCCAGTCTAGGAGCCGTTCCTTTCTCATTAAAATGGAAAAGCTATTGGCTCAACCAGGCAGTAAACAAGCTTAGGGAACTGGAAAAGACCTACTACAAGGGAGCAAAGGAAGGCACATTAGCAGAACATCAAAGAAAAATCAGTCATTATATAGCTGTTAGCAGCTGGCAGTGAAAGGTCCACCGAGGCCAGGCAAGGTACTACATCTCCCACAGTTTGGCTCACCAACTCACTGAAATTCAAACTGTTGTTGGAAAAATATCTATTAAACCTTGGCAATATTAGCTGAGCACAGAGAGTGTTCACGCATATCCAGTGTGGGACTGTTGGACACCAGCCAGTGCTCAAGCTCCCTGGACCAACCAGCGTGAATACGAGCACCTCTTCTCCATGCTGGGACCCAGTTGGTGAACCAGCCCCTCCACCATCAGGGTGCTCACTCTGAGCCACGTTAATCCTCCAGCCCAGTTCAGGGACAGCTGGCAGCAAGGCAGAGACCTTTCACCTCTGATACAGCTATGACCATGGCCTCAGTCTCAGCTCCTTGGGACCTTTTTTATAGTGTTGCACATTCTCTGTCACAACAATGTGAAGAAGAGCAGAAATATACAGGAAGATGATTAATATTCCAAAATCCAGCACTCTGCATACTCTGCATCCAGCACTCAGTGACAGCCGTGGTCAGGGATGTATCAATCACAGGAATTAACTGCTACTCATTAGGCTGAGGGGCTGATTTACTTCATGTCACTACAACCATGAAAAGCCACCAAGGCTGTGAAGAGGAGAAAACGGAAGGAAAACTGTGACTGGCATGCTTTCAGACTGAATACGATTGTTTTAGCAGAATACTTTAGTGCTCTCACATCTCCACACAAGCAATGCATAAAGCAATTCAAGGGCACAGTGTTACTACCTTTGGAAAGCTTTGTGCTCTCCAGTATAAACTTCAATATTTATAGAAAGAGAATGGCCCATAAGGCAGGTTACTGGTGTGTGAAAATTTGCTACCTAATGCAAGTCTACTTTAAATTCTATATGGAAGGAAATTGACAGAGGGATTGACTTAAAAAAATATCCTGCTAGCTTCCTTAAATTCAAGCTTTTTAATACGTTTTACAACTACCTAGATTGAAAGGTTTGAAACTGAGCTGACTTTACAGAAGGTTTAGAAAAAAATAGCTAATATGTCAGTTTTCAAAGGAAACAAATAATAGAGTTAATTTCCTTTTTTTTTTAGAAAATATCTTTTATATTGAAAATGCAACCATCTTTGCAAGTGAAAACTGCATACTAAACTTACAAAAGAGAGAACAAAATGAAAGGTAAAATTAATGCCAAACCAAAAAAGTCAGTTTGCCAGCTTCTAGTATGGTTATTCAGATTATTCACGATGAGAGTCTAAAATGTCTCATTTCATTCTCCCACTAATTATCCACAAAAGAGAGATTTACTGACAACAACCCCCGAGCTTAATCTCGTACACTGTAATCCTCTCCTTCCTAGATGTCTTAGTCTTGATTTCTACCCCACTGCAACAAAGACCGACACAGAAGATATGCAGAATAAACCAGCAAAGATCAGGCCATTGTTAAAAAATACCCCAACCTCAAGCCACAGCAGAAGAAGAAACTTTAAATGTATTATCTTAGCCTCATAACTGCCATGCTTCATTTAGGGTCTCAGTGAAGACACACATGAGAAGGCACAGCCAGAGAAGTCACTAGCCAAGATTACCATCAGTTCCACAGAATTTTTTTTTAAACCTTGTATTCAAACTCATTTACTCCATCTCCAACCTCTGTCCAAGAAACAGAAGTAATTCCAAGCTGCCTGTCTTCTCCATTCCCATTTCTTTCAGGAATCTCAATACAATTACCACGGTCTAGAAAGCTGGAGCACTGGGATACAAATTTTGCTGCCAATGATTCAAGTCTGGGATCCCTCCAAGGCTGTTCTCATTACAAGTCCTCCAAACCTAAAGTTTACCCAATCACCTAGAACAGTCATCATTGGGACTGAAGTATGCCAGCAACTACCGTTAGGCTTAAACCCAGATGTTTGTTTAGTGTCCTTGTTACCAACATTGCTTTTTCACAGGTCCCACTCCCACACATCTAACAACTTTCTGCACTGTCTTTGCCTCTTAACTTCAAGAATAATTTCGAATATCAGTGTTTTGGACCATTCATTCTCCAGATGAGCCCAGCCCAACTAAGCAGCTAAAATGGAAGAGGTGTCAGGGTCTGAACACACTGTACCGTGACATTCTTCCTCTTCATCCAGCAAATCAGCTGAAGTTTGTTCAGCCCTTTTGGTTGTTACATTCCAATCACAAAACAAATAATTTCTTTGTAGTGAATCTATCACTAATTTTGAAATCTCCCAGTAAAGCTCTATCTGTCTGATAAAATATCAGTAAAAAAACAGTCTTAAATATAATAAATGAATACAATCTCAAAACATCTGGGCAGAAACACTTCTAGTGGTTCTCTAAGAAAAAATAAAAACATTTATACGGCATAAAAATTTTTCTACCTACTTTGTTAAAACACTCAGCTTTCTGGGGATACTCAGCATGTGCAAACTCTGCAGCTTGCTAGAGAATGTTTAAAACAGTCCTGATAAAAGGTGATTAAAAGGCTGTTTCACATAAATTTTTCAGTGGGAACATGTGCTTTATATGAAAATGCCCATATAATAAAAACAGAAAAAGCAAGAAACTTTTTACTTAGGGAAAAAAAAAAAAAAGCAGTGAACAACTCATAAATGTATGCTTCTCAGTCATGAAATCCAGATATGTGCATGGTTTCTAGGAGGGGGATGAGCTTTTCCTGGAGATCAGAAGTGCTGTATTCATAATTACTGATAAACTGACTGATTAATTAAGTACTAGAGAGACATATTAATTCATCTAGTGCCTGATCCAATTCTCATTTAGAACTCCCATTAGTAACATTAATGTGAAATGCAATAGGTATCTCATCCATGTCAGTCTCTCCACCCGTTACGCTTTAGGGAGGATTGATTGAATGCTGCAAAGAGAGTGAGTGCATCTTGGCAAATATTAATTTGCACTTTGAAATGAATTTACTGTGACTGTTCTAGTTTGCCAGCTGGAATACCCATCAGAACAGGGAATTTTAAGAAGAGATTGGACATCATTCAACAAAAGTAAAATTAGGATGGTATGATATTCCTCTGGAAAGCTTTTCTGCATATTTATAAATCCATTCAAATAAGAAAAATATACTATAAGACTATAATGTGCATTAAAAGGAGTAGTGTTTCATACATCTGAAGTGATATACATCAGTTAAGGATTACAAACTACTTATAGCATGTCACAAACCAAGCACCATTCACAGGAATCATTTGATTAATGTAGGCAAAGAGCAAAAACCCACAGATCTGGGGTGATCTTCTGGCTGGAAGTATGCAGTCAGAAACAGACAAAATTCCCTGAAACACCTTTTAGTTTCAAGGTCTCCTTAGATAACTTGAAAACCCCAGAAGGGGACCCCTGGTATTCAGCATGAGGTAGAAAACAAGCTGCACATGAGCTGTCATGTTCGAGAAAGGTGGAACAATCTCTCTGAATCAATTCACCAGCCTCATTTTCACACTGTAATAACCCCAATGCCAACCTTTCATGTCAAAATTCCCATATATTCTCTGTGAACCAGGCTCACTGAAAACCCAGGATTAAATTTCTTAAAGAAAATTCCTTCTGTATTCAATGGTTGGAGAACAGGAGAAAAAATTCCAAAACATCACGACGTATCAGTTGATACCTGTCAACTGAAACATTCATGGGACTTTTCCCCGTGACAAAGCCGTGCACATGTCAGCCTGCACACCCTTCTTGCTTAGCTCGCTGTTCCCTAGCTCACCCCATAATAAAACACAAGGGCTAGTCTACTCCACCTCTTTGTTTCAGTCTTCTGAGCACATGTAAATAGTTTCACCTCCTCAACATTATTCAACAATTGCACTGTATGAACCAGATCCTCAGCTGACTGAAAGCAACATTAATCCTTTTTCAATAATTCTCTAAGCCAGGACCAAAATTAAGTATGGTTAAGGGACACTGTATTAATAACTTAGTTTCCCAGTGTACCTAGGGGTGTGTGCGTGCACAGCAGGGTATACTTAAGGATAAAAGGAAACCTTTCAGAGATGATAAAAGGATGGATTTTCATCTCCATTTTTGGAAACCTGGAAAATAGGCTTCTGAGAGGGACCTTTAATAAGTCTGACAAGTTTTTGCTGATCTGCCTGCAGGCACACAAAGTACTACAGCCTGGCTCTGGCTTGCTCTACAGAGGCTTTTAGCTCTCCAGTGCAATTAAATTTTTTAACCAGAACCACGTGAGTCAAGTGCTAAATACTGCTGAGGTATCTTGCCTCTCCTCTGAGGCATCCCTCCCGAAACAGCAGTTTTGCTGCAGCAATGCCACAGCTGGCAGCCATGGGGGGCAGGCAGGGAGAGGACTTTACAAGATTCGAACCGCTACATGGACAGATCAAAAAGGGACATCAGTTAATTTTCATCTTGATGTCCTACAGTGCCCAGCTCCTGTTCTCTTAAAACACGGTGACATAAGCATTTTAAAACTGTATTTCAGCAAATCTTCCAGCTGAAACCTCAGCTGGGTGGCATAACCCAGCATGCTGAGGGTGAGGACCAGTAATTAACTGATCAGTTGGCAAACAGAGGGAAATATAGATCTGCCTGTCATGATGACACTGACTCTGGAGAACAGAAAGTAAAAGTGCTCGGACAACAAACAGCTCAACTTATTGACATATGGATCATGGGCAAAGCTTAAAAAAGTGAGACTATAAAACCCCATTCATGGTATTTAAAGACTCAGAACCCCTCACATTTAAATGCTTTTTATACAAAGAAGATAGCAAATAGCTTAATGTTTCTTTTAGTCTTCTATTTTCTGCTTCTCAAATTTTGGACACCTCCAGACTCAGGAGAGCAAAGATGAATTTACATGAAAATTAAAAAGCATTTTACATGTTCAATCCATGTCACTTTTTAAAAGTTACTTTCATGAGGGTGGAGGACGTTAGAATGACAGCTCTAGAGACAGGCATCTCTATTTATAGTCAAGAATCAGGGAAATCAAGGGCAGGAGCACGGCAGACACCTGCCCAGATGCCCTCTTGTTTCTTCCCTTTGCTGTCTCCTTTCTGTCTTGCCCAGATCCCCTCAGGGAGCGGCAGACATTGACTCTCCTGGCCTCCCTGCAGAGACGCCCACAGAAGACCTGATGACCACTGCCAGCCACTAGCCAAGCTGGGTCAGATGCCATCACCTTGCCTCTTTGCATGCTCAGAGCCCAAGGGTGATCAACCAGTGTTCAAGAATATGAAGAGATTGAGAAATGTAATCAAGAAGCTCAGGATTATTTTCCAGCATAAATCTGAAACAGTCTGGATTGGGCTGTTTCCAGGCTAGAGGCAGAAGGGTGTAGAAATTGGGTTACTGCAATTTAATGCACAGGACTGGAAAGTGAAGATGAAATAGCAGGTCAATTAATGATAAAAGAATTAGCATGGGGCAGGGATCTGAAGCCAGGGATCAAGGGGAAATGTTCAGGTAAGACTAAAAATGTTTCCCAAGACTGAACCAGAACAGCCTACATGGACTAGAGATTTCATTTCTACAGCCACATTTCTGCAAGGAAAACTTTGCATGCTTGCAAGACTGAATAGTTGATTCAGTTGTCAGCTCTGTTTGAACATCTTAACATCTCATTTTGGAGAGGGTCTTGCTTTATTTTTAAACCCTTTTTACATTTCAAGAGCAGACAATAACATCTCAAATATAGACAAGTCTGTCCTTTCTTTTTATTTACAAATTGAACCAAGGTAATAAACTGAAAAGGCCTGGGGCAGTGGCTAACATAAATTGGTTAAAGACCAGACAATGGTCATTAGATCAGAGATTATTCATGCAAGAGATCTGAAAGATCTTGAAAATTAGTTAATAATAATGTTAATAAAAATGCTGGAAACTCTAGCCGAGGTCTGGAGCCTTCTTTTGAAAGGCAGGACCTTGATTACAGGAGTTTTTAACTAACAAGTTTGACCTAGTTTACAAGGAAATAGATTGAAAATATAAAAAGAGATAAAATAATAAAATTACTAGAAGATCAGAGTGAGTTACAAAGCAAACAGAAAGAGCTATTTACAGGAGAACACTGCTTGTTCAATCCAGTAATGTTACCCTGCGTGAGAGACAACTTGTAAAAACAGGCCTGTGAGAAACACGGACTGAGAAAAACAGCCTGAGAAAGAGATAAAAGTTAGCAGGGGGAGTGGAGGCCCTCTGAGCTAAGGAGTGTCTCAAACACTCGCAAGTAACGAAGCTATAGTCACAGGGTGGATGGTGTGGAGATCGAAACTGATAAAGTGCCCCAATAACACTGGATGCAGCTGGAGGGGAAACCCTGTAGAGACAGGACGGCTCTGCTCTGGGGCACCTGGTCAGATTTCAGGGGCCATCTGTCCCGTGAATGACCTTTGCTTCATTATCCACAAAATGCCTATTGAAGTTAACACCCCTGAATATGCTAATGAAGACTAACAAGATCATGCTAATCACATCATCCCATGAAACACTTTACTCCTCCCCATATGGGATACGTAGGTACGTGGGTTGACCTAGGGGACGGACTCAGGGCAAGTGTGTATAAATTGAAGGGGAGGAAAGGGTTTGGGGGGCCCAGAGAGTGAAGTGAAGTGAAGTGTAGAAGATGGATGCCTCCTTGAACCCTCACTGGCAGGATCGACACAGGTACCCAGACCGGTGATCTCTATTCCTCTATTCCCTCCATCTCTCTCCTTTCCTTTTTCCCCTTTTCCTTCACTAAGAAATGCAAGGCATACTGTACTGTGTGCTCATTATATACTTAGCCAATTATCATGTGTCCATTTAGTACACTGTGGGAAGTTAATAAATGTTTGGACTTTGAGACTTGTCTCACCATTGTCCGCTCTGTTGGGGATTTATGAACCTGAGTCACTTGTCTCCCTCATCTGAGCGGGATGTGACGTCCTTTTAATAAACAAAAGGAAAAAATAAATGATACAGTCCATCTGGAGTTTCCTTGAAGAAGGTTCATCAAAAAACACTATTAATAAAACAAAGTATTTCTAGATGCAAAATCGAAGTATTTCTAGATGCAACTTGCTAGTATTGCCATGGTTGAAAACTGTCGAAGAACCCAGTTCAAAAACCACTGAAGTAAAAAGAAATTACCTCAGCAAAACTGGAAACTGACTCGAAGGAAGGTGGGAAACCAAGATCAGAAATTCATGTCTCCTGCGTAACCATGATTTTAGCTGAAGCACCTTGAAAACCTGTAGAATTTAAATTTAAAATTGGAAAAGATAAGTGAATGGAAATTGGTTTTGCAAACTTCTGCATGTAGCTAGACAATAGCCATGAAATCTTGTGAAATCGATGCGTCCCTTTAACCAAAGAGTCAGTCATACGCTTCCATGCTTTGCATGTTTCAACTGGCTTATCCTCTAGTCACAAGGGTCACTGTACCTGCCTTTAAAAATGTGCCTTTCACAGTGCTTCATCCTCATCCAACACCGGTGGGAAAGCTCTTGTGGCTTCTTTGGGATTTGCTTTTTGCTCTTTTTAGAGCAACCTGTTTAAGAGAGGAAAAAAAGGCAAACTATGCCACACGGAAACCTTTCCATCTGACCATTCCAACAGAGCTTGCACAAGGCTTCAGAGGGACAGGAGGATCAGAGGGAAGGGGAACACTTCCAACAAGCCCAGTAGCAACCAGACCCCATGTTAGGATGAGGGCAGCTCCTCTGCGGGGATGCGGTGCAGGTGCTGCCTCGATACAAGCCTGGCTTCCTGGGCAGATGGCTTCCTAAGCAGACAGGATAAATAAAAGGTGATCTGTCAGACTGTGCTTTCTCTCCAAAGATTTGAAAGGAAGGCTTTTAAAGTTGTGCTGAAGGCAGCAGTGGCTGTACCGCTTGGTGAGTAAGAAGTGTAACAGTAGCGTGAAAACTGAAGCCAAAGAGGGGAACAGGAAAGAGAAAGCGGATGAGTCAGAATAGCAATTGTGGGGGTGTATCAATATTTATAGCAAAAATCCCCAGGCTTCAACTGACTCTATCTAGTGGCACAAAATAGATTTTTTTTTTTAATCAGGAAATCTGTTTGACAACAATGAGGACCTGTTGATTCAAACCTTGCGCTCTGCTGAACACCAAGCTCTGAAGATTATTTCCGATAACTCTGTGCTATTGCCTGTATATTCCAAAATAGAAAGATTTATTAACAGCTTCCTTAAAGGCCAAATCACTTTGCTTTTTCAGTGTACAATGACTGCCTGTATTGGATTTTACCTGATCTGCTATCCTGCAATTAAGGCAAAAGAAATAATGAAATAAAATAGATTAATACATCATTTGTTTTCCAAATCCCAATAGTTCTTTCAATTTCATAGTTAAAACAATCTCGGTTTGCTGAATCTGTTGCTAAGCAATTGAAGCCATCAAAATTTAAATCTTGAATGATTATCCTTTATTGTCTGAAAATATGATGCAAGTGAATGGCTCAGAATGTAAGCTGATATGTTCTAGTTCAACTCCCAAGGGCTTCTCCCAGTCAGATTTCACCATGATCCATGTGGCATAGGAGTAAGCTCATTTTTAAAAGAGCCATATTTTCTTCTTGTTAAGTTATCCCTTACAAAATAGCATTTTCCAAAGAGACTTTCGAGGGCATGGAAGCAATTTTGGATTATGAAATGTATAAATGTATCATTGAGCATGTTAAATGATTGTAACACAGCACTTTAGCTTACTGGGAGGCATTTTAAAGAGTGGAGAAAACAGCAGTTAACAGAGCAGACAGTTTCTCACTTCCAACCATTATCTTATCCCACAAATGAATGTCTTTTGCTTACAACAGCTAATGATATACTATGCTCTGGTTGTGTTCGATGTTGTGCTTTGTTTCCTAAATACTTATAATTCTGTTTATTACCCACAGACATCTAATCACCCCTGGCTTAAGTTTCAAAGCACAT
This sequence comes from Athene noctua, assembly GCF_965140245.1. Lineage (NCBI taxonomy): Eukaryota > Metazoa > Chordata > Aves > Strigiformes > Strigidae > Athene > Athene noctua. The sequence goes on from NC_134048.1 coordinate 14,161,487, forward strand.
TATCATCACTTAATGGCTTGTTTCAGACTGGGTTTTCAGCAGGAAATTGTCCTCAGGCAGTATGGTAAATTTGGATAGCCACAGATGGAAACCAGTTTGGGAATTATTGATTGCTAATATTTTCATACTGTGCATATTTTTTATTTCAGGTTGGTAGGAATGTGGGATTCTATGCTCTCTCATGTGGTCTGAAAAGATTTATAGCAACAAGAATATTATTGGAAAAAACAAAGTAACATTGACAGCACTCCATATCATGTTTCTGCTTTGACCTAACTACTTAGTGGCTTTTCAAATGTAGTTCTCAGCTGTAGAAATACTTCTGGAAGATAAGATCAGAGTGGATTTTGGTTTCCCTTTAATGCTTTTAACAATTTTATATAGATAAATAAGAACCCTTCATGTCAAATATAAAAAATATACAGCATGAGATACACAGTTCTTTATTCTCGCACAAAATTGTAAAGTAACAGAATAATTATTCAGTGGAAGGTATAGGTACAGAATAAGATAAAGAATATATCCTGGAAAAGATTCATGGCAACCCTCGGATTTTTAAAATGGGATAAACCTATGTGTATGGATACCCTGAGACAGCTGCAGGAAGCTGATGTTTCAACTTTTTAAGTGAAACCATCCTGGAAAAGGCTGAGAATTTGGCCTTGCATGGATTCACATATCTCAGACTTTTGTAGATATATCAGACCAACAGAACACTAAAAACTGTCCCATTAATCAATTATGAATGTGTGCACAGTAATGGTAGTTCCTAAGGGTTTTCAAGGAAGTAATCTAATGCAAATGAAACTTCTCCACTAGCTACATTTTCCATCTGTTCGTCGACAGCAAGGACACAGAACTCTTCTTATAGAATTTTTTTCTTTTAGCGTTAGGACAAATACGCAAGCAATGTGACAGCCTCTTCTTCCTCCTTTCTGTCTGTTCACTGGCAATGCATGAGGGCCCCAAACCCTTTGGAACAGCAAAATATAAAGACTAAACACAGATTCAGAATTTAGTCCCTTTTCATCCATAGATCAAGGTGTTTATGTTTATTGCTGACGTGCAAAACATAAGGAATTGAGCAACTCACAAAATACCCTATAAACAAAAGCTGTAGGTCATGGACTCTTAAATCAATTGAGATTTGAATATTGAACTTCAGGAAACTCTGGAGGCAAAAACAAACAAACAAATGCAACAAAGACTGCATCTTTTTAATGGAGATTTTTCTCCCCTATCCAGTACTTCTTAAAGTATGCACACCTGGCTGGGAGAGTGGTGTTTCCTTCCAGCACAATCCTGGGCACGTAAACGTGTGAAGGCCAAGATAAGCATCTTTAGGAAGATATTTCAGGAAGCTGTTGTTTCTCTTCCCCTTCTGACAGGACTTCTCTCTGGCTCCCTGACAGGTTTTAGCCCTTCCACTTTCTGACCCACATGATGCACAGGTACCTGTATGGGACTACACGTGCTGCTGGCAGTCTCTCCCCCAGTCCATAACAACCTGTTGGGAGAGGGAAACGCACTCTGATGTGACTTGTGGGTATTAGAACAGGCCCTGGTCCTTGTTGAATTGACCAAATGTATGGTAAGAGTCACCCAAATGCAGATACATTTAAATATTTTTAAAGAATTTGACTGTTCAGTGTGAAAATATTGCTGGGCTGAATCCAGCTGATCAGGTGGATTGAGCCATAGCAATGCTGCCTGTCAGAACAAGAGGCACCACTCTAATTACCATCACTGCGTAGGTATAGGCTGCCTACCTACTCACTGCAATAACGTTTCTCAACAGGACTCTTATTTTAAAAAAAAAAAAGTTAAAAATTGAGGCTTTCGGTGGAGTCTTTCTCATACATTGCTATAATAATAGTATACATAATACATGTGCTCTGTTGCTTCATTTTCTTTCCTTTTACTTCTGATAAGGTAGAGTTACTAAAATCTGAAATTTAAATATTTATACAGTAGGCTTTTTGATTTGCATATTTTGAAGCTAATCATAATAGGGCTTAGCTCACTTAGTAGATGTGTCAGTAAAATGAATAATGAATTCAGTGACAGGGATGAAGAGGAAAGGATGAAAAAGAAATAATTTAAACTCACAAAGAAGATAATGCCTGTTACATGGGAACAGACCTACACAAGAGTAAATAAGAGACAGCTCCTGCTTCCTTTTTAATTCAAGGAAATTTTTTTGGAGAATGCGCTTTTGAATATTAAATATCTTAATCTAAACTTTAAAATGTCCACTAAATTAGTTTTCAAAGCTTCCCTTAACTATAATGGGAAAGGATTCAGACTCTTTGTATTTATGGTACAAAGCTGATCACAAAAGCATTTAAATCCCGGTTTGAAAGTTTACAAATGGACACAGTTGTTAGGATTTCAGATACCAGACTTCTGCAAGTCCAAAATAGAAGATTAATAGAATTGTTCTGTTAGCATCTATACGTGTGTATTATATGTATATATGATCCTGATCGTTTGGAGATCTTGTTTGTTTATTCTTTGCAGCCACAAAGCTCAGAGGATTATTAGGAAGCCAAAACTGATATATTTGCATGACTGAAAGTACTCAGCTTTGAAAGAAATGCCTGGCATCATGTAACTTGTCACAAAATGATGAGAACAAGCAAAACAGAAGTCAACTGAACAGCAGAGAGGGATTTATTTTGTCTCATCTTAGACAACTATGACATATACCATTTTGTGTCAGCTAGTCAGCCCAGAAAAAGAGCATCTCTAGAGCAATGTCTACCCAGTCTCTTGGGAGAGGTCGACTTTTGATGAGGGGATTGGTGCTTGGTATTGCCACTTGTTTGCCATCAATCATTTCCTTGATTTATTTTTTTCCTAGCCCTGCCACACAGAGACAGTTCAAATGCTCAAATAAGCACATTACAGAGCAGCTGTGACCTAGGACCCTATGACAATGAATCAGTTCTGCTCTTCCTCTCCCGCAGTGCTGTGTGCCAGAAGAAGTCTGGAGCATGTCTGTCCTGAGAGGAAACTGTCCTTTCAAAGCACAGGGGTCCGGGTGTTGTGCCTCTTGGCACTATAAACCCTTACAAGCAGCATTTCCTCAACCATAAGTCTAGAGCAGCTGTAGTTCCATGTCTTCATTTGGATATTCTTCAAAGCAACAAAGAGTGTATTTGTGCCTTGGGAAAAAAAATGAAAACCAAAATCTGAACTTCTTCAGACATTTTGCTATTGTGTTTTAGAAAAAAAAAAAATATTCAGGAAAATGCAGCAGGTGTTGTGGACTTCAGTTTCATTTTGAAGATAGTGTGATGATGTTGAACCCTGAGCTTGCTGCAGCATGGAGTAATGAGTTTCAGGCACGTTCTGTGGCATGACTGGCATTCACAACAGTCTGCTTGGGCTTAAACCCATTGCAGGTACCGAGAACAGCCAAAGCCATGACGAATATAGTTCATACATCAACAGCTAATAGGAGATAGTCAAGCTCTGGGACACTGTATAAATTTTTCACTGCCGTATAAGATCCTTGGATTTCCACTTTGGCATCATTTAGTATATGGTTTCTGTCAAGTAATTCTGGCACAGACAAATAAACCTTTAGGGGTTGCTTTCTTAGTGAAGTATATTTTTCATTAAACACATTGCAGTTTTTGTTTTTCCTTCATTTATTCCTTCATTTATTTGCTGTCCAAATGAAGTTTGAAATTCTTCTAGAACAAATCCAAAGTCCTTTATGCTTCTTAGATGGAGTTACAACCAAACTTGACTTGCAAAGACTTTACAAATTACCTCAAACTTACTAATGTTCTTTAGAGGAAATTAGATGTGGGAACTTGGAAGGTGAAATTAATGAACTAATGATTAGTTGCTTCACCCATCAGATGATGACCATGTTGTGCAAGATTTGCCACCCAGCATTACAGCAAAACAAAGAAAAAAACCCAACATTTACATCAACTGAAACCATTCACAAGTATGAGAGGCAAATACATTGACTTGGTTTAGCTAAGAAAACCAGAGACGAAAGTTTCAAAACTGAAAAAAAATGGTTCTGACATTTTTCTAATGAAAAGCCAGAGAGATTTTTTCTGTGAAAAACTGGATTTAGATATTAACTTAAATACATTTTTTAAGGAAGGAATAATCTGTAAATGAAACAAATTCATGAATGTATTACTAAAGGGTCGAATGGGATGCAATTTTTCAATCAAAACCTAATTTTTCAGTGTTTTTTCTTCCATCCAAATCATATTTGTAATGTAATTGATTAATTAATTTAGCCAGGCTGATGAGCTGGTACAGTGACAAACTCCATTCAGAGAGCCAGTTCATTTCTTTTGGTGAGTTCAGGATCAGGAGCAAACTCTGGGCCTGATCCTGCCAATTTTATGCCTATACAAGAACAGAATTTTGTATTGGTGTGATGACTTGGTCTTTTCAGGCTGTGATTAATCTCAAAATTATTATAGGCGTGAGACCCATGACTGGCTTTCACCAGATCCATTGCTTGTTCCACCTTCCTTGCAGAACTTACTTTTTTGCCATCTAGTCACCCACACATCGTTTCCCCACCTATTTCTCAAGCCAAGCAGTTTAAATCTGTGCTGGACCCTGGACACACTGCAACCCCTCTGCACTCTTCAACATTTCAGCTGGGCATCAGGTCCATTGAGAAATCCTTGACAAATGTATAAATCCTTAAATTCTATCCAAACAGAATTTGTAGGCAGGAATGGAAGCAGTGTTGCCCTGCTGTGTTTCATGAAGCTCTTTATTGCAAATCAAAACTGCAATTGATCTTCTCAACAAGGAGGAAATCAAATGATCCTGTGTTTTTAAAAGAGACACAAATCATTAATTTTGAAACACTTCTTTCTGTAACAATATTCAGAACATAACTTGGATCTACTTAGGAGACCAAGGTGATGAGATGATTATGTTCTTATGAAGTTTAATGGAATTTGAGCACCCAATTACCTGAGGCTTCTTTGACAACTGCATTCAGTCATTTCCCAGAGAGATTAAGATCTTTTTAAAGCAGTTTCTCTAGTCTATACTTGATATCTTTCTTCTTTCCTTTTATTGTGGTGGTTGTTATAAATATTCAGTGATTTTTATGAGCCTCAGCAGACCAAAAGTGATCTTCAAAGAACTCGCTTACATGTATTCACATATTTTAAAAAGCCTAAGAGTTTCTTTAAAAAAACTTTATCTGAATTTCTGCATTTCTGTAGACAGTAAAAATTTACAGCAAAAAGTACTTTCACTAATGAACAAAGGAGGCCAAGAAAGGATGAGGAGATTAAAGAAGTTATATGTGTTTAAAGAAACCCTATTATGGAGCTCTTGAGAAATGCTTGTCTATCCCAACACAAAATGTCATTAAACTAAATTTGTTCAAGGGTTGATTGTGCAAGATAATGAGAGAACTAAGACTCGACTGAGATAAACTAGAGGCTGGTTGTTCTCTATCCTATCTATTATATGTTGTCAATGAAGGAAAAGGTCAAACAGAACTGTTAAATAACCCTGAAATGCTGTGGTTTGTAATCACACCTCCAAAGGTGAACTATCTGATGGGCATTTAATTTATTGCGTTTCCAGACTGCTGAAGGCAGTAGAAACAAAAGCTCTTCCAAAAATGGCAGGTGTCAAATGGAACAATTTCAGGACAAAGTCAGAAGAGCAGGAGATGAAATCAAAGTATGGGTCTAGCTATAATGGAAAAAAAAAAAAAGAAAAAAAGATTCTAAGATTATCCTCTGTGCATCTTTGTGTGTGCTTATCAGAACTGTCACTAAACAAAACCTGTGTTAGCCTGATGCACACTCTGCCCCTCACTAGCAAAAGCCAACATGAAGGTCCAAACACAAAGACACTCCCCATCACGGGCTTACCAGCAGCAACAGCCTTTAAAGATCCCTTGAGCAACAGCTCCTATATATTCTGGTATCTTTTATATCCTCCTTTATCTTGCAGGCTGGTTTGTGCAGACAAACATTTCTCTCCTGAAGCACAGGAATCCTAGCATATATTTCAAGCTAAAATGTATAATTTCACTCTGGGTTTTCAACCTATCATTTGCACAACTGTTGTGAAATACGTGCAAGTGACTTCAACAGTATATGGTGTGTACATTTCAAATTTGAAACACAAGTATTAATAGCTCTACTGCAAAGCTGTCAGGAATCCTCAAATTCTTTGGGCTGAAAAATCACTTATTTAGCTCAGCTAGACTGAGCTAGATTCAGAAACCACTGTGCATCTTGATGGGCTGTATGAGAGAGGAAGTCCAGTAGATGCCGAACTCTGTGTCTTAAGTATGAATAATAGCTATCAGTTTACTCAATTTTGCCTCATGCTAGACAAAAAGTAGAACATGCCACTTGAGCAATACCCACAGAGTAATCAATCACTGTAGGAGAAGATTGAAAACAATCTGGCCTCCCGCAGTAGGTTCAAAGCCACCAGCACCGTTTATGGCACATGTTTTATTCATCTGTTATTCCATAGCAGGAAGCCATTCAACAGATGGTTTCATTTTCACTTACATTAGGTATATAAAGTTGTGAGCTTGTTTGTAACAAGTGATAATCAAGTTTGAGCTATAAAAAAACCCTACATTTATACCACCCAAATTTTCATTACAAGCTTGCTACTACTTTAATGAGATATAAGGTTTCAAATACGCAAGGACCCATGCTGGTCAGAACACAGAAGGATCCACCCTCCAGGCCAAGGTCAGGGCACTGCTGCTCCTCCAGCTCCTTCTGCTTTAGCTCTGATGACAGGAAAATCAGGCTGGGATTCCCAGAGTTTTTTCTGGTCTGAAATTTCAAGTTTTTCCAGAAGCTTATAATTTTCAGAGTTCAGTTATTCACCAGGGTCAGTTAGAAGACTTAAGAGGTGTCGTTTCTGGAAGTGGGGGCCATTACCTCTGAGTGTAAGCAGACAAAGTATTCAGCATATCTTAATTGTGTTTCTTTATTGTTTGAAAAAAATATTTTCAAAATATTTGAAAATTGAAAAAATTTAAAATGTCTCCACTAGGTATTCAAGAACACGGTGCTATAAAGACTAAAATCATCATGGATGGTTTGGATTAGTATTCTGTTCCATGTAGGATTCATAAGGTCACATTAGCACTTTTTCATGTCATATTTCATCACTGAAACAGTGGAAAAAGATATAAGGAGACCAATATAAAAACAGAGAAGCGCAAACAATTCTAACTGGACCTGAAGCACAATTCATCAACAAAAAATGTTTACAAAACACACTTTTCATATTTCTTTTTATTTTTGCCCCCTCCCCAAAATGGTTTTCATTCCAAATTGGAACAAAAACATGACACAAAATTTCAGCACTTCTTGTTTTCAAGACATTTTGTTTTAACCAGCCCCGTCTCCATGGTACAGTTTGTCCTTGCTCTTTCTCTGTCCCTTTACTATTTGAGGCGTGTTCCAGCGTTATTTGAGGAGTGTTTCAGTCCGTAATTCTTCCTCAGGGAGCAATATAGTAGATAGGCAGCAGAAAAGAACTGAGTGCGAGAATTTAAACAGACGAATGAGCTTTGGGGATAATGCTAATGTTTTTTTCCCTTTTCATAATGAGTCAGAAGATCCTCATTCTCGAAGATGGCAATATCACAGATGCAGCAGGACAAGTTCTCATGCACCTCCCCAGAGACTTCATCTTTTTATTTAGGGGATAAAATAGCTCCGTCTCCATGACCTGCCTAGCGGCTCCCCCTCTCACCCAGGATACCAGGGAGGTGGGCACCTACAGAACAGTTCCCTTCCACATCCACATGTGACCACCAAGGACAGAAATGAAACCACTGATCTACTGAAATGGCCATTAATCAGCAACTTAAACAGAATTAGCCTTCAGGCAGCATTTTCTGGGTTTAATGTCAGTTTATGACTAAGGCAGTGGCTTAGTATTTGAAAACCACTAGCTAGGTTATAAGCAATGAAATGCACAAAGTTGAACAACTTTTCCAAAATTCTACTTATAAGCACTAATGAAAACTGAATATTCTTGATATTCCTATAAGCCCCAAGTTCCTTTGGAATTCTTGTCAGAATGCTTGTTCTCAATCACTGTTGCTTAAGTGAATGTTTCATGAAATTATTCCTCACTGCCAGCAGCTTCCTACCTTCCAGCATCACCATGTTCACGTAGCATGACACGCAGAGAAGTTTCTGATCCACTGCTTACTGATCAGACATTGCTTTATGCCTTTCCATCACATTAACTGCTTCCCAAAATAAAGAATATGTACATAAATTCCAGGAAAAGAGTTCCAACTATGATAATACAAGTAATTTTACATTAATATTGTAAGCAAGTAAATGATTTGCACATAATAGACAAGATGACAGAGCTGAGCTGAACCACAGTTTCTGAATGCAGATGTTTCAAAAGCGAATGTAAAATAGACTCAGAGTGGATTTGTGGTGGCTTTGGGGAAAAAGTAAAACATTTCTGACAGTGATGGTGTCAGTATGTTTCTTACATTGTTTCCCCTTTTTCTTTTCTTGCCATTATCAAGTTTCAGCCAAGGTAAAAATTATTTCCATTCCTTGAGGAAACAGACAGATAGGCACTAGTGAAAAAACATGAAAGATGAGCAAATACAGGCACTTGCCATTAAAAGGGACCTCCCGAGTCGTTGAGCCCAGCTGCCGCTCCAGGCACAAGCATCGTGCAGCCACTTCCACAACCCAATGGAGCTGCTGAGATGCACTCAGAGCCCTCATGTGCGCCTCCCACCCACATTACACCTCAGGAGGAGACAAACTGCCCCAGAGCCACAGCATCCCAAGGGTGAGACCTCGTCATTTCCTCCCAAAGTTCATCCATGACCTCTGTGTACCAGTTTCTTTGTGAGCTACCCTCTTCAAATAAATTGCTTTTCCCACTAACCTACCAGGGTATTTATTCCCTAAGGCATTCATAATATCTATCCCACCTCCCCTCAGCACTCGTGTCAGGCATGGAAGCATGCCTGGCTTTCAGCAGGCTTTCTCTTTTCTCCTGACCATCCTGGTGGACCTTCCCTGCACCTCTCACAGTTGGGCTCCCATCCTCTCACACCTTTTCACCTGGCAGTCTTCACTGGGCCAAGAATTCTCTCTTTTGAGCAAAACATTCTGGTAGGCCCCTGATTTGTTGGGTTTGGGGTTTTTTTTGGCAACATTGCCTGAAATGTTCTGTTCTGCTGGAAAAAATGTTGGTGTTCTTCTGTGACATTTCCTGGGCTGCTTGCCTGGAAGACTCTTCTCAATCTCACACTCTGCCCGTGGGGAAGGAAGGGAGCTGACAAGTCCTGGGGAGGGAGAAGAGCTGGCAGCGGGAGCAGGGCGGGTGGAGGAAGGCTGCAGCAGAGTGCAAGGGAGGAGGAGGAGGGTCTGTCATCAGCCCCCAGCAGCCAGCCTGGCAGACGCCTGACAGCCTCAACGGGAGCAGAGGCCCTCATGAACCTTCTAAGGCCTCAGCTGGCATGTCAAAGGAAAAGAAATAGAAGAAAACTATTCTATTTTCTCCAAAACAGAGACTTGCTTAGTACCGCTGGTGCAGAAGCAGACAGCATCTTCACCTGGACCAATTTCCCATGAGACATTTTTTCCCCATCTCCAACCAAAACTCATTGCACCAGTGCCCTCTTTGCTCCCCTCACTTCTCACAGCTCTCAATTTTCTCATTTTCCCTTTATATTCTAATCTTGTATTAAAACATATTTCTTCTGCCTTGCCTGCTGGCAAAGCACAGGTTATTTTTATTTCTCCCAAAGGTGCAAAGAGTCAAAATCAAAGTCCAAAGCATCGTTTCTCCTGCCTTGTTAACTTCTTTAGCCACAGTTTAGGCAGCTCTAGGGGAACACCCTCCAGACCCTGCAGTCTGGCCAGTGCTGTTACCTGAGTGTATCCTCCTGATTTATTGCTCACAGATGGACTGTAACCACCTTCTGCTAGCTCAGGCAGTGCTTCCATATCACTGACAGCACATTTCTGTGCTGCTGGATCATCCAGCCATGTAACATGCTTTGGACGAGATAGGGACATCCAAATGCTTTGGACAAGATGTTAAGTTTCCCAAAGCCCAGAAAATCACATTTTCCCAGTTCTGCAACTGTGTGCATTCTCTGCATCTCTCTTTCCTTTCTCCTTCACAGGGCCAGATTTTAAAAAAAGCATTTTTGATTTGCATTTTATTCTTGCCAAGAACATTGTCACCAAGACAAGGGCTGGAGATTTCCTTCTTCCTGGCTATAAACTAACATGTTTCAGGACTAACACATTTCTAACCAGTGCTTTCTCATAGATTTCTGTAGCCATATCCTCCAGCCATATGTGCAGAGGAAAAATTTGCGCTCAAGAGGAACTATGCATTTGGAAAACAACTATTATTCCCTGCTTCTTGCCCCAGCATTTAAGAATTTGGTTCATCACTGCTCTGACTGCAGCCAGAGTGTAGGTAGAAGAGTCAAGGAGAGGACAGAGCAGCCTGCTCTGCAAGGGGCAGGCAAGCAGGACTGGAGGTGACAGCAGGGCAGCACCCCCATCTAGGGATGCAGGGCAGCACCCCCTTCTAGCCCCCTAGTATCTGGGCAAGAGCTGGGCAGGTCCAGTGGCCACAGCCACGGTCAGCCACCGTCCAGAGCTCCAGGCAAGTGCATAGTGATGGGGCAACTGCAAATCAAGCCATAAGGTCAAGGCACAAATTTGGGCATAACACCCCGGCAGCACAGCTCAGGCAGCGACCGAGGGGCTGAGCCAAAATGCAGCTTTGTGGCCAACAGGACAGGGTGCGTGGATGAGGGCCCAGGTGGGGCTTCCCAGGGCACGAGAACCTCTTGGCACCCTCATGTCCCTGGCTGGAGGGGGCTGCAGAGCAGCATGGTGATTCCCCTGTCCTTCAACCCATAGCACCCTGAACTGAACTGTCGAGCCTCAGCAGAAGCACTTACACCAGCGTGGCTCCCAGGAGCTGCCTTGCCCCAGCCAGCTGGTTCTTTTGCAGAAGAAACATTTTATTCTTGAAACATTTTTGGCTGCACTTGCCTTAAAAATAAAATGTACAAAATCAATCTGTGTTGCAATATTGAAATCTGACAGCATCACTCCACACAGGGCAGCATGGTTAGTAACACAACCACTTACATGGTTAGTAACACAACCACTTACAGCAATAATACTACCTTCCTCTAGAAGCAGTGCCATAGCCATCAAGGTGAGATAATGGAACATGAGCAAGTTCACTCCTTAATTTATGTGGGTCACACGGTAAACAGGTTACTGCAAGGGAATGGGTGTACCCAATGTCTTTGCAAATACATCTTCTGGGGAGCTGCAGGTAGTGAGTATGAGATCCCCTCTGCCTGCTAATGTCAGGCAGAGGATGTGAAGCAAGGGAGTACTGTTTCTCAGCAAGGAAATTATTAGCAGACTTTCAGTGACACAGTGGTGTAAATCAGAGGTGAATCAACCTTGCAATATAAATTCAGAGAATGACCAGGCATGGCAGGCTAATAACAGAAAATTGACAGTTCACAAGTATCTGGGCAGTTCTGTGTAGCCAAGATATCTTGAGTGTGTGGACCTGTGCGTGGGGATTAGGCACACCAGAATCATTGATAGTAATGGCACTCTCACGGCTCTGTCACAAGTGTGCTGTTGGGGAACACATCCAAACACTCATCAGACACGAAATACTCGTGGGATGGCACCTTTCTACATGATGACTCCTCTATTACTGAACTGTTATTTCCCTGAAAACCACCCATCCCAAGTCTGTTGACCTATTAATTCATTCTTTCATTTGTGCGTTGACTTACTCCAGAGAACTTTTTGAAAAATTACATCCTGAAAGGCTTCACAGGAAGAGCTAGGGAACTGCAGGCAAAAGAGCACGTCGTTTTATTTAGTGGAAAAAATAAAATATGCATCACAGCAACTTCATGAAAGTTGTTAGGATGCAGCTTAGCTTTAATTTGTATATGTAAGATCACAGGACTCATTTCTACACTGTCACTTCAGTTACATCATTGCTATCATTGGCATCACTCATTATTGGCAGCTTTGAATATTTGATTACAACCTCACACATACATGCATGCCTACCAACAGGCTCTGATTTCTTTGTATCATGACAGCTTAAGCAAGATCCTGCTGGATCTGTCATGGATCCTAGACATCTAAAGAAAATTCATGTAGATACAGTTTAGAAGGGGTAAAAGGTCTACTGTTAGCTCACTGCTTATATCAGTGTCAGTCATGTACTTTATCTTAGTGGCAGGCTGTGTTAGGCTTCTTTATATGAACAAAACACAAAAGCAAAGATCTGGCTTTCATTACTTAGTAAAGATCGAACAATTAGTATGGAGGATTTCTCCCGTTCTGCTGAATCTCTGTATGAGCAGTTAACTGCCTTTCACCTCAAATTCTCCTTCAAATGTAATAGATACGGGGCATGTTCTCCCTTCTTGCCCCAAGCTGGTTTGCACTGAATGATGTACATTGTAAAAAGGCTGTTATTTCAGCCCAGGAGTGGCTGCAGGGAGATGGTGGATAAAAGGATAAATTTTCAGACAGCTCCTTAGAAGGAGAAGGACAATAAAAATGTTTGTTACAATGAAATTTGTCCTCAAGATGTTCTTGAGTTCTGAGCAAAAATATATTTTGTGTACCTGGTTGTTCAGTTAAAGTGGACAAAATCTCACTCAATACATTCAAGAATCACTGCAACTGAATTTTTTTAGAAATTAATTAGCCCTGACAGGGCTGTATCTTGTCCAGAATTCAATGATCTATGCCACTAAAAGCCCCGTTCTTTGTCTGAGCTGAGTCCTCTTCAACAAATATTTTAATCATTGGAATTACAACCCAAGAAGTGATGGGGATGTGGCTGGATGCTGTTCTGTGTCCTCACCGAACCAAGCAGTCAAACACACTGCCCCAGTCACTCTGTGGGTTTACTCACATAATTAAAGCAAAGCCTGGGCATTAATTTGATGGAAGATGCCTGTGCATGTGAGAGGTCAGAGATACATGCACACCAAGCAGAGCTGCCGCAGAGGTCCCGGAGCTCATCAGCAGCTATTCGAGCCCCGGAGAAGGAGTGATCCTCTGTGATAACTACATCTGACAATGGGAATTTCCAGGCAAAATGTCATGACAAACTGCCCCCGTTAGCATGCTGAGCACAACAGTAGAGCTCCCTTGTGGTAAAGAAAAATACAGACATTTTAAGGCTCTATTGCAGGGAAGGGATTGGGGGGAAAGCCTTGTGCGTGCACAGCGGAGGAAAAGCAGCTGATGAAGAACAGAGCTTCGGGGAGAGAAAATCAAAGGTGATCTTTGCAAGCTCTGCAGACCCTCTTTTGTCTGGCTGATAAACCTTAATATGTTTGGGCAACATAAGCAAAGGAGCTGAATGGGATAAATGCTGTTATTCAGGAAGGGACTAAAAGAAACCTTCCAGGTTACCTCTAAAATAGCCCAATTTTTATATTTGATGTATTAATAATCTAGATGTCATCCAAAGTGATAAAACCCACTTTAATCTTGTGCTACTCTGAAACTGCAAAATTTTCTTTCTTTTACTGTTCAGTTTTGTCTCTCTCCCTTTATTTTTAAATATATATTAAACTTATGGAGGTTTTACTTTTGCTTGATATAGCTTTGAATCTGCACTCTGGGGAAATAGCCACACTGACACATAAATGGGTTAGAAAATGTCTTTGGAAACATTGCTTGGAAAATATCACCTTCCAACTGAAAATCTCACAAAACCAGCCCCCCTGTGTATTTTCAGGGACATTCAAAAATGCTCGGATTTCAGGTATTTAGCATTTTGCTGCATGCATTCCACGTGCTTTCCATGACATACAAAAAAACAGTCCTGAGCCTTTTGAATGAGTTAATGTTCTTTCTTCTTTTTGTGAAAGAGCTTCATTTTATAAGACAAAAGGTTTTATAATGCTCTCTTCTATTTCAGGAGAATATTCACACTAAATAAGAATTTGCTTTTATAACCAAATCATTTATCTTTACATTTTCTGTGGGAGGAGAACTTCATCCAGACTCAGAGCCTGGAATCTTATAAAAATTTCTGAAGAGGTAGGGGCAACATACATAGGAAATGATGCTTTCTATGGTTGTTTTGCACGTATAAGAGGAAAAACATCGATTGCTCAGACCACCCTTAATCCATCCATCTGTGTCTAATGCTTCCTTATTAAAGGGTACCTTGGCAGAAGAAATGAGCAGATGTGGAAGGAGCAGAAAATGCCTCAACTACCTACAGCACCAGGGGTTTGGGGTCAGAGCCCAACAGAGAGCATCTATTGCTATCGGTAGCCTGGATTTGGGTGCCACATCTACCCCCCAGCCCAGGGATCACCTAATTTAGAGCCACCTCTAGCCAGCCCCAACTTACCCGCGTAGCTCTGCCTGGTGGCTTTAAATATTTGGAAAAATAACAAGAGTTATGTAATGCAGCATATTGTCTTTGAACCACTTAAAAAGAGAGAAAGGGGAAAAATAATAAAAGGAAACCTTCATTTTAAAAGACCCTTGATACTGGGGAAAATTTTGAAAGGAGTTAGGCTTGAAGCATTTACTTCATCTTAACAGGTCTTCTCCATGGTTCAGCATTAACATGTCTGTGATTCTGATTAGACCTAATGTCACTGGACAAGGGGAAGAGCAAGTTGCTGTCTTTGGAGGTGAGGCTGGACCTCCCCACGCTGCAGCCTGGCAAGAACGGAGCCTGACAGGGCTTCCTTGGGCCACCAGCACTGAGACCCACGAGCAAGTTTTAGACTGGGACAGAGGTTCTCATTTCACTTGAAGTCCTTGCAGAGCTCTCTCCTCACAGCTTCACAGTATGGGGGGTCTAATTCGACCGGGGAGAGAGACACATTCCCTGCTGCACCCCCGTGCGCTGTGTGTTAATGACTTGGTCCTTCAAATAGCAGGGCACACTTCTAAACCTTGCTGGGGAGCCATAGGTCTGGACACTCCTTTTAACCCATCCCTGCACACACAAAGAGGGGTTCAGCCTGCTGGGAGGGGAAGACAGCGAGAACCTTGCTGCAGCTGCTCCAGGATGCTGCTCTGACAGTTTCTCCCATCATGTCACCTAACAGCCAGTCCCTCCTGCCAGGAGCGCGTGACTTTCCCACGCATAAACCTCCCCACATCCTGCAGCAAAGCAAGCGCAGGGGCACACCAAGCAGCTCTCTGTGCTTGTGTGGGTCTCCAACCTTTTATTTTCCCAAAGTAGCCTCCTCTATTACAGTCTCTCCTAAACAATATATATAATAGTTCCTGCATTCGAATCACCAACGCACCCCCAGACTCCTTTGTGTAGCACCAGGCAGGGTGCAAGGTCTTGGCTTGCACAGCAGCTGCACACTGCAGAGGTGCAGCGCCAGGGCTGGGCATTTCAATGCACCTCGCTGATCTCCCACTGTAAATTTCCAGTGTCAAATCTGAAAGAGCCACAAAGAATATCAGCTCTAAAGTCAACATCAAAAGATCCAGAGCAAAGCAAGGATGGACCAGGTTACAAGGCAATAAAAGAATGCTCTTTTTTTTTTATTTACAGGATTGGCTAAATGACACTGTAGTAGGGCCAGAACAACAAGAGTTACATCTGGATGAGGATTTTATCTCAGCCTTCCTAATGAGAGCATCGTGGAGGCTGGACCACTTAGAAATCTGCCCTCAGACACCTCTCTGTAGCTTCCCTTGGCAAGCAGCCCTGGCCTGAGATCTCCTGGTGCTCTGCACAGCCATCCGGCTTGCATGCTGGCTGCTCTTCTCCCACTGCAGATTTTCCAGTTCCTCTCTGGAAAAAGCATCATCAAATGTCTGTTTGTCTGACTCATTCCTGCCTGGAGAGGATGACTGAAAATATGAGCTCACTTTCTACCTCTCGGGCTTGTAACTGAGTTCCTGTGACTCACACATTACAGTCTCAGTCTGCTTTGGGTTGGGGCCATTTTCTAATTTCTCTCCACAATATTGTAAAGATACACCATCTGTGACCCTTTTTTTAAAATTTAGGGGTTTTTTTGTTTGAATCCACTACTCTCTTTCTGTTGAATTCCTTCACTGTATGTTGTTATTGTATCTTAAGCATACAGCCTGAGCCCCATCAGCCTTTCCTCTCTTAATTTGCTTTCCAGGACAAAGTGGACTTCACTGAAAATACCAGATTGTTTCTGAGACAAATTGATGCTTTTGTTGAGTATATTTTCCAGCAGACGTCCTATTTAGCCTTTCAAGCTCTTCGTCCTGTCTGAAAATAGTCATCCATCAGACATGCCTGCTCACCAGCTGAAGGAAAGGCTTCAGAAGAGAGTATCTCGCCTTTTTCTTTAGATGATTACCATAGTCTATGTATGCTACGATAAGATTTGTACTTCAAATCTGAAAGCAGACATTTCTTGAAGAAATAAACAATCAACAAGCAACTGATTCCAATCAGAGAATTTGTTTTTCTTGAGTTTTTTTAAAGCCCCTGAAGACTTATTTATTGCTATCTGAATAATGGATAATAAATATGATAAGGTGGAAGTTCAAGCTAAAATCAGAGGTGCACATAAAATCTTGGGCATGCAAAGGTATAACAAGGAAAGTGAAAATACAGACTGAAATTCTGAATACAGTGCTGTCCATGCAACCTCTTTGCAGTAACTGAGAATAAGTATAACCCTTCACATTACCTTATCCCTGAAAGCTAGCGCAGTGAGAGGTACTGTTGCGTGCTGAAAGCAAAGTAACAAGCACAGACAGGCAGTAGGCAATCACTCGTGCACCTTGCAGGATGAAACCCTGCCTGTGACACCCACTGCTCTCTGACAGTCTTATATCCCCCCCAAGCACCCCCTGCACCAGGGCAGAAGCAGCAGAGTAGCAGGGGAGAAATGGATCTGCGGCAGGTCCTGCACAAAGGTAGCAGAGCCAGTCTCCCAGGTCCGAGCTGGCACCTTCTCCTCATTCACACACATATGCTGTAGCAATCCTGTTAAAAGGATAAAAGACAATAAAATCAGATGATGGATAATACAATATGGAAGGGGAGATAACGCTGTCTGCGTGGGTGGTTAGGCAATGGAGCAAGCTCTTGGCAGATCTTCTGGTTTTTAGGAAAACAGGTGAAGAGTGACAAGAGATGTGGTAGCAAGCTAATATTCATGGGCCTCAGCAAAAAGGTTCAATTTTGTGACTTCTCAATATTCACACCCATATATAAATATCATTCATTCCAAAGGACTGTTTCAACATGAGGTGTTTAAGTGCAGTGCTATTAAAGCCAATGGAGCTGTGACAATTTAGACGTAATTCACCGTGACTATACAAAACACTGATGAAAAATGGGCATGCAGTATGCAGTAATAATTTTGATTTTGGAACAAATATTTCAAGGGGGTACTTGCTTTTCATGTTCATTTCTTCCTTCACTGGAGCCTGACATTAAACTGAAATTGTTTCCTCTCATTTAGAGAGCAATATATCTGAACACAGTAAAATGCACATCAACTTTATTATTATCTAACAGAGAAAACAGTGGTTAACTGACAGCAGAATGAAGGGAGATAAAACAATGACATTATTAGTGTCTGCTTCACAGATGGGGTGGTACTATATAACTGCTAGTCCATTACAGGGGATTTCTCAGATGCTAAGAAGGTTAAATGGCTGAACGACTTATCCAAAAGTGATTGCTTTTCTGATCCCAGGTCCCTCATGTTATGGCAACATTATCTTATTACTTTCAAAATCACTCATGTGGCTTTTTTTAATTATGATTTGACTCTTCTGTAAGGTACCATGTTGACCATCTGGAGCCTGTCAGCTCTACCCAAGGTATATAAAGCTCCATGCACCAACACAGGCAGGACAGCAAAGTGAAAACAACCCCAAAGGTTGTGCCCACTGGTGTAGGGACCAAGGAGAAGTCAAAGGTTTTGTGCTTCACCCATGTCACCCAGAAGCAGGATCTTCTGTAACTGTCACAGCCTTGGTCAGCTGCCCACAGGTCAGGGTGGGGCTTGGCCATTCACTCTAGCTGATGGGAAATGCTTTTCTTGATGAAGCACGAGGCCACCCATACATAAATGAACACATTCTGTTGCTCCCTGCAGGAAATAGGCAGGGCTTTGCTTGCTCTTGCTGATAGGAAGTATTCCTGGTCCATGGTGGGGAGGTGGCTCATAGCAGGAAAAAATAGTGTAGGTGCTGAAAATGAGTGAGAGGATGAGACCTAGAGGAATATGAAGGCTAGTTTTGTCCTCTCCCTCCTTTTCCTTCTCTCTCTTCGAGACTGCAGCTTTTTTATCAGCCTAGATGGTTTCTTTCTCTTCGCCCAAGGTTTCTATGAGCTTTAGGGGAAAATAAGCAAATCAGCACTAGCTCCTAGCCCCGGCAGAGAGGAGCTGGTTGCTGCAGTGTTAGTGGTGGGCCAGGAGAGCAGACAGAGCCCAAGAGGAAGGGATGCCTTTTGGGTCTCTAAAGAAGAAATCATCTATGGGGTTGTCAGACCATAATGTAAGGTCCCCCTGTGACATGTGGCAGTGGAGTATATCTTCCAAGCTTTGTCTCCTCTCTCTAGAAAGCTTCAAACACTGGAAAAATCAGTCTGGAAGAACATGAGGACATCAGTAAAATAAAAGAAATACTTTTAGGAGCTAGAGACAAAAGCACTGAGGTGTCCGTTCCTTCTGAACAAAATCCAGAAAATGAAAACTGTAGCTTGACCCATTTACGGATTCTTTCAGACAAACTCAGATCCTCAGTCTAAGCAATTCCTGTCCTTCTTCATATCATCAAAAATTATATCCATCAAAAGACCTGGATACTTGAAGTGGAAATGAATCATTTAAAGAAACTCTGGATTTGTCTTTCAGTTCTGGTAATAAAAGTCTCCCTTTGATCCTGTAAGTATTCTGCAAGATGTCACACTTGCTGCCTGAGCATGCTTGTAAAACCAAATTAAGGAGCTGCCATGTTTTTGCTGCCTCTCAACTCCTGCAATGCAAGAATTGTAAAGGATTCTGCTTCTTAAGGCTCAGATAAATATCAGCAATTTAGTTGGTTTCCTTAAGCTTGGGTTTGGAAAGTTGATAGGAGCACAAAGAAAAAAGGGTCACTTAAGTAGTTTTTTCAGTCAGCTAAGAAAACAAAAGGTAACTATGATGCCTATGGGCATAAAAATTAATTTAAACAATCCTCCTTCCTCTCTGCACTCATTTTAACACCTCAGAAAGGCCCCATCTAATTGGAATACACAGCCAGAATGCAGTTTGCTTTTATTTCAGACCACTTTGTAAAGCCCTTATCATCAAAATTCCTGCTCAGAGAGACTAGTAACATACAGAAGAGAAATTTTTTTTTTAATATCACAGATTATTTTAAATGCATAACATTTTGCAAGAAAATGCAATCCTGCAAAGCTGCTGCAAGCAATTCCTGCTTCAAAGAATTTATATGCGATGCCTGAAGCCAGACCACAGAAAATCTCTGCATGATGAGTTGGGAATATGAGTTGGATACGGTGTTAGTATGAGACAAAATTGGTGCGAATTCCAGCAGTGCAAGCTGATAGCCTTGTGGGGACTGTTTCCCCCTAAACTTCTGTCCAAGGAAGCCTTCTGGAGTAGGTTTGGGCATCACGGGTGGGAGCAGACACTCACCAGCATTGATCTTTGCTGTCAGCAGCATATTATGAGTGTGACACTACTCCTTTTTTTCAGATTCACCAAATCCCTCATGACCCTCCCCCATCTTTTGGCTCAATGTGGATGGAAGATCCAGCTGTTTATTCCCTTTTTAGTTTCGTTGTTTAAGTCCTCTCAAGCTGTGTCAGCTTTAATAGGAAAGACTTCTGCTGGTTTAATTTCCTGGATGGCAATGCTGGAATCACCCTGGGCACACAACT
This sequence comes from Athene noctua, assembly GCF_965140245.1. Taxonomy (NCBI): domain Eukaryota; kingdom Metazoa; phylum Chordata; class Aves; order Strigiformes; family Strigidae; genus Athene; species Athene noctua. The sequence continues at coordinate 14,181,434 of NC_134048.1, forward strand.
GTCAATTAAACACATGCATGGAAGCAAACAATTAGCAATATCTTCCCTTTCTGACATCTGGCCTATCCATTTATTAAAGACCAAAAAATGCAAATAAAATATCTCCCTCTTTGTTATTGTTTAATAATAAACCCTTAATACTGGAGGGAAAAAGCCAGCTTCACAGCCAACGCAGTGGAGCTGGAAGTGGAGAGTCTGGGGTTCCCAACTTCCATCCTCATCACCGTTTCTCACTTGCCTGTAGCTTTTCTGTACCATTCACTAGGAGGTTCCTTGTCTAGCTGGGCAGCCTCCTCTGGGCAGGAAACCTTCTCAGCCTTGTTCTTTCTAATAACAACTGAAAAGTACCGCTACTCATATCTGTTAAACTATTCATCATAGAATCACAGAATGGTTTTGGTTGGAAGGGACCTTAAAGATCATCTAGTTCTGGCCCCCTACCATGTGCAGGGACACCTTCCACTAGCCCAGGTTGCTCACAGCCCCGTCCAACCTGGCCTTGAACCCTGCCAGGGAGGGGGCAGCCACAGCTTCTCTGGGCAACCTGTGCCAGGGCCTCACCACCCTCAGAGTCAAGAATTTCTTCCTTATATCTAATCTGAATCTACTCTCTTTCAGTTTAAAACTGTTACTCCTTGTCCTGTCACTACACTCACCGATAGAGTCCCTCCCTACCTTTCCTGTAGCCCCCTTAAATACCGCAAGGCCACTACAAGGTCTCCCTGAAACCTCCTCTTCTCCAGGCTGAACACCCCCAACTCTCTCAGCCTGTCCTTACAGGGGGAGTGCTCCAGCCCCTGAGCATCTTTGTGGCCTCCTCTGGACCTGCTTGAACAGGCCTGTGTCCTTCTGATGTTGGTGCCCCCAGAGCTGGACACAGCACTGCAGGTTGGGGTCTCGCAAGAGCAGAGTAGAGGGGGAGAATCCCCTCCCTCGCCCTGCTGTCCACACTTCTCTTGATGCAGCCCAGGACACAGTTGGCTTTCTGGGCTGCGGGTGCACATTGCTGGCTCATAGTTGGTTTTCCATCCACTAATACCCCCAAGTCCTTCTCCGCAGGGCTGCTCTCAATCCCCTCATTGCCCAGCCTGTGTTTGTGCTTGGGATTGCCTCAGCCCATGTACAAGACATTGCACTTGGCCTTGTTGAGCTTCATGAGTTTGCACAGACCCACTTCTCCAGCCTGTCCAGGTCCCTCTGGATGACACAGCCCTTCCCTCCAGCGTGTTTACCACACCACACAGCTCAGTGTTGCCGGCAAACTTCCTCAGTCCCACTGCCCATGTCACTGACAAAGATGTTAAACAGTGCTGGTCCCAACAGTGACTCCTGAGAGTGCCACTCGTCACTGCTCTCCACTTGGACATTGAGCCATTGACCGCAACGCTTGGAGCGCGACCATCCAGCCAATTCCCTATCCCCCGAGTGGTCCATCCATAAAATCCATGTCTCTCCAATTTAGAGACAAGGATGTTGTGTGGGACAGTGTCAAATACTTTGCACAGGTCCAGGTAGATGATGTCAGCTGCTCTTCCCTTATCCACCAATGCTGTAATGCCATTGTAGAAGGCCACCAAATTTGTCAGGCACAATTTGCCCTTAGTGAAGCCATGTTGGCTGTCACCAATCATCTCATTATCCACGTGCAATAAGATGATGATGCTGCAACAACAGCAGTTTTAATCTCGTATTTAAACAGAAATGTCCCAGGTAGGCAGGTGCAGACATCCCTGTGAGCATCAAAATAGGTTTTTGAAGGAACAGGATGGACACTGCTTCTCCTCTCACCTGTGGTGCCACCATAGTCAAGGCAGAGAAAGTCCTCATCTGCCCCTGAACATTTTGTCTTAGGTCACACTCAAAAGCTCAGTGGAGGTGAGCCCAGTTCCAGATGGAAGGAGAAGGAACATGTTTGGTGGGCATGCATTCATCACAGGTGCTCAACATACTCCCGAGCACACACAAAGTTAAGAGGTTCCAGAAACACCTAAATTGATGAAGTTCAGACATATTTTTCACCGATGGAATAGCAAAATCCAACAGAAGGCACCACCAGCACCAGCCACCTGCAGAACTGTCTGCCCTTGCTCCAAATCACAGCAACCTTTGAGCTTCTCCTCACAACAGCCATCAATTTTCATGTGGGAAATGCAACTTTCCTTTTCTCCTGTTCTCTTACGCTGCATTGACTTCACTGTTGTGACTGACACTTTAAAAGTTTGTAGGTTTGCCTGAGGCACATATCCAGCATAGAAAAATGTCTATCCAGACGGCTGAAGCTCAGCAAAGAGATAAGCAACTGAAAAGAGGGTCTTCTGAGGGAAATATCAGACAGTCTTAAGTTGGTCTGGAATTTCCTCCAAATCGCATTGTGCTAATCAACAGAGGAACCATGTGTGCAAAACTTTGTGTTCTCATATATGGCAGGATAAACCTAATACCAATCCCAGGGAATAAATTCTATTACTGTGGATTTATTCAGATGTAACAGATCAGCATTAGTCCCTAAGTGACTCCATCATATCTTCCCTGTGTGTACAGTCTCTTCCCTGCTAATGCATCCCCGTGGGAAGGAATGTTTCTTCTGCTAAGCAGGAGACAGAGGAAAAAAACAATTGGATTTTGGTCGATGGGAGAATTTCAAGTGTACGATTGCTCTAGGACAGGGCCGCCTGTCTCATATGAATGCCAATATGTAACCATGACCCCACATGGAAAAAAGCAATAAACTCAGACTGTGAGGATCTAAAACAGAAAATCCTCAAAGCTCAAGAGGATTCATACCTCTGCATTTCTCTCCTGAAAACACCTTTTGCATTAATCCAGAAAGAAACCAATTGTCCAGTTTCTTGTAAACATGTACTCCACTTTCTGCATGCTTTTTAAGTAGCTGCTCGTCTGACACCACCTCTTTCCCTAAACTTGCTGATTAGAAAGTGCTCCCAGGCAGAGCAGGGATTGTCTGAGCATTGTTTCTAATCTTGTTCCAAATGACAGAGATAGTCAAGTTAACCAGACCCACTCCACACAGATCCCACACGGCAGAGCAGCTCCCAACCCTTACCACGAGACAGGAGCAAGGGAACGGTTTTAGCATGCTGTGTCGTGACAGGGGCACAGCCGGATCCCGCTCCCTCCTGCTGCAGGTGGCTGAGGAGAGCGACAGGCACAATAAAGTGAATACTTAATTGCTTAGATTTTGCATAACTCATTGTTTACCACTAAATATCATAATTTTATGTGACTGTATTTCAGGTGACTCAATAATTTTTTGCAATGACTCATCTTGCTAGGTGTTGACCAGGTAGCTTTTGCAATCAGAAAATCTCTGGGATGAGAAACCTTTCTCACCAGGGTGACTGAGTGAGCAGCATCAGGCTGCATCAAGAGTTGGCAACTATGACCTAAAATCACCACCAAGTTTTTGCTCTCCTTCCTCATGCAAGCACCCCAATACCTTTGATCCCAGTTCACTTGGAGAAAGCAAGTGCAATGTTCCACATGTTTTCGAATGACTCTGCATAAAGGGTCGGCAACAGTCTGTGACCCAGAAAGGTTTATTTTGTGGAGTAACTCAAGGCAAGAGTTTCTCTTCCATCTAGAGCACAGTGGATATTCATGCAGGAAAGTCATCTTTAATCCTCTTGCCCATGTTTTTTGCAATTATTATCGTATGTTGATAGGGGTGACTGAAAGGAATTACAGAACTCCAACAATCAAATATATTTGTTTCCACCTCACAGTGAGTTCTGCATCAGTGGGGAGTTTGGGATTTTGGGGGGAATGATTTTCAGTGTTAAATTTGTTCTGCTCAGCTCAGAATTCAAATTCATGAAGCCTTCACATTTAATCACAAATCTTTTCTACAATTAGGGAACAGTTCACAGCATGACCAGGATGAAAGAAAAAAAATTATCCTAAATGTTTCTCCACTTCAGCTGAAGGTTGGTCCCCATATCTAGACACACAAATTTTCCTGCAGTGGTAAATATTGGTTTTGATTAGAAAATTGTTCTTGCTCCAATTCCAGCCTCACAAGACAGAATTACTACTTGGCGATTGAGATCTGAGAAAGGTCAGAGGCTAGACAGTTAAAAGTAATATTTTTCAGTTTTAATGAAAAAAATATTATTTGATGTATTTTTCTCTGTCCTCCTTGGAAGTAAATCTTGCCTTACTGCAAGGCTCTGACTGCAGTTATGCATCACATGGGAGGCCAATGATAGAGAACAGCACTTACAGCATTAAAAATGCATTCTCCATGTATCAAACAAAAAAAGCGTGCCTCTTGGCAGCATTGGTGGCCTAATTTTGGCTGCAGAATGAAAACAATCAAGGCTGCCACTGAAATTCCAGCATTGGCTCCTGCTGTAGCTCCTGAGCTGTAGACAGGGAGATAACAGGGAGGCAATTTGTGCAGCCTTTGGGGACCCAGGGGTGCCCAACATCAGCCATGCAGAAGGCACTGTGCTTAGGCAGCACCTGCTGAGCATCCCAAAGGCTCCATGGCCAGTTGCAGAGTATGTAGGGTCAGTAACATATGTCTCCTGAAATCACCATGTTTTCCTAAAGCAAAACCACCCCGGCCAGCCCAGGCTGTCTTTGCCCACCAGAGAAGTGCTCGCTTGCCTGGGCAGTCCCAATAACACCAGCAGCAGCAGTCACAGCAATGGTTTCTTGTCAGTGATGGAAATCTGCCCCTTGAGCTCCGCTGAGGGGAGGCACCACGGCACCACAGAGAGGTTGCTTTGGTAGCACCCACACTGTCACTCATCACGTACCAGCTGCATGGGTGGAAATGTCTCCATCTACTTGAAATGGAGCATTCAGAATTAAGCATTCAGAGCATTCAGAATTAGCTGACCCTGCCCCCAGAAATTGCTCACTGAGGGACCGTTATGGGTAATTCTTTTTTTTTTTTTTATGGGAGAGGTTGATTTCAAAAAGGAACAGAGAAAGCAGAAGTTGTTTGGGATGCCAGCATGGGGCACAATGTGACAACAATGCTGAACACAAATTGGGGAGAATTACAACAATGCCCTCATAGCAAACCTAACAGCTATGTCCACTGAACCCACCCGCCCAGGACTGCTATAACAGGAGTGATGGCTCCTGCAAGATTGACAAAAATTAATGACACGAAAGCAAAACTTCCCATTGCATGTTCCTCCCATCTCAGCTTCCCACTGAGACAGATGTGATTGATAGACTGGAACAAGCTGAAATTAAAGTATGAAATGGCATTACACACTGTACCTGCGGTAACAAATGGTAACTGTGTCCTCCCTGACATCCCAAGTAAAAGTTAGTACATTCGTCACAGGATGCTGGCTTGACTAACAATCACAGAAATCATAATATTTAAGTATGTCTTAGAACTGCAAATATCCCCAGATCTGTCTGTGGTGAGTAGGACTGTGTACCATGAGGCCTGTGTACCATGAGGCCTATTAATGTGTATATTTTTCTTGTACAGTTTTTCCGTGCACTATACACACAAGCAACAACACATGCTGTGACTGTGCATCATTGCAGACTGTAGCTGACATGTTCCTGAGAGAGAACTTCAGGACTGAGGAACTACTCTGCAGCATTCCATGTTTTATTTTCCTTAAGGAATGAAAATATAAGGGGCATTTTGATTAACTTAACTGTAGAAACAATTATAGTCTGCTTAGTGCACTTGAGTTACGGATACAACTAAACATCTAATACTTGCTGCTATCAAAAGAAGCAACATTACAAAACAGTGCTGAATTTCCCAGTTTCGGTCAGCTGAGTGAGGAGGGGGAAAACCCAACAATATACCCAAAATAAGGAAGTCCTTCTCAGTAAATGAGACATTCAGCCCAAGGAAGGGAAATCCTTACTTCAGAGACCAGAAACAGCTTCTCAGAAAGGAAGGTCCTCCTTCCTAACATTAACCTCTTCCTCAGCTCAGTGTCTCCAGGTTTGTCCATGGTATTCCTAGGACGCCGTTTCTGGAGCAGCTGAGGCAGACCTTAACAAGCAAGCTGGTGCCTTCGTTATCTACAGGTGTCAATAGTTGTAAAATATTACATAGAACACATAGGAAAGTAGCATTCAGGAAATATTTTCTGTCAGCCATGAGCAACGGAAAGCAGTAAAATAAAATAAAATAAAATAAAATAAAATAAAATAAAATCACAGAAGCCCTTCCAGTTTAAGGAAAAGTGCACTTTCTCCTCAGCCATCCCATACCACACATCCCTCTCTGCAACATTTCGGCTGCACTATAAACCCCAGAGGCTTTGACTGGTGACTCTTTCCTACCTTTAATTTTGAGCGCAGCCAGCAAATGGGGGCGGAGAAGAATCAACAGTCATTTTGAAAAAGAAAATGACTGAAATATTGAATGCTCCATTGATTGCAGCCCATGGCATGTAAAGTGTTTCTTTTATTGTGTTGTTTTGGAAGTGGAAATGCATGTGTGCTGCAGACCAGACTGCAGCACTGTCACTGGGTGAGACCCCGGCCTGATTTCCTGCTCACACCACATCAGGTCAACACAGTTTCCATGTTGTTGCCCTGCTTTACATCCGTGTCAAGGGGATGGGAATCCAGCCCTTCGCTAATGTTTTTTTTTACTGTGTGTCAGGATTTATAACTATACTTGATAATCTATTTGCTTTTATCATGCAAATGGGTCTTTACTTAAATTGTATGTAGGAGATCTGCATGTCTGCACATTAGAGCTGAGTAAATGCTGCAAAATAAATCACTGAAAATGTTTTTTGAGCTCAGAAGGGCAGATGCTTGTCAGTCCTTGAGGAGTGCTATTTCAGGGGTTAAGTATACTGTCACTGACAAAAGGGTATGAGCTCATCAAATTTTAGCCTTTTCTTGAGAATGTCTCAGTCAATACACTGTCTGGGACTCTCCCCATCCCACTTCAAGATGCACATCGCTCAACTCAGGGCTGTGAGTGGGGAGGTCCTAGCCTCCCTAGGACACTGTCTGTGTACATGTGTGTGTGCAGGGGATGTGAAAAGGATCAGAGTTAAGCTTAGACTGTGGCTGTCTTTACATTGGGACTGGCTGAGTTAGAGACAGGGTTTTGTGTTGTTTTATTAAAAAAACGTTTGTCATATCAATTCGAATCACATTCCTACAATTTACTTTATCCTAATAAGTAAGGGAAAAAGAGGCAGAATGGAGAGAACATGCATAAAGGACAGGGAAGGGGGAAGAAGGAATTTACTCCTGCTGAAAGTTGACGGTATGGATGCAGAGAGCTGGAGTTAACAGGCTGTAGTCTGGGTATGAAAATGCCAGTTAGAGGGGTAAAAGTCCCCCTAAGTCCTGGCCAGGACTCCATCCTCAGGGGATCTGCTGAAACTCCCATCAAAAGGCCAATTAATGGCACTTATTATGGTGGAAGTTATCTTTAGATAATTATTTATTTACAAATATAATCAATAGTTTACTGCTTACACTGTTTGCTGGGAAACACTTTTAATAGTGCTATATGCTATCACAAAGCTACCTATCACTGTATTTTATCCTCTCAAGAAAGAAAGAATATGACTGGAAGTTTCTGCACTAAACTGTTCACAACAGAAATTATCCTCTTATTTTGAAGAATGTCATACATGAACAAAATGCATTGAAAATGTTCCACTTTGTAAGGATTGTAATGATATTTAATTAAAATCTTTCTGATATGTTAACTATTAGAATGTTTAAATATTTCTCACTTAGAAAATACTGGTGTTCTTTAAGCCATAAGTCTTACTTTTGAGAAAATTAACTCAAACTGTTTGCAAACAAATCAGGAAAAATAGGAAAATGGATTCGTTTTAGGACCTACAAAATAGATACCAACTTGGCAAGTGAATTTTTTGCTCAAAAAAAATTTCCCACTCTTCAAAAGCAGCTGTTTCCAGGGGGCTCCTTTCACTGTTGTCCCACATCCCAACGGACCGGCTGGAGGAGCTGCTGGAGCAGAGTCTGTTCAGCTGAGAACACAAATCGGTATCAAAGTCTAATGCAACCACAGAAGACCAAAGAGAATGAAATTGAATGGTACCATTTACAAATCTGAAATCATTATGGAAATAGTTACAAAAGCTTTAGAAAACTAGAAAGTGAAAAAGTACATAACAGCATCATTAAGTCTTTTTTTTATTATTATTTAAAACACCTTTTACTGAGCAATTTCAGAGCTATGTTTTTACAATTTTCTGAACGTTTTGTCTCTCGGGCACACATGCACTCCCAAACAAGCAAAGCACAACCAGCTCTTATTAACCGCTCTTTCCACACTGACAGCTGTGGCACAGCCCCTGCCAGCCGCTGCCCATTTCCAGTGTGGGACAGGTGAAATATGTTCCTGAGCCCAAGGTCACATGTGAAGGACTGCTGGCATTAAAGATCTATCAGTCCTGACAGGTTTATCCTTTTAAAAGCAGGCAATACGGGCCTGGGTCATCTTCTGTGGTCTGCTTCCATAGCAAGAAAATACATTCATTTAAGTTCAGCTCTCATAACTTCACATGGAGCTATTTTTTCTTCCAACCACACTCTGAATCTACTATTGAGCACAATGCATGTTGTATATGTGTATGTATGTTTATATGAAAGTAAAATTGTTGGTACTTACACAGAATGGCATTGAAAAGATTAGGAAAAGTAAAACCATAAAAAATTCCTTTATTCACAAAGAAAGAAAAAAAACCCACACAAACTGAGGAAAATGTCTCAGTGAATATGTAATTTTCTCTCTCTGAGTTTAAGAAAAACTTTGCAATGGTAGTTTACTTCAGTGAAACATTTGACTTCTCTGCTCACATCACTGGAAGGAGAATCTGGGAAGCAAATACTTCCCTCATACTGTGTCTTCTTTCAAGATTCCAAAACATTTCCTTGTCTTAGGAAAATGTGAAAATAACAGGAATTTAATGATCTGAAAATCAAGGGATAGGAGCAGGAAAAAGTTTTGAACAATATAATTGTTCAATGCAATTCGTAGTAAACTATTTCATTTTATTTTTAATATTTAACTTCTTTGTCAGTATTTTCAAGACAGAGATCTGATTTGAGTTTTAAAAATCTAACTCTGCAAACTGATAAGTAAATTAAAAATAAAGAAATTCATTTTGAAAATGACAAAACATTCTCGGATTATATATTCAAAGAATAGTTTTACTGTTTGTTTGGGGGTTTTTTGTTATTTGAAATATCTCACAAACAGTTCTAGTTCCATTGGGTGAAACTATTCAAACAGGAAAAAATCCAACTGATTTAAAGGGGACCTACTGACATAACAGATATGGAGGTGCAAGAAAAACAAATGTATGAGTTAGGTGGAGAAAAGCAAAGTGTAAGTTAGCTGTACAAATCCCCTACCACATACATTATTACAAATTTCATTTCTTTTTGAGTCAAATGACAGCCTGAAGCCAGACGTGCTCCTCAGCTGAGCATCTCCCAGCAGTGCTGAGCACTCCCAGGCTGGACTGAGACCAGCTGCCATCGGGGCAGTGCGGGCTGGACCCAGGCTGGACCCAGAGCCAGCCCTGGGGTGCTGCGGGGACCGAGGTGGTTGGATCTGGCCAGGGCAGGGCTGGACCTGAGCTCTTCCTTCATCAGTCTCCTCTGGCTGCCTGGGACTGTGGCGGGGGAGCTGGGGCACAGGGTTTCCCCACTGCCACCATCCCTGATGCTGCTCCCCCACAGCCAGTCCTGGTGCCCCTTTGCCACTTGCTCTTTTATGCCTCTTTCGCACCAAATCATCCATCTCACCAGGTCCACAGGTTGATGATGAATGAGGCCCAGGGTATCCCTTTGATGCCCACATTGCCTTTCTAGGTGAAACCAACCCTATCCAGAGGGACAGAAACTAAAGCAATGCTGTGGACGTCAATCATATTATTTTGGTGCCCAGGTCTGTTGTTGCTGCGCCACATGACTGTAGCCAGATTTGCAGCACCCCGCCAGCACCACCCATCACTGTTGCCCACATGCAGGTTCCGGGGAGACTTCTTCACCAAAGAACCAACAGGAACGTTCCTCCCGGAGAGGGGAAAGAACAGCCTGGCAGGACCAAAAGGGAAACACAATTGAAATAGAGAAGCAATGTCCATCAGCACAGCAAAGCCAGTAGCCTTCTCCAGAGTTTTTCCTAGAAATAGCATAAAAACAGGCACGGCAGAAAATTGCCATTTCATTCTGACCATGACTGTAAAGAGAACCAACATGAAAATAGCCATCAGATACTTGATTCACAGGTCCAGCCTCAAAACTACATTTGTAGAAACATGCTTCTAGTGGTGCTTTGGGAAGAGCTGTGTCTGGCTGGGGAGGGCTGCAGGGTCAGCAGCACAGGGCTCTGCAGATCTGCCTGATAAGGCTGGTGTTCACAGGTGCATCCCTGACTTTGAGATCTGGCGTGGAGAAGGAGCACCACCGTGCACACCCGGCAGCCGTGGGGCTTGAGGAGGCAGCCGGACAGCCCAGACCCACTCACAAAGTGGAGATCAACTCCAGCCTGATCTGAGGCTCGTGGTGGGGGCCCAACACTCACTTCAGCCCATCTCTACTGCGACAGAACAGTGCAAGAACATTTTACATTATGTGTTTCAATCTCTTAAAAGTTAAGAAACAGATACCATTGTTTTCCCTATTCTCTAAGTTACATTCGCTGTGTGGCCACAGAAGTGGTATCACTAGGAACATATTTTACTATCGTTATATCAAAACCCCAAAATATTTACTGGAATAATCTGTCTCTCAAGATACTAATCAAAGCAGGTTTTTGACATTTCAATCAGATTTGGGTGCTTCTGAAAACCATTGATTCAAAAAAATCCAGAACTGGCTCCCAATAACTGTGTTATTAAAACTGCACATCAGCAAAGGCATTTACTCTTTTATCCTCTATCTTTTGTACGCTTTGTTAAGTTCGAAACCCAAATCAGCATAAAATGCCTGCCAAGGGAAGGGAGAAATTTATTCAGATTTAATCTAGTGATTATGGTTCTTTCATTGCAAACAGCTCCTTCATCAAGGCTATCAGGTGAATTATTAACCTCTTCCATCCACAAATAGAAAAATGCCTTCAGTCACAAGGAAGCAATGCCAAAAAAAGGTTACACAGGTTATGTGCGGGCACATCGGAAAGGCGCACAGCAAGGCTTGTTCTGCAGAGGGAAACACTGCTTGTGGGGGGCAAGGGAGGCAGAAAGTGCCTGATGCCCCGTGAGGTTGACAAGGTGGCTGTCCTGGTGGGAGCAGTGACATCCTGGTGTCCTGGCACCTCTGCCTCCATATCGCAACACATGTCGAGAAAAATGTTCCTGGGAAGTGTTTCACCAAAGTGGCTGTTATCTCAAACATGACGTTATTGCAAATGAACTTCTGCTGCTCTCATCTTCCAGCACAGCAGAGAGGCTGCTGCTGCTTGCTAGCACAGAGCAGTAAGCACTCCTCGCAGGTTACTCACAGGGTTACTCCAGCCAGACCTCACCAGTTAACTCCCTGCTATCAGCATGGGTCTGGCATGTCTCCAGCCCCTGGGGTGCACCCTGACATTAGTGTGACCAGTACTTTCAGCAGACCACTGGTTTCGAGCAGCTGCGGACCAGGCATAGAACAGGTAATACAGCTTCTGAGCAATTAATTCAGCACATAAATAGAGTAGCAGTTGGCGGGTGCATGATGCTGTCCCTTCTAGTCCTCCCTGACACTGGTCTCCAGGCTCTGAACAGGTAAGAGAGACATTTTGTGTCCAGGATGTGGGAAGAGGATTCATGGCTGTGCTGGGAGCAGAGCGGGGGGGGGGGGGGGGGGGGGGGGGGGCAGCAGTTTAATTTGGACTTTCTCCCAAGGAAAGGATTACTGGGGCCAACAAGCCAAACAAATGGCTCTGGCAGCAGTGGGAGGAAAGGCAGAGAGACCAGGTAGAGAAGCCTGTGTTGGGAAGGCTGGAAAATGAAGGGCTACGTGGGGTACATCAGTAAATTAGGATCAAGGTGAATGCATGGTATTCTAAAATATATGTAAGGGAAAGGAGTCAGAAGCAAAAATTAAATAGACTGAGACATAAAACAATAAACTGAACTCATCAGAGTGTCTCCCCTGCCCTGCCTTTAGCAGGGTGCCTATCACACCGAAGGGAAGAACCCAGCAGCAATAGCAGGTAGCGCTTCACCGACCTCCGCAGTGCCCCTCTGAAACTCAGATCCGTCTGCAGGGAGGAAGGACCTGGGACACACTAGAGCAACCATTTGTTTCAGAATACAAGTCAACCCAATATAAACTAGTACAGAAACAGCATCTTTCTTTACATTATCTCCTTAAATCATGTTTTATATTTTTCTATTATATCAGACTGCTGAGAGTTTTGAGCGTAAAAGCTCTTGAAGTCAGATGCATTTGACCACAGAACTTTTATCTTTGGCCTGTGTGCTTTTTAAAAAGTAAAATAATTCCTCAAAGGTACAAAAAAAAAAAACAAAACCAAACTGGCATCAGCACCATGCAAGGAAATTGTACCCAAGGAGCTAAGAAAGCCTGGAGGCAGACATGGCATCCTGCCTGCTGTCAGACCCGCTGCAGTCACTGACCGAGGGAAGTGAGCACTGGAGGGGGAGCTGGACATCACCACAGCCCCTGCCCCAGCTCAGATCCCAGCTGCTGAATGGGTCACGCTGGTAACGCTTGAGGCAAAGTGACCACATTTGTTTGTTTCTTCATTTCAAAATGAATCTGCTGACAGAGGCAAAAACAAAGCAGAGGGCTACCATGAACAGAGGGACACTGCTGTACCTCAGCTGCACCCACCGTCACCTCGCTTCTGAAACAATTCATTGCGTTCAAAAAAATAAGACAATAGCAGTGGGGCTGTATCAGGCTTTGAAATGTACTGCACAGCTTGGGGGGAAAAAAAAAAAAAAAGGGAAGAAAAAAAAGTGACAATAAAAGCATGCTATAAACCAAGTTCACTACTCTGTTACACCAGGGCAAAAAAATCACTGAAATAAGAGACACCAGTATGTCGAGCTTTACACATTTTAACTAGTCACCATTAAAGCAGAGTGTGGTTGTTTCCAAACTGTATTTACTACTTTCAAATCCTAGTTTAGAGCAAGGGCTCAGAGGTCTCTCACTAGAGAGGACTTTCTCCTGCTTCTAATAAAAATTCCCATTTGGTGGGATCCCAAATAAGGGCAAATGGAAAAAGAGGAACTGTCCTTGCCTTTAACGCGATCAATACAACTGCTGAAAACGAGCATGTATTTAATAAATGCAATGTAGATTGCTTTATTTGACCTTCTGTTCACAAAATAATTTTATTATATGTATGAAAGCAGCATACAGGCAATAAAATTATGAAAACATTCACAATACATAAATACACAGACCTGATGCAGGATGTATATAGTTCATTAGACTTTAAATCTTTTTCCTCTCAGTTCTCTTTTCCTGACAACACTTTTTTTTTTTTTTTAATATATGTTATGAAAAAGTTGCTCCAAAGGGTTTTTTCTCCCATTCAGAAAACAAATAGCTTGCTTTGAACGCTGCTGAATATTAACACCCAGTGTTCCTGTTGCTAATGTTCACTGATTGCTTTTGGCGTTACAAAGGGAAAGCCGCAGGGAAAGACAATGAAGGAGTAGCAGGCTTTTTGGATTAAACACTGGCAACTTTTTTGGAGCTCACAGGACGTTTTTGAGGTGGGGGCTGCAGTTCCATCCATTATTTAGAAATGTCTTAATCCAAAATGTTAATGAGGCACTATTCCGTATTGAATGGACTATCGGCATGGTAATTACTAAAATGTAATGTCCTCCTAGTTTCCAAAGTAAAGCACTAGGTACCTCACTTTTTAATTCTGACCATGATACAGTAGCAGACAGACAGAATGATCCTGGCGGTACTGCAATAATACAGATGATAACGAGGTTTGGCATTTTTACTACCGTTATAACCAATTGTGTTTGTTCAGAAAAGATATCCAAGACCTGAAATAAGAAAAGTCTGAGAAAGCTCTTTATCTTACATAAATACAAAACATTATGTACTAAGAATTGTTATCTAAGAAGCTTTTCTTCTCAAACTGGATTCTTCTTAAGGTTGTAGTCATATTTAAGGTATTTACAGATCCACAAACTTGACATTCTAGCAAAGTCTTTGTAACATGAAACTTTTAAAAATAAATAGCAGCAATTTCTTTTATTTCTATAAGGGAAGAGAACTCACAACTCAGTCAACGCTGGTCCTATCTTTTGAAAGAAACCCCACTTTAAAAAAAAAAGCCCACAAGCAAACAAACTCCACACAGCATCAGTTTTGTTGATTCCTGCATCTCTTGCTGAGCTTCTTAACATTCCTACATTCCCCTCACCAGCTCTCCAGACTATCAGAGCTTGTAATAAAGTGCTGACTGGTTGACTGGTCAAAATGCAGTTATGACACTCAAAAAATATCCCATTATTTAGACATCTTAAATAACATAAATAAAGCTAGATCTGTTGTAACATATGAAAAATATCAATTTAAAACAATAAATAAATAAAACCAGTATCAACATATTACCTCCCAAAGCTTTAAAAATAACCATTCTCATTATAAGGCTCAATTATTTGTCAGAAATAATTTTAAGAAGGCATCTACCTACCTTTACAATTCCTCAGTCTTTAATTAGGACCTGTTAACACCCACTATCACAAGACACAGCAATCTTTTAACTTCTAGTAAACATTAAATACTTAACATTTATCTTTTGCCTCATTTTAAGCTAGAAATTGGTTCCTCTGTGTAGAGAAGAAGCAGTATTTTCTTTGTCACTGCACTGTATCTAAATTCATATATTTTCCTCAGCATGAACAGTACAGTTTAACATCCTTTTTTACAACCAATTTTCAGTATCTTTTTCAGTTTATTGTTTAAAATGCTAAATTTGCTTTGAATGCCAGGAAAATTAATTCTGGGCTTGGTGTAAATGTGTATTTCTCCCTAGAACTTAGTTTCTTACCAAAAAATCTTGTATATCTTTTTTTTTTTTCTTTTTTTAAAGATTATTACAATACACACTATTATGTCCTGCTGGGTAAACCTTGCTGTTCAGGTTTTATGCTGCCCATTTTGTGTAATGGGATTGATCTTTTCCAAAGAAACATCAGCTTCATAATCCAAGATACCCGACAGTGCTGGAGACATTTTCTCCAAGGTCTTAGATAGTTCACCCTCTTCTTCTTTTTTGAGAGGTTCTTCTTCCGGACAGATAATTGCATGTGGAATCAGATAAACCAGATTAGACTCTTTGGGGCTGGACCCCTTAGGCTCGTGTTGGCTCGAAAAAACAACCGCTCCATTATTATTAATACTAACAGTCTCTATAGCATTGCTGGACATAGGGCAAAGCCTGTAGCATCCTAGCAGGGTCGAAAATGCCTTCCGGAAATCAGCATTGAAGGCATAAATGATAGGGTTGAGGGAAGAATTAGCCCATCCAAACCAAACAAAAACATCAAAGGTGGTGGAATTAATACAGAAAGCTTCTGCTCCCTTGGACGGTTGAGTAGGCTCGCAGAAGGGAATCATGCAGTTCAATACAAAAAAGGGCAACCAGCAGCACACAAACACCCCCATGATCACCGACAAAGTCTTTAAAACCTTTGTTTCCCTTTTGAAGGACATTTTGAAGTTGCTCTCAGGTTGCTGGCAGTCCATACTGCTCCTGTTGCCGCTTGTGTTCTGGCAGTTCTTGGCGTGCACTGCTGCTCTCTCCAAAGCTGAGATGCGCCGTATTTGCTTCTGAGCAATCCGGTATATCCTCGTGTAAGTTACTATCATGATGGCCACAGGTATATAGAAGCTAATTAGAGAAGAGGAGATGGCATACATCCTGTTTAGGCTAGAATCACAGTTGTCCATGCTTATACCTTGTAAACTGGCATTTAGGTCCAAAAAGCTTGTGGTTGTAGCCTTGTGCCAGTTCAGCTGCACTGGGATGAAGGAAATCAACACGGATAAAGTCCACGCCACGCTGATCATGATGAAGGCTGCCTTGGGGGTCATTTTCCTCTCGTACCTAAATGGGCTGGAGATGGCCCAGTATCTGTCCACACTAATGACACAGAGATTTAAGATGGAAGCTGTTGAGCACATAATATCAAAGGCCACCCAGATGTTGCAAAACGAACCAAAAGGCCAGAAACCAGCGATTTCAGCCACAGCTTTCCAAGGCATGACCAAAACTGCCACTAAGAGATCTGACACGGCCAAGGAGATGACAAAGAAGTTGGTCACCTTTGACCTGAGGTGGCGAAACCTAATGACAGCTGCACAGACCAGTGTGTTTCCCAGCAGCGTGGAGAGGATCAGCAGTGAGAGGAAGCAGCCCGTGAGGATCCGAAAGGAAGAGTCCCTTTCCACCAGCAACCCTTCCCCGTCCATAGTGGTGTCGTTCCAAGTCATAGTTTCTCCTGAGGGAAAATCAGATCACGATTTTCATGACGACATCAGCTCCTTTGCTTGCAGAGATCAGAGACATCAAATGTCCATTAATTACTCATCACCAAACAGACCAAAGGTCCTTTCTTATGGTCCCTTCGCCCCCATATGGACTTCACCCACTTTGAATCATCCTGAACAACACTGAAAGCTCTATGAGCAGGAATTGAAAATGCACACATACAGTCCACCCTACAGACTGTTTTTTTAAGCAATCCCTTCAGAAACACACTGCACCACCCCAGCATGAAGTAGCCTAATTCAGACAGCTCACCTGCAAATGTTCTGCTGCTGTCCTCTGCATAGATACCCCACAGAGAGGAAAGCAATCACTTTTCCATGCTTGCATGTATTCCCACTTAAACAGGCTATTGATCGAGTGTTTCCAGCGTCCATTGCACTAGCCTTTCATATTTACTGAAGCATACTACACCAGGTACTTTTTCTCTAGCTTCCTCAGTGTCTCAATGGTGAAACACTCCATCCTTCCTCCTTGGTACACTCCTGTTACAAAATGCATCAGTTCTCTGTTCTCTGGGCAGTGTCAGAAAGCAAATCTTCACTTTGTTTCAAACTGGTTTACACTTCCAAAACAAAGAAAATAAACATACACTAGGTGTGTTTTAAAGGTTTTCAGTAAGAAGTCGCTCAGGTTATTTAGTTTTATTTAAATCAGAAATGCTGACTCCTACCTTTCACCTCTGATTCTCTGTTTGCTCTGGGATGCAGGGCCGTTTCTCCTCCTCTTTTAGTTTTGGAATTGCATAGCAAATCTTATATACACAACCAACACAGAAACACTGCATTGCATCGGGTGTGTTTTCTTTCCCTGAAAGTGCAAATTGGCAGGGGAGAAGTAAAGACAGGAGCCGGCAGAGTTAGACCATCAGGAGTTAGTTTTCGAGGGAGCAGCAGGTCTGTGTTGTCGGACCGTGCGTGACGGACCCCACCAGCGTGTGCCCAGCTACCTCCATCCCATGGCCCCTGCTGATCACTCTGCAAACTTTGTCGGCCAGGTCAGTCCCAGTCGCACTTTGTACATCCCGTTGAAGCGGCACATCAGGGCAAATCATCCCAGGCAAAAGGCACGGTATTCCCAACACTGGCAAGAGCCGAGTACCAGTCCTTTCTTCAGTCGTTGACTGGGAGGAGAAAGAAGGACGAGAGGAGGAGAAGGACCTGAGTGGCCTCCCCTCAGCCACGACGCGGGGTGCCACGACGGGGGGTCCTCTTCCAGCGGGGCCAAGTCGCTTTAACACTCTGCTGCCAAGTTATAGCTCTCCGTAACTACCCCGGAATAATCCCACCTCCCGCTCAGCGGGGCTGCTCTCCAGGGATCGGGTCCAGCTTTTACCATGCTCTTTCCCCTCTCAGAAAAGCGCAGGCGGAGGCAGCTCCTCACGCTCTCCCGCAGCCCGCCCCGGGCCGCGCATCTCCGGCGCCGGCGGGTCCCGGCGGCAGAGGCTTCCTTCTGCCCGGGGCTGGGCTCGGCAGCATCGCCCCTCCAGGAAAGGTCTGCCTGCCCGGAGCCTCCTTCCTAAAGGATTAAGACAAGGGAAAGACAGGCATGGAGGGCAACAAGCAACGCCCCTTCGCCTCCTCTTAACACCTTCGATCGGGCGCAGCTTCTCCCGGGCAGCTTCTCCCCGGTTTTTTTTCCGTCCTGGGGAATAACGTCCCTGCCAGTCAGGCAGCCGGGGCGAGAGGCAAAGCCGGGCTCCTGGAGCGGCTGTGCTGGAGCTTAGCGCAAACGGGATTACTTTGCCCCGTGCCGAGGTGCGGGACGCCCGGGGCGCTGCGCGATGCCTCGGCGCTGCGAGCCGCCCGGGTTCCAATGACTGATGCGGAAAGTAAGTACCGGCACCTAACTCCGGGCTGGGCGATGCTCAGGAGGCGGGCTGCCGGCCCGGGCACCCCCGGCTTCCCCGACCCCCAGGGGAGGGAGCAGGGCACGCTCAGGGGCGGGGGGTGGGGAGCGGCTGGGACCCGCTCCCGCGCAGCGGGGACGGGGCGGCGAGCGCGGCGGTACTCACCGGCACGGCGGGGAGGGCCGGGGCTGGCGGCGGGCTGGGGCCAGGGCAGCGCACCGCTCCGCGCCGCCTCTCCGCCGCCCGGCGCAGCCGCGGCCGCCGGGCTCCCTCTCCTGGGCGGCCGCGGCCCCGCGCCCCACCGCGCCGCCCCGCAGGAGGCGGCCGCCAGCCCCGCCGGGCGCGGTGCAGCCCCTGGGGCAGGGCCGCGCCGGGAGGCTCCGCGCCCCCCCCCGCCTCCCTGTCCCGGGCCGAGCCACCGCCGGACCGGCTTAAACCTCCGGCTTCCTACCACAGGGCGAGCGCATCGCCAGCCCGGCGCGCCCGGGGCACGGGGCGGCGGCAGCCCAAGGCTCACCCCAAGGCCGGGCCCACCCCAAGGCCGGGCTCACCCCAAGGCCAGGCTCACAGAGGGGTGCAGCTGCCGGAGGACCCGCACCCTGACTGGCTTGTTTAGGCGAGGGGACAGCAGAGGAACAAACAAACCGGCTTCCGACCCGGCGGAGCCTCGGAGCGGGCACCCCCGGTGGCAGATGCGGAGTTTCGTGTCGGCAGAGGAAAGAAACACAGAGCGAGGAACTGCCGTCCTTGCGCGCAAAAACCCGCCACTCTCTTCAAACAGTGTTCTCTGCTTTGCAAAAAGCCTTCCGGCTCGGTAGTAAGCACCAAAACCAGAGCGGTTATGTCGCGAACCCTTTCTTTCTCCAGAAGGGTTTTTTTCTTTCTTACCTTAGCTGCAACAGGCAAAGAAAGATGAACACGCTGATTTGCAAGTTGCTACTTTTGCATAAGAATCATACTATTAAAAAAAAAAAAAATCGGAAAATTAAGATAAAAGACATCACAGGGAGGTTAAAAATCTCCTAGAAGAACAAATAAGCTCACAAAGTTATCAAGATAAATTTCGTGGGGTTCAGCATCAGTGAAGTTGGTTTTGTGCCATCTATAATTATTCATAATGTCAGTTAAAGCAGATACAGTGCTAAGCTAACCTTGACTAGCTAAAACATTTTTCTTTTTCTCCTCTCTTTCTCTTTTTTTTCTTTTTAACTGATTCTCAGCGAGTTCTTATTCCCCCCTTCTTATTATCCCATCCTTTAATCATCATCCATCCCCACAGGAGGGTGAAAATAGGCAAGAAAATTAATTCTGTGATGTTTGGTAATAGATACCTCTAATGAAATTCACTGAGTTTTCTTTTTTTATTTGCAAGATATATTTTTTTCTCCTGTTCTTAAAGCACAACACAGGTGAGGTTTACTGCGTGATACTTACCTTCTGAAATTGTAGCACACTCCTGTTTTTCAGTAGAAACCCTAGGCTGAGGGAAACATTGCCTGCTTAAGAAGTCAGTGAGCACATTTGATTTTATTTGTAACAACTTCCAGAGGCTCCTCCAAAATGGCTTTCTACTGCAGCCGTCCTGGATTATTCCAGGGGAAATCACAACTCCAGAATATACAAACAGCACAGTTTTCAAGGCATACTGTAGAGAAATGCTGAGGTACACATTTGCAGAGAAGAGAGCAGTGTGCTCTCTCAATCATCTGCTTATCAGATCATGGAGCAGACTCTTTTTTTGTTCATTCTTGATAGGGAGTAGCCTTTCCTGAGGAAGAGGATGAATTCACTGTGGGAAGAATCTAATGCTGCTCATATGGTGAGGGTTTAAAACTTCCATTTGAATCTGACATTTTAGAAATCCTTTTAGCTTCCTACTCACAGCAGCCTACAAGAATCTCACAATTCTTATTTGTTTGGCAATTCAAATACCTGTCCAGAAGCCAGAGCCTCCCTCCTGTCTCATCTCTAAGTCTTTGTGATCAGTTCAGGGATGGCAAAGAGGTCTGGCTCAGCCAAGACTGTACTAGTGGAGCAAAGCCCCTTCAACGGCTACGCAGGTTTTAACCAGCATTTCATGCAGGGCACCCTGCTGTACTCATTTGTCACTTCAGCTAATTTGTAAGCTTTTAAAACTTTCATGACTTAATAGTCATACCCAGGTGAGAAGCAAAAGTGAAATCCATTAAACTCCTATTCTTATTTAAGTAAATTTAGTGATGGGATTAGGCAGCCGATTGACATGACTCTGGGAGCCAGTTATACAAAGTACAGAGTGAATTTTCCTTTTGTTGTTCTCTGGCTAACCTGCCTCCAGCCAGTGCGAGAAGGATCAGCTCCCGTCCAGGTCGGGACTTGCTTAAAACTGTCATCAATAGGACGACGGTGCAGGTGTTTCTTGGAGATTGGGAAGGAAGCACAGAGCTTGTTTAATTCTCCCTGGGTACCCACATAAACCAGCTGCTTAATTTTATTTCATGCTTTTCAATCACTATCGACTGATGCTGAAATTAAAGCAATGCCCAGCAAAGGAAAGCTTTTGTGTCTCTGTTACCACCCTGTGAGGCACCTGCTCCTCCCAGGAAACTCTGGTTGGAGAAAGGCCTATTTGGTCCATATGAAGATTTTAAAATATAAATACTGAGTAGCACCTTGAGCCAAATGATCTTCATCTGAACAGTAATTATCTACTGGAAGACCAAGACAGAGTTGAACAAAGTCCAGATCTTGCACTGAGAGATAAACATGCTTTAATCTACAAAACAGTGCACATACTAGAGCTGGAGGAAAGCAGCTTAATTTTCAAAATAATATTACAGTACATGGATATACATTGTACTCACATCACTCCTGGGATGACTTCTTGAGTCTGTATGCATGGGGTTTATTAAACATGAAATCAGCCGAAGCATGCTAGCCAAAATAATGTCTAAAAGAGCTGTCAGGTTTCTAAATAACTGGTTATACTAATCAGGCAAGATAACTTTAACCTCAATGTAACCTTCTCGGAAAAATAAAGCGTTCCTGGAAATCAAACAACAGCTATGAAAGATCAGTGAAGCACACTGGTTAAACTGATATTATCATGTTGGGCATTCCACAGAGAAAACCACGGTAGTGAGTACAAAGCACAGAGCAGAGAATAGCAGCAGAAAAAACTATTTGCTGCTTAAAAAAAAAAATCTCCAAGGATCTCAAGCTCATTCTTGAATGATAAAGATCCACCAGCAGAGAGAAAGGATCAGTGAGAGAAATTATTTCTAGTCCCCAAACAGTGACAACAAGAGGCCTAAATATTCAGTATTGAGTGTGGGTGCTTTTTTTTTTTTGACTGTAGAGCATATCCATCTGCAGCTGTACCTTAGAGTCATGGGGATTCAGTAGGACTGATCTCAAAAAGCACATCCATGCCCTATTTCCAATGGCAACCAGTACACAAAGCATCCCTGGGTATCAGGTCACTGGTGAAGTACGTGCAGAAGTCTGGACACTGACAGGGAAAAGGTAAAAAGCCTAAACAGAAACACCATGTGTAAAAGTCTGAATTTAAATTACTTGTTTGAAGCAGCTAATTCAGACAGCAGCAGGGCTGGACACAAAGGGTAATGCAAGAAGGGTAAATGGGAAGGATTTGTTGGGCAGTGCTACTGGTTCCCGGGATCTGGAGCTCATGCACTGGCTGTGGGGTGCTCAGGAGACAGGACCAGACACTGCTGCCCCTCTGGCATCTCCCCTCCCTGGTACACTGATGCTCAAAGGTTGCCCCAGTCCCAGCTGCGAGAGCCCACCTCCATCCCCGGGCCACAGTAGAGAAAGCCTGTAGAAAGGATTTTGGCTCTGTGGGCGATCAGGCAGCAGCCCCATGTCTGCAGGGTTCTGCACACACAACCTTAAGGAGTGGTGAAAAATCATAATTTGGTTGTTCCCCTCCCATCCCTGCTCCTGCTCAGAGCCCGTTCAGGTTTTGTTCCCCCTTTGCTCTCTCACCAGAATCCCTCTCTACGTTTGCAGTCCGAACCCAGAGCGAAGCTGGTTGGTTTCAGCTGTAACCCCCCAGATTTTACAGCAAAATGGCTCTTTTGGAGAGAAGTGCAAGACAGGAAAGAAGGAAACACCAAACCTGTGGCCAGGGATCCGAGCAGAAGCTGTCATCTAAACAGTCCCCAGCCTCCTGCCACGCAGGAGCCATGGTAATTTAAGCTCGGTGTGATGCTGCCAATAACCGTGTTATTTAATCAACAGAGCTTGTGCAGTGACTTTTTATGGGGTTTTTCCAGTTCCACCCCCTCACTCCCACAGAAGCAGAGAAAGAAAAGTCTTCCACAATGAACACTTGGAGTGACCCTCCCTCTCACAGCTCAGCCTGCTCCGTCAAACCAAAGGCCATTAGTGGATCTGAAATCACCCTGGAAATCGCTCAATCAGGGAAGCCTAAGATTTCCCCCTTCTCTTTCTGGGATTTCCATCTGCCACATATGGGGTAGGAGAGGAATTACTGCCCTGCCAACACTTCCCTCCAGAGTGGGTAGAGAGCCAAACTGCAAAGGATAATGAGAATAAATTAGAACTGAGAGGAGAGGAGAGCTCTAAGGAAAAAAAAAAAAAAACGCTTCCTCTGACTGCTTCGTCCCTGTGGCACGACAGAACAGTGCCAGGAAATCCACAGCAAAGCAATAAGACTCTTTCTTTAAAACCTAGTCTAACCCAACAAATACAAAATACTTCAAAATTTCTGAACATTTCACTGACAAATGTAGACACTCAATGTACTGCTGAATTTTATTTTATATATATATTATATAATTATATTATTTATATTATTCCATGTATATAAAAACCCTACACAGCTGATCACTGACGACCTACTATATGAAATAGCACATAAAATAGTAAGTCAACACAAAAATACAGACTGGGCCATTGCCTCCCAATTTATGCTTTATTTACATATGCATAATTTTTTTTAATACTGTAGGGCTTGCATTTTTTCTTTCATTCCACATTGGATGGACATTTTAGGCCCTCAGAAAAAATTGGAGTTGAATATATGAATCAAAAGAAAAGTCACGGAAAAAATGACAGCACTTTCAATGTTAAAGATGTCTTTGACATATTAATTAGTATCTCAGAAATTAAATAAAGCCAGTAATACAGAATGAATCATTAGAATGAAATCAATCTGAGAAATAATTAATTCTGAGTGGATGGATAAAAAGAATACAAATAGATATATTAGCAGCAAAACTCCTCACAGATGAGTGCTACAGTGATTTCTAGCAAGAGTGGATGAAACTGCAGATGATTTTCTTAGCAGATGGCTTGGTAGGTGGCACTCTCCCCTCCTAAACTGGTGTTACAGACTTACTCCTGAGCTGCGTGCCAGCATGAAATGGATGCTTCCCCATATTCCAGCCCAGCACCTGATTGATGGATGGAGAGGAACTTCTACCAGCAGATTTTTGTGGTTTTCTGGTGCAGGACATGTGACAATGAAGAGTGTACTCGGTACCTGCAGGAGGCCATTGCCTCTAAGGGTTAGTGGAGCAAGTGAGCAGTAGCTTGCACTACAGTTGATTATTAAGTCCACATTGTTGCACATCCAGTATGGTCAGGATCCAGAGCCCTGCTATCATCAGGCTACAAATCCTTGAATTAAAGATAATTAAACTAATACTTACCAAAAACATCGAAGCTGTTACTGCACAAAGCATCACTTGCTCATAGTGAAGACTGACAGAAACATTTCACACCGGTGCTGCAGGGAGTCACAGGAGCGGGCAGCTCTGCCAGGGACACCCAGCCTGGGCTCTCTGCAAGGGGGGCAGCCCCACCGTGCCCACACAGTAGCGCAGCAGGTCCGGCTACAACTGATAGGGTCAACCAGCAGTCTAGCAACGTCCAGACCACTCCAGATGTCCCAGTCCTGGAGCTCTGCTGTCTCAAGCAGCATTTTCCCCTCTGCAGCTCCCCAGACAGTCCTGCTGCCATTGTGATGTTGCAGCTGTATCAAGCCAGAGTCTCACCTTCAGGTTCTGGGATTAAATTGTTCTTGGAGGCAAGATGCTAGTTGTGAAAGTCCTTTCCAAATCACCCAGTCTGGGCTTGATGGCAGTCAGAAACGTAAGTTAAAGTTAAAACACTAGAACGATATTCCAAACAAGAATCCACACAAAGGTCTAAACTTTGGGCTGCTTCACTCCTCCTGCCCCAATTTTCATTTGAACTTTTGAAAAAAGCAGGGATCTGACTGTACTACTCCAAACTATGATACAAACCTAAATTCACTTTCATCCTAGCTCATCTGGATCTGTTCTCCTGTTCCAGCCTCTGTGCCTGTTTCACCACATCAGGCAGGACTGTTTCATCCCAGCCACACAGGCAACACGTCCCTCTTTGCAGCCTGCCTTGATGCCCTTGGCTTGTCCCTGCCCTGTGTTGCTGTGACAGTCTCTAACAGATAGTACTCTCTCAGGCTGGAAATGTTCCCTGAGTTTCATCATTCACTTGTCAAAATCCGTCTCAAGGTCAGGGGCCTTCCAAGTCATCAAGTTCCCCGTGATCCCTTCCCATAAAGCTCAGCTGCCCAGAGCTGGGCTTGGTGCATGTTAGGGCTCAGCTCCACCAACACAGGTGTTCAGTGTCTCTTCTTCAGTCCATCAAACTTACCCTCTCCATTTAGGAGACATTAAAATTAGGGATGTCTTATAGGTACAAGTTACACTTCAGGAAAGGCTATGGGATCTCATCCTATCTACTTTCTATCTTCACTTTCTTCCCCAGTCTTTACAGATTTTCTCCTCTGCTTTTCTCAGCATTACTTTCTAAGAGCTTCCCCCAGGTCTTTAGGAACTACATGATGTACAGCTCGACCAGGATTTTTCCACTGACTTTCTTGCAGTATTCTACATCTTCTTAGGAATTGCCTTTCTAGGATTTTCCTCTGAGAATGTCCCCTCCAGCTTTCTAGGAATTACCACCCAGCTTTCAGGAGATTTCATATTGCTTTCTAGGAAACCTTTCCATTGCTTTGCAAGTATTTCTTTCACCTTACTAGGAATTTACATTTGCTTTCTAGGAATTTCCAGCTGCTCTTTAGAAATCCCTCATGCTCTTCTAGAAATTTCCCTGATGCTCTCTAGTAAGTGTGTACTATTTATAGGAATTCCCTTCTGCTTTCTAGGAGTTCCCTTCTGCTCTTTAGAAATCTCCCACAGCTTTCTAGGAACTGTTGATTTTTTTCTAGGATTCCTCCATTGCTTTACAGCAATTTCTCCTTGTTCCATAAGAAATTCCCTCCAGCCTTCTAGCAGTTTGTAGCCAATTTTCTCAGAATTCACATTTTGCTTTCCCAGAGACACACACCCCCCCCCCCCCCAGCTGTCTAGGAATTCAATACTGCTGTCTAAGATTTTCCCATAATTTTCCAGGAGTTCCCTGTAGTCTTCTAAGAATTTCCCATGCTTTTCTAGATATTTTCCATAATTTTCTAGGAAAAAAATTTCCTGCTCTTTAGGCATTTCTATTGGCTTTCCGGGTATATCTATCATGCGGTGGCATGGTGTCAAGTGCTGTTCCATGCTGTTTGTGCTGCTGTATGCTATTGCATGTTGTGGCCTGTTGTATGCTATTCTGAGTTGTCCTGAGGCATCTTGTTTTGTCATATGTTGTGCTGCCACATCTCATTCTCACCTGTTTGCTTGTATTGCCGCATGCCTTCCCATGTTGTTGTGGCATACTCTTGTGTGTCATCTTCTGCTTCTGCATGCTGTCAGAGGTCATCAAGCGCCATCCCATCTTGCTGCAGGAACAAACATTTGAGAGTGCATAGTTTTAATTGCTATTTTTGAAAGCCATTGGAAAGACTCAGGAGGTGAAATTATTAGGAGTCACTGATATCTGGTCCCTAGAGGATGATGAAAAAAATGTCAGGCCTGGTTGAAGCTGTTTTGAGACACTGTGACTGTTCCCTGTGCCCTACGTGGTGGTGCTATACCTGCTCTTGCCCCCATGCTACATCCATTGCTGCATATTGACAGCCCAGATCAGTCTGACTAGTCAAGGGTCTTGCTGCTGACAGCAGTTGGCACAGATGCCTCAGGGCAAGAATGATCCCACAAGAGACATTTATAAAACAGCCACATCATATCTTCTTAATCCCCTTGAAAGGCATGTTATCCCCTTAAACATAGCTTTATGTCCTTTCTAAATACAGATTGGCTTTTCATGTTCATTCCCTTCCAGTCTTATCTGGTATAACTATGCATCTAAATAAATAGGAAAACTGGGTATGGATGAGTTTACCTTGGCACAGTATAGCATGAGTAAACTAAAATTTGGTTCAAATATTGCAGATGGAGCCAAAACCTTTAACGGATTTTGCAAGCAATCCTCTATCAGCTTATATAAGGGTTTCATTACAGTTTGTATTGCCAAAAAGTGAAGTGTAACTTGTCTGTTTGACCAAATTTCCCTTGATAATAGTTTATTCATTGTTATCTGAGACTGGGAAAACAGGGTGGTGGTCTCCGATACACTGACATAGACTCTCAGAAGTCCCTAACTTATTTACAGAAATCATCGTTGATTCTGTGGACATTTCTCAGGCTGTACTGACGTCCCTTCCAGTCTGGGGTTTGGATTTTCTACATAAAATTTATGTACAGCAGGTCAGTAGACCATAGGAAATGCTGTATATACATGGCTCACCTCACCCGATATTCCGCTCCTGATAGCAAAACGAAGCACAAAGCCTTCACAGGCACCTCCCATCGAGTGCTAATGAATAGTTCCCAGAAATGTTGCTGGTTTCTTCTGTCAAACCCCTGATAACAGCCAGCTTGGTGCCAAGGCCAGTTCCTAACACCATCTTCCACAGCCAGCAGCTGAATAACACCCCAGTTCCTTGCACTGAACCTTCAGGGCCGTCACCACACATCATTTCCCACCTGCTCTACAGCTACTTTTTTTTCATGGAGCAGAAATATCTTGACATAGCTCACGCTTGCCTTTACTCTCGTTGCCTGCACGTGGAAAAGCTGGTCCTGCAGTGCCACTTACTGGACATTTTATGTTAATAAAAGCAATGTGCAGCAGCTCTTAATTTTTCTCAGTTGATTCCCGGTGCCAATTTGGAATGGTAAAAAACATAAAAAGCATTCATGTCCAATGTAAATATTATGAATACAGGAAAGCTTGAGGAAAGCAAATACAGTAAATCTTATTTCTCAGAGGAAGCAGTAACTGTAAAGGAACAGAAATCCTCCTTTGTGGTCAGCATAGGGAAGAATTTGCCCTGTAATAGTCCAGGAATTCTTCCAGGTGGAAACACGCAGATGGTTAAATTCATCCCTAGTTCAACAAATGTACAGGACTGAGTGTACATGCGGAGGTTTGCGGAAGGCTTATTAATACATTTCTTGAGAAATAAGGCAACTGAACTGAATGCTTCAACAGGAGCTGAGGTAGGGCTCATTTGATTAATCCAACCGTAGTCTCTAGGTTCATGCTTTCTGTATGTACCATTAGTACTTGCACTGTAATTTTACCAGCAAGATGCTACACTCTGTATGAATCTGTAAGAAAACACACACTTGAGCTTACAAATGGGTCACTGACTAAGCTACATGGATTGATCGCATGGGACTGTCAGTGTAGGGGTCTTTTTGGGCGACCAGAACTTTTGAAGAACAAATCCACAATATTCAGCTGCAGATCAGTATGCTCAAAATGACATTTTGGGGTCTGTTCCTCCTGAGCCTCCAAGGCAGAGAGCTGGCTGGAGACTATGGCAGCCCCTCCAGCCACCCACCATCTGGTACACCAGATCTCACCGCAGAATGGAAACAGGATCAGGCCAAAACACACATCTGGATCTGCAAGCTGGCACAGCCTCCTGGATTCCGCATTTTTTAATACAGCCAAAAACATTTTAGCATGAAAATCAATGCAGATGAAGAAACACATGTGGCCAGAGGTTAGATATTCTTTGTGACTACCCATATTCACCCATTTGCCTTCCAGTTTTGTGGCTTATGAGCAATTGTTGTTGGTTGGTCAGAGCCATCTAAAGACTTTTCAGGATTCATGGCAAAAAATCAGATTTGTTTCTCAGCAATTGGAGGAATGACTTGTCAAGTGAAAGAGAAGTTACATAG
The DNA here is from genome assembly GCF_965140245.1 of Athene noctua. NCBI lineage: Eukaryota > Metazoa > Chordata > Aves > Strigiformes > Strigidae > Athene > Athene noctua. The sequence goes on from NC_134048.1 coordinate 14,209,938, forward strand.
CTGTTCAAAACCATCTGCACTGAATATAAAGCAAATGACTAATTCGAGGTTCCATGTAGCAACTCAAGAGAAAATATTTAGGTATTAATATATTTACATTAAAGAGTCTGCAAGCAGAGTTTCTATTGTAATATCCAGAAAAGACCATGTGTAGTTTTAAAGCTGATTGAAAGTTAGTATCTTTGGCATATAAGAAAATTATTAGAGGCAGAAGACATTAGTCCTCAGAATGTAAACCACAGTACCAGTTATAGCCAACAACAACTAACTTATTTCTATGCACAACATCCAGCTGTCTCCATTTTCTGAATGAGATGTCTTTCCTGCTCAGTCATTGTAATGTTTTTAGCAACAAGTGTTAGGGCTGGATATCATCAAAGATGTATTCAGTGTTGGATCTGTCAGTGGTCGTGGAGACTAGGGTCTGCCTGACAAGATTAAAAAGAACTGAAGACACTATTAGTAAAGTACATAAATTGTGAACAAATTTTGTTGTATAGGAAAAATGCAGTGCAAGGGTATCGGTGCCATTTTTTACTCCTCCATGACAGAATATCACCTGGTATATTTGCACCTGCAGTTGTCACATATATATCTGTAAGGCCTAAGTTGTGGAGCCACAGGGGAAACAGATAGGTGGACACTGAGATTTGATGTGTCTGAGTCAGAATGAAAGTTGAATCTTAACTTTTCATTGAAAATCATAAACTGAGTAGGCTAGTTAAGAGCTGAAAACAAACTCCAGCCTACACAATTATGGTTTTATGAAAAAAAAACAAAAAAAACCCACCAGTTTTTCACAGAGATTGAGTTACAGCAGCAAAGATTTCACCGGTAAGTTTATCTCCACAAACACTTAATACCTGGGGAGAGTTCTGGCTTTTTAATATAAAATTCCCATTTAGCATCCCGCAACAAGCAGTGACAGGGAGATCAGAGCTTGCCAGCCCCATATTTAAAGAGTATGAGTAGGATTGCTCTGCATGCAAAGCTGCCACCCCTTCAGGGGTGAGACCTGTAGACAGAGCAGCGTTGTTACAAAGGGAATTTTAACAGAAGACCATGGAGGAACTGGACTGGGTTACAGACAGTAGTTGCAATTGGCCTCTGTGTGTTGGCAAGTTATTCTGGTCCATCAAAGCAGTAAACTAGCACTGTTTGCAGGCTGTAAATGGATGCAGTAGGGCTGTATCTGAACACATTTTACCACATTCACAGAAGACTCAGCGTTGATTATGGGATAAGACCAGCTCATGTGTTGCTGACTTGTAACACTATCGGACTTAAGCATTAATGTGCTGATTCTTGAAAGGTGTGTTAGGAATCTAGTTTGTACATCTATCACCATGTTCATCAGGAAGTCAGGCTGGAGAAAGAACATAAACAGTGTAATTGAGTATCCCTACTATTTTTATTAAATATCAAATGATTGCACATCTAATGCCAAACAGAGAAGCTATTGGATGCTATAAAGATAGATATTAGAATGTTAGGCTAGATATTAGGAAGCATTTCTTTACAGAACGGGTTGTTGGGTGTTGGAATGGGCTGCCCAGGGAGTCCCCATCCCTGGAGGGGTTTAAGAGTCGGGTCAACATAGCACTGAGGGATCTGGTGTAGCTGGGAACTGTCAGTGTTCGGTCAGTGGTTGGACTGGATGATCTTCAAGGTCTTTTCCAGCCTAGATGATTCTGTGATTCTGTAAAGATAAAATGTGGATTGACCAAAGTTACTAAAAGGAAATAAAAGCTCTGAAATCCATTCTCAGCCTTCCAACAAAATCAAGAAACTGTGTTTATTTAACCTTTTTAAGGCACCTTACACAAGAAAATTCTTATCAGCTGGAATGAATTTCATCTGGAGTGAATTGCTTTATTATTTTTTATTCTTAAGGTTAGGGCCTAAGAATAAATTATTTTCCTAAGGGTTCTTTCACTGTGGTTTCCTATGAACATTTCCTCACTGCTGGCTGTTTTCTGCCATACATTTACTTTAATAAAGCGGGAGTGATGAAAATGAGAAAGCCAGGAGAAACCCATTCTCGCCGTCCCCGGGTGCCTTGGGGCCACCGGCCGCCCTCCTCCGGCAGCCGCTCTCGCTGGTGGCCGAGGATCCGTCTGTCCCCCACCTGGGCATCGCTGTCCCGCTACGGAGGTGGCCGGTAAGACCCCCGCTAACTCCCCGGACAGCTTTTCTTTCACTAACAGTAATCGCAGGGCCTGAGCCGCCCCCACAGTGCGAAGGGCGCTCAGCGGCGGCACCGAGGGGCGGGAGGCGCCGCCCTGCCCCGGCAGCCCGGGGTGCTGGGGCCGCCGGGTCACCCCGGGCCTCTCAGCACGCCCGGAGGGAGGTGGAGGGCGGGCGGACGGGCAGCCCCGCGCCGGCTCCAGCGCGACCGCCGCCCCCCGGCCCGGCCCGGCCCGGCCCTGCCCCGCCGGGGCGGAGCGACGCGGAGCGGGGCGGCCCGACCGCCTGCCTCGGCCCCTCTTCCGGGCAGCGGGGCGAGGGGCGGCGCGGAGCCGGCGGCGTGCGGCAGCCGCGGTGAGTACCGGGACCGGGCAGGGGTGACCCTGCGGCTCGGGACCCCCGTGAGGCTGCGCCCAGGGCCGGGGAGCGGGCGGGGGAGCCAGCGCCGGAGTCACCCCCGGTGCCCTCTGCAGGGGCCCAGCCCCGCCTGTCACCCCCGTCCATCCCCTCCGCCGGGCCCAGCCCCATCTGCCACCCCGGTGCCCTCGGCAGGGGACCAGCCCCGCCTGTCACCCCCGTCCGTCCCTCCGCCGGGCCCAGCCCCATCTGCCACCCCGGTGCCCTCGGCAGGGGACCAGCCCCGCCTGTCACCACCGTCCTTCCCCCACAGGCCCAGTCCCGCGTGTCACCCCCGTCCCCTCCACAGGGGCCGAGCCCCGTGTGTCGCCCCGTCCCTCTGTGGCAGCAGAGCTGGTGTCCTGGCGGGTCACCTCTCGCCTGGGGAGGTGCTGCCTGGACCCCCACAGCACCAGGCGCCTCCTCCCTTGCTGCTTCCCCACCTGCTCCCCAGATCCCCGCCGGCCACGAGCGGCCCCTGAGCGTGGGCTCTGTGTCACAGGGTGGTGCGTGGCAGCGGCAGAGATCCAGGCCTGCGGGAAACAAGCCTCCCTGCTGGGGGATCGTCCTTTCCAGGGGAGGAACACGACGACTGACTTGGAGGTCAGACCTCTGGTAGCCAGAGGCAGGGACTTTAATTATAAGTACTGATTTTTTTAAAAATTTATTGAATTAGAAATAATATGTGATTATAGCAGGCACTGGAGGGTGGTGAATACTGGCTTTGTACCAATGTTCAATTTAAAAAACCCATCTATATGGATCCAATAAGAAAAAGATATATGAAATAGTGAAAAACTACAGAAGAGGGCCATGAACATGCCTGGTTAGAACCAGATAATCCTACTTCAGTTTAACGGGGGGGGGGGAATTAAAAAATAAGGAGCAGAGTCAAGCTTGCAGCAATCGGGACTGAAAGTAAGAGCTTGCACAAACCATTTTTAGCAAAGAATCTTTATTCTTCTTAATGAAGAGATGAAGTGAGTGTGTGACATGTCTCAGCGATGCACCTCATGCGAGGGGAGAAGAGGTGGCAAATTGAAAGCCAACATCGCTGAGCTGGCTGCAGCAACCTCTAACATCTGGAGGTAGCTTTAATGCAGAATGATGAAATCTCTCGTCAAGTTACATGCCAAAGATGGCTGCTGTTTTGAGGAGAGAGCCCCGGCAGCAGGCTCTATCCATTTAACACAGACTGCTGCTTTTGTTGCTAGGCTACAAGCAGCACGTACATTTATAAGCAACAACAAAAAAAAAATTAGTATCTTGTAGTGTTACCATGATTTCCCTTCTCCAGTGTTTAGTTTGTTTGTATGTTTCCAGTAGGAAGAATTATAGTGCAGACAAAGATTTTATTTTTTTTTTTCCTTGTGATTTAAATAGATATTTACTGGTAGAAGCTGTTTTGGGGAAGAAGAACTTGGCAAGTGGCTTTGTTAACATTTGGTGTAAGTACATTGCATCATACTTCTCCTAGTCATCAGCCGTGCTGCTTCTTTGAAACTGTGATAGCAAACATCGTCCAAATAGAGGAATACCATTGCTCAATGACCCCACTGAGTCTGATACGTCTTTTGCCGTCACACAAAAATGCTTTCATTCCCTAAAAATCTATTAGTGCTTCTCATTTGAACTAATTACACTGCCATGATTGATACCCCTGGAGAATGTATTGTGTTCATTTCTCTTCCAGAGCAATTAAAATATGGGTAGTGGCTGGGTTTGCCTTTCTGCTGTTGCTTTGCCAATGTGGTGTAGTTTTACAGTAGAATAGGTCACCTTTTACTAATCAGAGGGTAGCTAATTTCCTGTCCTTTCTCCTAAGCTGACATAGCAGCTGTTGTGGTGGGCATTGCTCATGGAAAAGAAAAATCTACGTTTGTTTAGGCAAAGGAGCCCCAAAAAGGGCCAATATGTTATTTGAGGAATAAAGAGGCCTCACAGGATCCATAAGTATTTATCTATCAAAGCAGCATGTGAAATGCCTAAAAAAACCTCAGCTCTGCAAAAACAAGCAGCTTTGGGTGCTTTGGTTTATAAACATGTCAGAGGGAGAAAAGCTGTTCTTCACCCCATTTTATAGCAGCAGGTACTTTTCTCAACCTCAGTTTCTCAGCCTATGTCTCTCTGTCCAGAACAGGGTTCTGGACTCTCTATGTCCAGAACAGGGCGTTGGCAGCTGGACATCAGGCTGTTAGGGGACTGCTTTGAAGAATGGAGATCTAGCGGCCTAAGTGTGTCAAATCTTTTTTTCTCTCTCCCAGTGAATCTGCACATGAAATGTTTTCAGCAGCACCTGGTTCTAACTTTTGAACTATTCTTATTCCTATTCTTTAGGATCTTGGTAAGAAAGAGGTACTGCTGTTACCTTCTATTTTTACTGGGTTTTCAGGGAAAAGCCTTACTCGTTTTTCAAAAAAGGAACCCTTAAATGCCTCTAGGAGATTTTGAGAATCATGATCTGACCTAAGCGTCTTTACATCACCTGAAGTTAGGGATCTAAGTCCTGGTAAAGGACACCATACAAGTTACAGCTTTCTTTTTACACTTTTTTCTCATTGACTAGGTTGCTCACTTGCCCTCCTGTGTGCAGGCTAGTTTGATTTCTTTTCTAAGCTAGAGTACCCAGCGTGTCCCATGCTTTATAACAGAGGGTTGCAGTTTGGGAGTTGGGCACCAAGAAGTGAGATGTCACAATGTTTTATTATCACAGTTATATCTGCCCTGCTTTTGGATGGACTTCTCTTCAGGCTTCTCCCTCCCCCAGCTCAGTTTTTGCTGACTTTCTGAAACTGCATGCAAGAGAGGTGAAAGGCCACTCTCATTAATAGTCCTCTTCTGCAGGGGAAGGTGCAGGAGGTTATAATCTGGACTCCAGCCCCCATAAAAGCAAAGTGACAGAAAATTCTATATAGAGAGTGAAGCAGAACTCTATCTGGTACCCAATCTAAGGATGTTTGCCAAAGGATCCTCACTGAAGAGAATTCAGGTGTTTGTATCTGTTGAGGAAAGCCTACTTCTGGGGTAGTTCTCAGGCGAGTTTCTCTCACAAATATTCTCTTACAATAGTGCACTCCTGGCAACCTAAGCTATCCACATCTCTCAAGGAATGGACATTTTGCCGTTAGGGATGCTTCTTGACTCAGAACAGTGACTGTAGCTTTAAAAATGTGTAGTTAGATCAGATATAGAAAATTGGGTTTACAGTTATATCATTATGAAATTTCTTTTTCTGTTGCTCTACTCCCAATTTTACCTTAGGTACTGGAAAAACTAATGACGTACCTGACAAAGTTTCTTAATTGTGGAATGGATTTTTTTCAAGATTTGGGTAAAAATATGAAGTGTCAGTAACATAAGAAAATGTAAATGGTTCCAAGGAAGGTAGCGAAGCTGCTTTTCATCATTCGTGTGCTTCTGCATTAGTTGCCCAGAGTTTCTGAGATCATGTGCTCATCTGGATTATTCAGTCATGTAATGGGGTTTAAAATAAATGATCAAATGTCTGGGTTGTTCAAAATCGAGTGGTATGTTACTATCTGAAATAAATTAAATAGTCTTTGCTATTCTTTGCTTTTCTTTTGGCTATTGCTTTGATTTGAAAAGCAACTATATGACCTTCAGTATGATGTTTAAAACGTGAACTTTGAAAAGGAACAGCAGAGAGTTGAACTCCTGACAACTCCTGAATCTGCATTTTGTAGAATTGCTGCAACTGCTGTTGTTAACCTTTAAACAAGGTTTAAAGTCTTCTAATATTGCTGGTGCTGCAGCAATATCTAAATGTAGCCTTTGTACTAAAACTTTGTGCTGTTTTTTATGTAATTATTTTTCAAGAGAGGTCACTCTCAGTTATCTTAAGTCCCTTTTTCCCTCCAGTTAATATTAGTATTAAACACTAGATCCTGAGCTGGCAGATATCAGAGGGGGCAAGAAATTTGGGTGTGCTTGGTACTGGAGCTTCCAGCTCAGTTCAGTGTCACTTTCTGATTGAAATACAAGATGAGAAGGATAGTCAAAGAATTATTGATTTAAAATGAAGATTTTTGTAGAAGGTTATTAAAAGTATGGAGTTGGGAGTTTCTCTTCAGATAAACAAAGACCTCCATTTTAGCCAGTGAGTTCTACTGTGCTTTTTTGTTTGTTTTTTTTTAATTTTCTGATTACTAGGGTTAGGAGAGCGTTGCGGAGGGAGAACGAGGAGGCAGCAGCAAGGAGATTTGGTAAGAGAGTGGTAGAGGCAAGGCTGGCAGTGAAATTTGCTTCAAAGCACTTGAGAATGCAGTTCCACTCTGTGATCTGCCATAGCTAATTGCTTCCAGTCTACAGAACCACCCCTTCAGTGCAACTTTTGGTGCCAAGTACGTGGCAAGCTGTGGCCATTTCTTTACCTTGACAGTAATATGTTTATGAAAAACTTTATGAACACACGATCACAGTTATGATTCTGAAAATATGCCTTGATACATAGGAAGAGCCGCAGTGTGAAGCACGTGGATAATCAAACCTCTGCATCAGTGCTGGGGAGCTAACAGCACCAAAAATTTTTCCCAGTCATGGGAACACAGTCCTCTGTATTGTTATCTTTCTGTAACACAGCATGGTTTTGCTCAGAACAGCTGATGCTCACCCAGACAATCCAGCAGCACAAGGGAGGATTTAGCTGCTCTTCTCCATGGGCAGTTTGGATACAGCCACCCTAGTTTGGAAACTAAGAGGGTTTAATAATATGAATGTGCCAGAGAGCATAGATGGTTCTTTATTCCTGGTTTAATTTACTAGTGTGAACTATTACCAGCTTCAGGGTTTGCAGGTACAAGTGGTTCTATTAAATACCTAACTGATCTGTTTGAAACATCAAAAATATGTATTATTTCCTTCCTTACTGTGTATTTTCCGTGATAGATGTTAACTGTTTGACGGCATTATGACGTTGTCTTTTATCCTTTCCAGTACTGCTGATCTCCCATGTGAACATGACCTCAGTGACGTTTCAGTATGGATCATTGCAGTATCTTATGTGTTTGTAAAATTAACGTTGTTTTCCAAATCCTCTGTTAATGATGCTGTTTGAGGAAGAGAGTTGTTTCAAGATCAGATTAGGTAATTTTACTGCTAGCCTTTCCACTTTAAAATGTAAGGTGCTATTGATTCAAAGTTTTGTCCAGTTTCACAGGTGGTCTCCCCTCTGTTGGTACTTACTGAATAGGAACAGGTGCGGGAGTAATAAATTCAGATGTTTATATATAGGCAGTTAAGTGTTATGTAGTTGTGGAAGTTTGCCTTCATTAGTTGACTGTAACAAAGCAAACATTTTTATCTTTGTTCTAGAGGACTTATGCATTGCTTTCCAGTCCCTTTGCAAACTTTCTACTTATCTCAGAGTTCAGATGGATTTATTTTAATTTGATTTAACCCAAATGTCCTTTATTATTTTTTTCAAAGAATTCTATTATGGATATATGGATAATGCAAACTTAAATCTTGGGCAAATAATGTATATGGAGAATTATATCACTAAAGGTAGTGGAGTTACACCCTTGATAAAGCATTAAAATAATAATAATAGTTTTTTTACAGTGCTTTTGTTATTGAGTATTTGAATAGATTAGGTAAACAGCAGCACCCCTTTAAAACTGTATCTGAAAATTAAGGTGACAGTTAAGTAAAATACTGTTGCAGTAACTTAAATTTTGTACCTATTTCTTGCAGTTTTACAGTCTCACTGTTTAAATACAACATAACATTTTAAAAAAGCTGTACAGTTTATGATGATGACTGCATGGCTGTGGGATAATGTATTGATGAAAACATTTTATGCACAGTCGACATTTTTACTTTGTAGTTGGACATTTTGTTTTATAAGAGGATCCCTTTGAAGTACAAAGGCATTTTATTGGCTTATGGTTTTGCTTTATGGGATTTATTTCCCTTTTCACCATTTACTAATAGGGTCTGATAAGTCATGAGTAGCATCATGCAGTTACTTTTATACAAGAGGTGGGGCTTTTATTCTAAAAATATTTTGCTGGAAAACTTGTAAGTTTTCAAGACAGAAGTTCACTGGTTCTCTGAGGCACCATTTTAACAGGTCTGTGACTCAGAGTCCCAAGACTGACAAACTCAGCAATTTTTTTTACTTCACTGCAAGTTTTATGTGTCTCCAAATGATGTTATTCTAATGTCCGAACTTTTTACACTCCCTTGTATACATGACTTCTGTTCCTTCTCTGTGGACGCTGCTGGTCTGTCCCTGTCCACAGTCTTTATGATTTTTATTTTAAACTTATTTAGAACATTGTTGTTCTTATGTATATTCTTAAAGTGCAAATCAATTATGTCAGTCACATCGTTTAGAAGAAAATGGTTTTGTTTACTTAAATAGCTGTCACCTAAAGTTTTGATCCCTCTTTGCATGAGATCTAATCTTTTGCAGGGTGGACACCTGTCCTTTCCCCCCCCATCCTATGCAGTACTGGAGGCTATACACTATTCTGTATCTTTATTAAGATTAGTAATATTAAAGTCAGTGTTTTCTGTTGCTATCTTTCTAAACAGACTCAGTGATTTCAAGCATGATCTTTTGTTGTGGCACATGCTAAGGGTCCTCCGTTAATGTATGTTTTCCATTTTTCTGCTAGGTTGCTTTTTCCTGCTGCAGCACTAACCCTTTTTGATAGATTTACAAACAGAAGGAGAGACCAAAGCATGTGCCAGCATGCTTCTGCTAGCTTACTCTGGCTAGCATGGATAACAGTAGCAAGAAAGGCATGGAAAAGGAGTTTTACCTTGTGCTGGTGAAGAATGGTTGTGTGTCTCTGGGGTGCTTTTACTGTTCTAGCATGTGTTACAGCCACCCTGGCTACTCTGTTACCCCTAATACTTAGGTCATGTTAGCTCTTTCTACCATCTTTTTTTTTTTTTTTTTTTTGCTACACAAACACACAAAGACTGGGAGTTTTTCCAGTTTACAGCAAGTTGAGTCTCTCTTGTACCCATTTTCTTGGTCCATAATGTAGACTTCCAATACCTTGACTCTGGCAAACCAAAAAGTTTTAAATTATTCATGCTTTATGTTTCTTTTTCATTGTCTTCCCTGCAGATTTAAGGCTAGGCTTCAAGATTTGCATTACACCTGGCTCCTCCTGCATCTGCAGGTCCTGAACTTGAGCAAAATGGTAACCCAAGGTAGTCACTGGTTAATGTGTTGAAGGAGCATGAGAGTTCAAGACCTTCTGTGCTCCCAGACCTTTTACTGTGCCAGTTCAACACACTAATCAAGGAGTCTGACCTGGCCTCTCTTTTCTTTCTGCTGCATTAGTTTTCTGCTAGGGTAGTAAGTTATATCAGCACGCATGCTTCAAGGAGCATCAGAGTGGACACAGAGTAGATCAGGTGGGAAGGAGATAAAGACAGGACGTGGAAGTGGTAAGTCTTCTATTTTCTGTAGATCCGCCTTCACTGGGGTAGTGTAACTGAAATGGAATTCAATGATCCTGAATTGAACCATGAACCACCTGCAGTGAAGGCAGATTCTTACTGTTTAGATTTCTTATTACTAAAGGACTTGGTTTTGTGGACAGAGGCATCATAAGTATATAAAAACTGTTCACAGACAACCCAGTGGTATATATGCTAATCCAAGTGAAAAGAAAGAACAGAACTTCTAGTTATGGACTGCTTTATTAAGCGTTCATTTATAGAGCTTTAAACAGGTTAAGATACATAAGTATCCTAAGCAGTTTTTATTGTTAATGAAACTGGTATTTCAATTATAACAAACTTGGACTTTCCTACAAATAATATACCAATAGGGAAACACTCAGTATGATTTACCAGCCCTAATGTAGAAATGTTACCTTTTTTTTTAAGTGGAAAAGAATTTTTGAATAAATGAGTTCACCCAGCTTTCATAGGATGCTGCTTTGCAAAACCAGCAGTTACCATTTTAGACCAGAAGATGGTCTGGTTTTCCATAATATATCACTGTTCACAAATGGGTGTCTTTAACAGTATAGTACTAAGAAAGGGAAAAGAAAGCTAAGGAGTATTTCCTATTCAGGCACTCTGCATGAGAACTCTGTTCTCCAAATCTGTCCTGAGTCTTTTTTCGTTTCCATGATCTGTGTTCATTCTGTGACATGCCTGGTGAGAAAAGTGTCAGATAAAAATAATGCTACTAATCCACAGGTGTCGTTTTATTGTGGCATTTTAAACTTTCATAACTGTGGAAGTACTTACAGCAAACAAGAACATGGAATAGAAAACCAAGAATATTCAGCTGGAAGCGAGGGATGAATTCTCTGCTTCTTATCCAGTGCCTTTCATCTCTCATCAATACTTTTGTGAAATAATAACTTGTGTCTTGCCATATCACTACTTAGAGCATGGGTCAGGAGTTCTAGGTTCTTCTGCAATTTATGACATGGACTGTGGTCTTGAGCCAAGTTATGTTATTTACTTGTCTGTTTCTTTTACCTGTGTGTGAGGAGGAGGATGCACCTTAACAGTGCTGGAAAGCTGGTAACATCTCTGAATGTCTTTGGAGTAAGCTGCAAAAAGAAGCAGTGTTAGGCTTTACTGGTCTGATGTCAGTTATTTATAATTCTGGTACAAATGCCTTCATGCTTCAGGGTTAGCTTAGTAAATGATATATTGCTAAGGCACCTTTTTTTTCTTGAAGTTTGTAAGATTTATTGTTTCACTGTAGGGAAATCATGTCTCAGCATAGAGTAAAGACCATAAGAGAAGCTGCTGTACAATAATGAACTCAATAGTGAAAAGGAGTAGAAGAAGCAGGAAAAGATTAGTTTCCCCTACTATACAACATTTATTAGCCTTCTAGTATGTTGGGAAGCTTCAGGACCTTCCCTAACCTGATGGTGAAACTTTCAAGATCTGAGAGCTGTTGAATCACGACTATATTTACTGTAAATTGGAGCAGCAATGCTGATGGTCCTTGTATACTTGCTTTATGCTTACTTATTTGAGTTAATGACTGCAAATTTTAATACATGAACAGGGCTTTGGAACAATGGTTTTCTTGAGGTCTCTTGTACCAAAGAAAAACTGAAAGCCACTAGGGAAAAATGATGTAGTGAAAGAGTAAGAAAGTAGGCCGGATTTAATATATTAAATAAACTTATCGATGTTCATTTTAATCATTGAAACACATATTTGGCAGCATTTCTATGCAGTAGTGGATCACCTCCTGAACAGGTAAAACTATAGAGGAAATAGCTCACAGTACCATTTTACTGTATTAAACTAAAAGTATGTGATAACTCACTGCAGCAAATAGCTCATATTCCATGTAGTATACACCTGGTAGGAAAGAAGATACTGCACTGAAGGAGACTTCATCTTACCCAGGGCTTCAGAGCTGCTGGTTGGGGTCAGTGCCAAGTGAACAGAGATTTTTAACCCTTAAGAAAGGCATAAATCCAGCTCTGAGTGCTCTGTGCTCAGTCAAGTCAGTGCTGGTCGTAAGAAGGTCTTAATTTTTGTTAGTAGACACTAGCTTTATTTCGTCACTTGTTCTGGTTTCACATATATTTTCACAATACAGAAAGAGCACAGCATTGGATGGAAACGGGTATAGAAAACCCTGGCCTTGTGATTTCAGATGATCATGCGTTTTTAACAGTACCATTTTCTGCAGATACTTCAGTATATTTTCCGTTATCCAAGCATTCAGAATGATTTATGCCTTTGTCAAATAGCTGGGGGGTGTTAATTATTGCAATAAAAGCTGTGATCTTATACTGTTTCGGGAGTCTTTGAAGCAACCATGCACATGATGACTTGGAGTGGAAACTGGGAGTTTTAAACTTGTCTGGAAAGGATTAATTGAGCATTTAAGCTCTTAATACAGTTTATCAGGAAAAAGCAAAAGCAGTCCTATTGGTGTGCTACCTGCAGCCTGTGCTGTCAGTTCATGATTATCCGGAGTTCAGCAATATCTGCAGCAACACAGCTTGGTTTTGCACAGCTGGTCTCTACACTGCAAAGGCAAACGGCTCTGCTTTGCCAGTACAGCTCTGAGTTTCTCCTGATGTCAGGAAAATTTAGAGAGCGGGTAGTTATAATTTTTATGTGATTTTTTTAAAATCAAATTGATTTAGCATGTGTAAAATTCAATAGTAAGATCTGTTCTGTAGAATTGGAGATTATTTGTTGAAGGAAAAGCTTGAGTCTGGTAGAAAGCAGAGATCTTTCTTATTTAATGTTTTTGGGTTTTCACTGTTCTATTAGAAATAATACAAGCTAAACATAAAAATAATACATAAAGATCCTAAAACTTTTTTTTTCAGTTGATAAAAACAAACTCCTTGAGTTTTCAATAGAAGCTGATTATTTAACTTAAAGAATCCTTAATTAGCAATAAATGTACAAAAGGAAGGATGTTTTTATTGAGTGGCACCAAATTAGGATTTTCTAATAAATTACTAATAAATTTATTTAGTAATACTAGCTGATATATGACATTTCCATCATTCAGCTGTTAATCATGCTGTGATTGTGAAGGACAACCCTTCATTATTATTTATTTAATCCATTCTGGCTTCTCAAAGTTTTGTGTACTAGCAGTAGGTTACTTCGCTTTCTTCATTACCACATGTGCAACTTTGCCTCCGATATTCAGTAGTGCTAAGTAGAATGTTCTTGCCAAATCCTCTTTAAATGCGGCTTATCTTCCTGTATAATGCAGTTATTCTGCATTTTTGCAACCTTATCTTTACAGCTTTACAGTCATGTCTGGTGCTCAGTGCCATCAGCCTTATGCATACACAGTTTCTATTGACTTCATGAGCACGTACAACATTGAGAAGAACTGGAACAATCTCAGTGTCATCAGCGGTTCTTCCTGGCATATCAGAAAATCAAATACTTCCCCTATTGTTTGTACGGTACGCCATAAAATAGTATGTGGCCACTAGGCTTTCATTGTCATTAAATCACAGTAATAATAACCACAGAAGTCCTAAATAAGAATCATGTTTGTGCTGTTACATAAGCATAAAAATGTTAAGTCTGGATAAATGCAGGGGAGACAGACTTTTCCCTGAATAATTCCCACTCAGAGCAACTCAGAATGGTAAGTGGTTCAGGGCAGAATAATTTTTACACAGTCCTCAACTGCTTAAAAAGTTGATTTCATGGTGCCTGTGAGAGATGTTACAAAGGTGTATAATCTTCTTGTACAACTATGAGCTGACTTAGCTCGCTTTCAAGAACAGACTTTTTTGGGCCTTTTGGGTGGTGGTTTTTTTGCTATAAATGCTGGTCTGTAGTGTCTTGTAAATATTTGTTTCCTCCTCCTTTCTGTTGCTCAAAGCTGATGATTCAGGGGTGGTTATGATAGATGGAGAGACTTAAGCCTTTATTTCTTTGGAAGTTTACTTTTTCAAAGTCTTCCAAGTTTTTCCACTTGAGGTAAAAGAGAAGGATCATAATTACATTTGAGAGATGGACAATAGCTTCCTCAAATTTCACGGTCTTTCCTTTTCTCCCATGAAGTTCATGGGGGTTATTTATGATGGAGATGCTTTACATGATTAGTTACCTTCTTTTTGTGAATTTTTTTCTGTTCTTCATTGTAAGTTTCATCAAATTGACCAAAATGTCTCAGACAACTTCATAGTGGTCTTGAGTTAAAAAGAAAATACTCTTCAGTGGCAGCTTATACTGTATGTATCAGTTGTCCTCATGGTGATGTTTTTCCTGTTAAAACAGAAAAAATGCTACATGATATCATCTGTATTTTTAGAGATCAATTTACTTCAGCCATTTGAATTACAAGAATTATTTGGAGGATGGTCTTTTTTTTTTTTTTTAACTGGCTATTGAATATGTTGCAGAAATTTCTCAAGAAAGTTAAAGTTCATATAGCTTGTGCTATGTAGGGACTGTCCTTCTTTCATTAGATGAAGGATTGAAGTAAACTTAGTCATCCTGAAGTAATTTTTAATTTTCAGGTCTTTAGGCTCCATCAATGCACAACTATGTTAGTTCAGGGCCCTTCACTGTAGTTCTTTAACCGTCTTTGAAGTATCATTAGGAGATCTGGTCATGTGTTTATAATGTGGCAAATTGTTGCATTATATAATCTTTGTTTAGTTAAAACATGGATTTAGAGAAACAACATTTATTAAAATAAATTGTTGGGTTTGTGTTCCTAATTTTTGTTTTGTTTTGCTATGCCAGAGAAGCTAACTGGATTTTATTAAATATTTCTTCCATTACTGCACTTTATAGGAGCTCTTCAGTCATGTCTTGAAATGCTGAAGTTCTCCTTCCCTTCAAAATGGTGTTTTCAGCAAACACTAATTCATCATTGAAATGAAACACACTTCTGATTAGTATATTGTTATTTATTAATAAATTTCTGTACTCTTAGCATCTGCTTCATCCTCAGATATTTTTACATGACGTACCTCTATCTCATAATGAGATATGCATACTCTTACAAAGATTTAATATATAAATGTCTTGGGGAAATGGGCACAGAAATACATCTATAGACATTTAAGTAATTTCTTGCTTTTTAACTTCTATCAATTCCTTCCAACCTCATTAAACCCCACGATGATAACTGACATCATCAGTTTGTTCTCTGTTTTTTTAATCTAAGCATAACCTTTCATCCTGCAGATTGTAGATACGTTACAAAATAAGTGGAATTCCAAATTGCAAATTTTCATATTTTCTTCACAGAGTTTTTGAAGATGTCAGCAGATATACCATTAAATATTAATATCAAGGAGCCCCGATGGGATCAAAGCACTTTTGTTGGACGAGCCAGTCACTTCTTTACTGTAACAGACCCCCGGAATATTTTGTTATCTGATGCCCAACTGGAAAATGCAAGAAAAATTGTGCATGATTACAGGTATGCCTTGATCACTTTTACTGCTGGCCCATAAAGTCCATGTCAATGATAACTACATGGTTATATATTTAAAAGGAAATATTAAAACCCTATTAAAACAGAGAACCCCTATTAAGTAATCTGAAATACAAAAGTATCTTAATCTTGAAAACAGTTAATATGACAACAGAGTTTAAAACTTCCTCTTATGTTTTGTATTGTTTGGAGCAAGTAGTTTCCTAAATACTTTCAAAGTAAATTTTCAAAGTTTCACGCTAATGAATCCAGAAATTTTAGCTCTACATTTTAGCTCTAAAATCTAGTACAAGTTTGAGTAAACAGAAATTTGGTGCTGGATATATGGACTCAGCCAACATAACCACTGCTGTGAGTTTTGATTCTTTTTTACTTCACCAGTCCATTTAAAAGCTGAAGATCTACAAGCTGACTATGAAGCTACATTAACTTCGTATGAATATCTCAAAATCCTCTGATGCCACATTTGTCACTGGAGGTTGCAGCATTTTCTAACTGTTGTGCTTTTTGCTGTTGTCTTGTTTTTGTTTTTTAACTTGTCCCAAGACAAGGTATCCTGGCACCTGGTTTGACAGAAGATGACTTGTGGAGAGCAAAATATATCTATGATTCAGCCTTTCACCCAGACACTGGTGAAAAGATGGTCTTAATTGGCCGAATGTCAGCTCAGGTACCCATGAACATGACTATCACAGGTTGTATGATGACCTTTTATAGGTAAGTGATGGCAATATAACATACAAAATATTTTCCTACAAATTAGATAAGTGAAAATCAATGTTTTTCTTGAAAGAGCATTTTAGAAGATTTATGATCAATATTTTAAAATGTAACATTTTGCTTCCTTTTCTCTTCTCTCTCTGCATTCCCTCACACTGATTAATGATTTTCTCTGGAAGTAGTTGAGAGATAAGCCCTTAGCCCCTCTCCTTCACCATCCCACTTTTCCTCAAACTGGGAAAGTTGAATGTTCAAAAATCCCATCCATGTAGGAGGGTTGTGTGGAGGACAAAGAGGAGGAGATACCTGGGAATTTCTTACCTTAGAGATCTGGCATGTAGGATGTTCTGTCTGCTGAGTGAGTACTCAATATGCTTCAGTCCATCAGTCATCAAGTTTCTCCAGCTCTGGTTTGTTCCTTCCATTTCCTCAATAGTTCTTGAAGCACCACTACAGTGAAGCCCGCAGCAGAAGCCAGTATCATCTGTTAGTAAACTCCATGTCAGAAATATTTTTGTGACACAATGCTTTGTTAGCAAGATCTGGTGGGAGGTTCAGGGGAAATAACAATAGTAATTCTGAGATTTTACAAATTCTTGACTCACACTCCAGAAGGGCACAGCTATTTTGAATGGTGCATATATATGTGTGTGTTTTTAAAAAGCAGTCAAGAATATGAATAAAGCCATCAATACAGCTGCCCATTCACAGGCACTTCTTCCTGTTAACTGCTTATTCTGTTATGCATGTTCTGTTATTATCTTTAATACTTATAGCAGCTATGTACCTTTTCTTTGCATTATCGGTAGTCACTCAGATTCAAAACTAGGTGCTTTATTAGCCTGGAAGACATTGGTTTCTTTGGACCAAACCCTCAGCAGTGCAAACAGGATCGTGTAGAAGCCCTTGGATGATGCAGTGTGGCCTCCATCTTATTGCACATCACTGTGTTCTGGTTATTGCTGGCCACTGGAAGAAGCAAATTCCTCGTTACACCTACGAGGGCTCTTGGGCGTGCAGTAAGGCAATGTGAGTCCCAACTAAACTTTATAGCAGGCCTAACATCCTTTGCACACTAGTAGCAAGAAAACAGGAAAAGATGAGACAGGAAGAGTTGTACATGCACAGGAAGAAAGAAGGAAAAACAGTAGTATTGATGGGAAAAAATCTTATCTAGTTTATCACTACAGCATCTCATTCAGATACTGGAAACCAGAGGGAATAAGAATACACTTTCAAATCTCCCAAATCTTTCATTTTTTTTCAATTTAAAGAAAAAACATATCTTCCCATTTCAGAACCAAAGCCTCATGATATACACACACACCTTCTACTCTAGCATCTCCTCTTTGCTTTCCCGTCTGTTACAGAATAATTGCTACAACTACTGCTTCTTTAGCACTCTCAATTTCCATATCAGCCCTCAAGTGAGAACCATGTTTATTTTAACCATTACTGCCTGTGTTATTAAATAATTTGATTACATATAAGCTTTAAAGTCCTGTGAAAAGTTATTTTAATTATCAGGAAATAGTTTTCAGTAGCAACTGTTGGTTTTGGTAGCCTGGTTCCCCTGACAGATTCTGGTGGAGCAGAATCTTCAGTGGTGTCTCCACTGGGGGCAAAGTTTGTGGTCTTGGTACACAAAGAAACACTTTTTCCCTGGTATACTCCTAGCCTCCAGCTGTTTGTGCACTAGGAACTTTCTGATCCAGAGGTAGTGTTTTATTTAATGGCTCTTACTGAATTTCTTTTTTTATAAGTTTGTCCTGTTGTTTAGATATACTAACTACTTTGAGAGCAGAAGCATTCATCGCACCACAAGACAGCCCCATACATTGTGAAAAAAATTGACTGTCACTTTTGTAATTTATCAGCATAACCATTTTTAAAATGATTATATCTGCAGTTTAACAGGGACTACATTAGCTTGTTAAATGGGGACTCTGCAACTTGTACAGGCTATTATTTTTTTCACAGCCCCCCACCCGTGCTGACAAGTTATCATCATTTTGTCCTAAGGCATCTGCATACTGGCGTGACAGAATTTATGAGGATTTCTTGAAGCTTTTGGTTTCGGTGGTTTTTTTTTTTTTCAATGACTGGTCATCTGGTTCATGCTGTACTGAACCTGAATAATTTCTGTGCTGTACCTGTACTTCTTAAACATGCAGATATTTGCATGAAAATAACTTTTCATTTTGGAGTTACGTGTCTTTTAATCTGTTTCTACATGAGACTGAATGTTTTAATGTCACAGGGATTTATTAAAAGGCATCGTATTAGCTTTTTAAGAATGAGAGGATAAACCCTGTCTCCTAAAATCCACCTCTCAGTCACTTACAGAGCTTCAAAGACAACTAGCAGGCTATAAAGGAACAATAACCCTGGAAAAGTATTCTAGAAATTAGTGTTTCATATTTCTCTGTGTGTTTTTTATGGAGCGGTTTGCTATAATGCTTTTGTATTACAACAAACCATTGTCCCAACTGAACCTTGCTACTTAATCACAGTACTTTTACATTCTATTCTTAGAAGTAGTAGTACTTTCATTGTCAAGACAGTATCTCTTTGACAGTGTTGTTTCATTCAGATAAACAAGAACCTCTGCATGCTTACTGCTTGCACTGGCTTTTCTTGATTTGCCATCATTTTTCTGTGCTGTTGATTCAGCTGTGTTTTTAATAATAATAATAATAATTGTTTCTCTTTTCAAGAACGACACCAGCGGTGGTTTTCTGGCAGTGGATTAACCAGTCATTCAATGCTATAGTAAATTACACAAACAGGAGCGGTGATGCCCCAATTACTGTCAGGTCAGACACTGAACCACATATAATACTTCTGATGTGTTTATAAGTTGCTCTCTGATGTACTGGAACATGGTTGATCTTTAAAGTTTGAAGTGATAGAGGAAAAAGTTTTTTCATCTGTGCTTATTTTTGATTTGATATGCACAGATGAGAAGTCTGAGAATTGTGGAAGTGAGAAACTCTATTTCTGTCCTTAAGATAAGCCTAAGCACCTTGATCATAAACACTTAACAGTGTAGGATTTAATAGGAGTCTGTGTGCTCAAGGGTCTCATCGGTTTGGTGTTACACCAGGATTTTTCTAAGTTGATATTTTGTGTGGACCTTCAGGTGTCTCTGTGCCATCTTCTCAGTGCCCTGCAGTATAGCACACACCACCCTGTGTGCTTATTTACAAAAAGAACACTTCAAGAAACTGGTCTGCACAGGACTTGTTTCTACTTGAAGGCAAAGACAGAGACTAAATAGATGCAGAAAGCTAGAAATCGTGAATAGGAAACTGGAATTGCAGTGCTTGACTTCCTGGTTTTGAGGCTCGATTGTTTATAGATGTCCAGGAGAAAGCTTTGGATTTGAGGATATACAGGCACCTCCTAGCTGGGAAGTATGTAAAGTGTGTTTTAGGGCAGATCAGGTTGGATTTGGGTGTTTGCAGCATAGCTAGTCTGCATGTATGTGTTTCAGTACAGCTGATTTTAATTACTGTTGTAGACATGGCCTTAGAAATCCAAACTGATTTTATTAGTTTAAGCAATTAGGAAGTTAAATACAGAACTAAATCCTTCAAGGTGTTTATTCAGACACATGAGAAGATGCTGAACAGATAGCAATGCAGAACCAGCAGGACCTGATTCAACGTTTAGATGTTGCATGTGATTTTTACTTCTAGTGAAAGAAAAGGGTTTAATTTAGTGAATCTTCCATCCACATCTTATAGCAGTATCACAGAAGGGTCTACTTGCGGGGGGGGGGAAGATGGGACATGACTACATGTGTAAAATATACTTATTTTTTAGAAGTAACATAAATGTAGTTGTGCATGTGCAAACATTTTTATTTTTGTTTTAGCCAGCTGGGAACAGCCTATGTTTCTGCTACCACAGGTGCTGTCGCAACAGCTTTAGGACTTAATGCACTAACAAAGGTATTGCTGATATTTTTTTTCCATTCTTAGCTAGACTTTGGTGTTCTATGAGATGCTAACAGCTCATTTCTCCTCCTATGTATCTATGTCATGTTGTGCATAGCTCCCAGTATGGAGTTATAATGGCCTTTGAAAGCTCCCTTCTTTAGATTCCAACCTTATTTTTGCCCCATGTAGATGGTTCTATATGTATTTCAAACACCTTGTCCTCCTTGTATGTATATCAAACAGCCTTGTGTCCTGATAACACAAACTGTATCTAATAAGGTGACTTTTTTGCAGTTTCTTTTTTACATATCAGAGTATCTAATAGCATTTGAAAGTTAGAGTGGATATGTAATTACAACAATATGGACTCATTATACCATAAACTGTATAGGTGTGTTTTTAAGGTGCAGTATCACTTCTACAAACATGGATGCCTACTCCAGACTGGCTGAAGAACTTGTTCAGAGGTGCTGCTCTTAAATGTAGAAAACTCAAATTCTTTAAACAAGTACATAACACAATCAAGGAAAAAAGGTCCTTTACCCCAAAAAAAACCCAGCAAAAATGTATTTTGTACTCCTCTGCTTAGGTTTTAATGTACTGGGAGTGGTATAGAATTGGCAAACTATTTGAGACACTATTCTAAGCAGAGGAATTAAGGTTATATAAAACACTGATGAAATGAATAGCCTTCATAGTCAGTGCCTTTAGATGCAAAGCAGCTGGTATGGATGTTGCTGGCTGTGACCTTGCCAGCAGAGACACTAAAGGTCTATTTAGTGTTGCTCTTGGGCTGACAGGCATGCTCAGAAGCTGAAGCTTCCTGCAGTGATACTACTAAATTACGATTGTTTTTGCCAGTCTCCTGCCACTGCTCACTCAAGTATTTATGACTTCTGTCTTGTTTGTTTGTGGTTTTACCTCTGCACGACCAGTGAGTTTTCACTGAGTTTAAATTAAAAGGTAATAAGTCTGATCTATCATTAGCACATGAAGCATTTTAATATGACCTTTGGGAAAGAAAATGATTATATAATTTTTTTAATTTCTTTTTTCCCTCTCTGTGTGTTTTACAGCACGTCTCACCTCTTATAGGACGGTTTGTTCCTTTTGCTGCAGTTGCTGCTGCTAACTGCATTAATATTCCACTAATGAGACAAAGGTAGGAAAAAGAACAAAGATCACTCATTCTAGAAGAAAAGATGTTACTGAGTTTTTAGATCAGCAAGTTACTAAATAAAGCACATTATGTATCTTTAGCTTGTTTCAGAATTTTGCAAAAACCTCATGCATGATCTTGTTGTGACATATATGAAATAGAGCATCTTCATTCTCTTCAGAGAAATATCCATAGAGTTCTTTAGTCTTAGATTTCAGAAATCAGGTACTGGTCCTTCAAAACTTGGTCACATGGAGCCTTTAGTACAAACTCCACTTGGAACAATACAGTCATTTCAAAAATGGTGCTTCAAAACCCACATGCAGAAGTTAGTCATAAAAGTCAGGCTTTGCAGTTCTGCTTAATCATCTGAGATTACAAAAATACGTACTTTCTCAGAAACAAAATTTCCTATGTATTCTGATTTGACTAGGACTATGAATAGAAGTGGGGGGAAACAAATGAAAAGCATCCTCTTATAAACAGAATGTTATGGGCAGAAAAGTGAATATTTAAGGTTTGTATGTACAATTAAATTCAATCCACGGTAGCATTTTATCTCTTAAAAAAGATGAGGAGAATAATAGAAGCAGTCCCCAGTATATCTGCCTTTCTGTCTACTTCTCACTCCCCTAGAAGTTCTCCCCAATATGTGAGTTTAACACCTAACCCTGCACTCGAGCAAAAGATCTAATAGAGAATAATACAGTTACAGAAATGTAGTTTGTTTTGTGCATCCTTTTATACTTTCAAATAAAACCTCAGACTAGAATGCCAGAGGGGAATTTTCACAAATACTTCTGTTTTACTTCAGTGGAACTAATCTTCCTGTATTTCCTGTGTTGTCTGGCAGAAAGGACAGACTACTTCCAGAGCGGTTCAGAAAATTCCACTTTTCTGAATGGTTTTTTGAAGGAATCTCTCCCTTCTGTGGACTGCAGAAATAACACATCTCCTTTCTTCCCCCTTGAAATGCATGTGACCAGGCTCAAGCAGCAGATTGCTGTTACAAATATTCAATTACTTACTTTTCAGTATGTTTTTCCTAAGATCTTTCTGTGCCTTTTGACATTTTTGTGCCAAAGAGCGTTATAAACAAGCTAACTTGGAAAATAAAATAAAAACCATAATTCATGTAATTGACAATTTTAAGGGGACAAAGATAAGGGGACAAAAAAGATGAATAAATGCATGTCAGTCGCTGCTTTATTTTTACCCCTTATTCAACAGAGAGCTCAAGTTTGGAATCCCTGTCACAGATGAGAACGGAAACAGACTGGGTGAATCAACAAAAGCAGCTCAGCAGGCAATTACCCAGGTGGTTATATCAAGGATTCTTATGGCTGCTCCTGGCATGGGTAAGAATAACTGCAGTCACGTGCAGCTCCTGATTATCAGTTCCTAGCGTGAGAGAGTGTGTAAATTCTATTTAAGTGATTTTTCTCAGAGGCCATATTATCTTACAGTCATACAGGCAGTATTTATATTTCTGTTAAGAAGTTCCACAGAGAAATGTGTGTTTCTTACTGTGAAAGCATCTGCAGTGTGTTACACTGAAGTATAGCAGAAAAGCTCCTGGGATACTTTTACAGAAAGGTACAGATAACAAAGGAATGATAGCAAATTCTGCTTGAGTGAAATAGGTTTAATGAAGAGTGGATGCTTTGACCAGTGCCAAGTTACTGAGCTCAGGTTCAGTAGCATGTAAAATTAGAAGTTTTGCCTACTGGGAGAATTTATCTCTGTAGATACCAATCCACTGGCAATGTGAAATGGCAGCATGAAATGGAAGCTCAGTTAATGACAAAAGGCTGTGAGAATTGTACTACGGTATTAGTTAATCTTAACAGAAAATTAAAAGTGCCTTTTTCTCCAAGGTTAATGCTTTTTTTTTTTTCTTTTCTCATTTGCAGCGATTCCTCCCTTCATAATGAATACATTGGAGAAGAGAGCCTTTTTAAAGGTTAGTCTTAGACAAACTTTGTCTATGTGTTTCATATCCTAAGTTAATATTTTAATGGATTTTAAATACTTTCTGACTCTTCATATTTGCCTCCCACACACCCTGGGAGGACAACACTGTAGAGCTTGCTTTACAGCTGTCGCTTTCTTTATGCCTTTCTTAGACAGGGATTGCTTGGTTCTTTTTATCACAGTAAAAAATAACATTAAGAAAATGAGAAATTTTTGTTATCTTTATAATTGTTCTTAAAATGCAGAGTTCCTCCTAGTAAATCAACCTTCCTTATACTGAGACTTGGAATACAGTTTATGAGAAAAATATTCAAAATTTTAATAATGCTTTTTTCTCAAGATAGCAATAAGGAGGCTTTACTTAGCTGCTGTAGTAGCAATTTGACTTTGAAAACAATAGGGATGGTAGTAATCTCTTTGAAAATTACCCTTTTAAATTTATTGGACTAGCAAATTCAGGGTAGGCATAGAGTGGGCATGCTTCATCAAAGATTACTTATTTTCTGTATTCTGTTTATGCTAATGTAGTGTGAAGCCAAACACCTGATATTAGTAAATATGTAAACTAAATCAACATTATGCACTATGTGTACATGAGAGGGCAAAGAACAACAATTAAATTAATTATGGGGTTGTCTAACACAAGAGAAATACTATTCAGATGAGGACCTCTATAATTCTTTACCAGTAAAGGGAGTTTCATCTTCACCAGCCAGTATCACTGATTTACTTACTGCGTATCTCCAGGCAAAGTTTCTCCCTGTGAAGCCCACCCAGCAAGCTGGGAACAATAGCCTAAGAGAATCTGTCTCCTTCCTGTTAGAAAAAGTTAGGAAAAGAAAGCGAGGTCTGAGTCTCTAGACCCTCCCTTGGAAAAGTGATTTGGGTGGGGACTGGGAAGACAAGCAGGGGAAGTTGCCTGGTTTTGGTTGTCTAAGATAGATTTCTAAAATATTTAAATCATATTTCTTATTATTTCTGCCCTTCATTTTTCTTGTGCATAGGTAGATTACTCAGTTATGTACACCATTTGGAAGTGCTTCTGTATATATAAATGAGGCATTGGAAAGAGGTCCCAAGTGTCTTCCAATTTTAAAAACTACTTCTTCCTGAAATGCTTTGCTTCCCTCCCCCCTTAACAGAAAACACTATTGCTCAGAATGTAAAAACAGGAAATGTGGCATTTGAGTTTTAGAGTGAAAGTCAGTGTGTGCTGCTTATGTCTCCTGAAAGAAGTGAGACTGCAGCACATCCAATACACTATTTCTCTGCAGCATAGAGACCCCTGTACTGATTTGGCTAATTCTTAATTGCTGATTTCTTTACTCATACTCTGTTTGCAGAGTAGCTTTAAGCCGCTTGTGATAGTTACATTCTTGAGAATGTATTGCCTGAAACATTAGCCCTTGTTTAAAAAAAACCCCTCAAATTTAGAGCAAGGATTATTTTATATGTATTTGACATAGAAGAAATGTCACAAGTGCTATCAACTCAACTGACAAATACAAAAATGGCATTTGTGAAGAACTTGTAGCCATCTTCAGGGTTTGGAGACAAATATCTATTGTTTTTGTGTGGTATAATCAATATAAGGGTGTTGTGAATTTTTCAGATCAGCAAAAATGAGCGATTTCTTCGGTGACTACTCAGTGGTCTTTGGTACCATCATGACCGTTTATGCTCACCTGTTCCTCCCCCTCAGCCTCAAAGACTGTGAGTTCAGGTGAAACACTGCTCTCCAGGTAGTCAGTGGTAACACTTGGTAGAGATTAGTATTAAAACCATTAAGGAATGAGCTGCATTTTTAACACGCAGCTTCTGCATGTCCTCTTGAGGTTTCAGAAGCACCATCCCATTTGCAGTACTCCAACACCATCCACGCAATGCTTTACTAACTCATTATTCTTAGCCTCTGCTTTGCGCATCATCACTCTTGAAAATAATTCTTGTATGCTTGCCAAAGCCTATTAAGCCACACACAAGGCCAGAAAATAGGCAAATGGTTGTGAAATAATGCAGAAAATAGAATTATGTTCTGCCACGAGAGAGAGAAAGAAACGCTTCTGGGATGCTGGTCTCGGTGATAGCAGGCTATCATCCTCTGGTACTTGAAATAAGATGTAGGTTATGTAGCACTATTCATCCCCCATATTCCAACATTGTTTTGCACAGGGACATTTTGATGGTAACATTAGTATGAATTAACAATATTCCCAAAAGTTATTGCTAGAAAATTACTGAAGAATGTGTTTTAGATCACAAGCACATATTACTGCTTCAAAAAGAATCTAATTATTTCTTGACTTGAAAACATATTTTTTGTATATATATGTGCTTTTGCTATAGATTTCAGCTGCCTTTTATGCGATTATGCAGTGTAGTAGTTCTTGATTAGGCTGTATAATGTCTATGTTCATTAACCCTACTGACATACACTTGACTAGTTCT